>NC_134548.1:131081188-131384218 GCF_050624435.1 Tenrec ecaudatus | reverse complement strand
TCACTTCTTAAATCTCCATCCACCTGTGCAGTGTTCATGTCTTACTGGATGTCTCACGTGTGCTCCCATCTCGATCCCCCTCCTGTCCATTCACCTCATGGTTCCCTGTCTCTGTTTTCAGGCGGCATGGCTGCCATCCAGTGTGTGCTGACCTACAGGCCAGAATCCTCCAGTGCTACCGCCAGAACATGGGGCAGAACTTCACCTGCTCTGCTCTGGCCGCCCCGTACATGCAGTGTGTCAACCAGGCCAAACAGGTGGGTGTGCGTGCCCCTGTGTGCAGCCAACAGTACAGGAGGAGGCTCTCCAGCAGGGCCCAGACATGAGATTTACATGGGAAACTCTGTGGGAAAGCTTCCTAAAGGAAACTAGTCATTGTCATTGACAACAGGAGTCAGTGAGGGGTTAGGGGACAATCACGTACCATACAGGTAGGTAAGGAAGGGGTCTAGTCTTGTGTTCAACTAACTTACTTGTCTCCCCTTGTTACTAACTTTGCTAATGGCCCTGGCCTTTTGTCCTCTCTTGTGAGTGGTGCCTTCGAGTGAGTTCCGAAGTGTAGTCACCCTCAGGGCTTGAGTAAGAGGACCACTCCTTCGTGGGGATTCCCAGACAGGGACCATTGGAAGCTGAAGCTCCCCTGGGTGGGTTTGAACTGCCAACCTCCGGTTGGTTGCCCAAGCTTGACCTCCGATGAGCACCCTACATTGAGTTATCATACCGTGGTGCCCTGGAAGCCAGTGCCCAAGTACTTGTAGAGTGGTGTTCATGCCCAACAGTGAGAACGGGTTCCCATTAAGGGGTCAACAGCTCTGGAATCCCTAAGAAGCAGGGCCTGGTGAGAAAGCCCCATTCAGTGCTTTCCCTGCTCTATGGAGTCCACTCAAGGGGGCCAAAAAGGGTCCCAATAGAAGCACCCAAGGGGAGAGTGGCCCTCGCTTTCATTCTCTGGAGCCATCTTTTTCCCGGACCCAACATCATGGGCTACCAGGACACGTGAGTTCTCTAATGCATGGACTCACAAAAAGGTAATGGCAAATCCTGGAGCAGATGGTAAATTCCGGTGGTCCGGTAACAGCCTGTGAGGGAATGCCTTGAGCAGGCAGATGTAGACAGGAATTATGGGAAACCCTGGTGGTTCCTGCTGACAGACTCCCTGGGACTCGCCTTCTCACCCTGGTCAAGCTGGAGCTGGGCCTTCGCAGCATGTCTTTCTAAGTCTGGTTTGCAGGGCTCAGCACGTGACTTTGAGTCCACCTCTGCCTCGTGCTGAACATCCGACTAGGCGGGTCCGAGCGGCTTTGGGAGACGGCAGGGAGCAAGCGTGGGTGGAAGAAGCTGCAAGAATGAGTGAACAGTTGTAATGTCATCGCTTGCCAAGGGCTTGCGGTCCTTTTCTGTTTCGGGCCCGGAGTGGCAACTGTGTACCTCGCAGTCCCGCAGTGGCATTCTGATCTCCATAGTCTCCATTAGGGGTGATGCTGGGAGGGAAAAATCAGTACCTTTTGCTTGCTGAGCACCGCCTGTGGGACCTGCCCGTCTGTGGGCCCATGCCAATATTTCCCCGAAGTGATGCTAGCTAGCATCAGAATGAGCAGTGAGGCAGGCCTGGTGGGAGGAATGGCCGTGAGCATCCATGCGGCGGTCTGAGGGACCTAGCAGCTTGCATGTGTGAGCGTGGGGCAGTTCTGAAGCGGCAGCTGCACGGGCAGCCAGTCCCAAGGCTCCAGACTGCCAGTCCAGGTTGTGTTGCATTTCTTCTGCAGCGGGTCCTCAGGCCAATGGCATGCCTTTGTGAAATAGGCAAGAGAAACTTGCAGTAACATCCCAGAAGGGGAGGGGCGCATTAGCATTGGACGCGTCTAAGTTCCTGTCCAGCCTAGTCTTGTCTTAATGCCCTGGCCTAGCTCTTCAGCTTTAGGTGAGCTGGGACCACGGTATGCCCAGGTTTGTGGTGACGATGCCACAATGACGTAAACCGAAAGGCCACTGCTACGGAGCCCAGGCGGAGTCCTAGGGACCCCTGGCGGCTTCCCACCCTTTTCCCCTACAGAAACTACAGCACTTTCCGTCCATAGAGCTGCTCCTGGGTGCCCACAGCTGACCTATGGTTTAGCAGGCCAGCACTTAAATGCTGCGCCACCAGGACTCTTACTGGACAAAGCCCTTGTCCCTGCTTCCTTCCTTAGTTGTACTGTTTCATGCTGGCTATGACAGACAGGCCAGAAGCGTCGGGTGATGGGCAGTGCGGTCACAAGGGAGCCTCCTTTCTGGGTCAGTTGCAGTCCACTTTGATACTCTAATGCAACGTCATGTTTCACCTAGGACGTTGGGAGTGCTTAGTTTTCAGGACTGTTGTATCAACCCTTACCCACTGCCATCAGGTCGATTCCATCTCACAGCGAGCCTGCATAGGGCTTCCAGGGCTGCAAGTCTGCCCAAGCGCCATTAGCCTCCTCTGTCTCCCGAGGAGCGGCTGATGGGTTTGAACTGCTGACCCGCACGTTACCAGTCCGATGCTTACCCGGCAGCGCCACTGGGAGGAGCCCAGTTGCTGTTCCCTTGACTCATTCTTGGTGACCCCACCTGTGTCTGAAGTTGGACGGTGAATGACGGTGAGCTTGCCAGGCATTTGCGTGCCCTTTCTGGTCATTTTCTGTGCATGTCCTTTGTCCACTTTTTAATCGGGCTGTGGTTTTCTTACTGAAGCATTGCAGATCTGGGACATTCGCTCCTGGGCTGTAGCCCGGTTACTACAGATTACTCTCCCGTCTGCGGGTTCTCTTTCTGCTCTTTGGAGCAGTGTTTTGAGGCTCACAAGGGGCTGCTTTTGGGGAGGTCCCAGTCCTCCGTCTGTCTTCCATTCTGTGTGCTTCCCTTGTGCTATTGTTCCTGTCTGTCTCTGCTCTGCTTCAGGGCCCTTGCATTCATCGCTGTTTTCTCACTGAGACCAGTTATTGCTCTGGAGTTTGCATCGGGTCCTTGAGTCCATGGGGGAGGAAGGGGTGTTGTTTCACCTGCAGACTCAGCTCCAACTGTGCCAGTGTAGTTTCTTGGAGAGCGACCCTTTCCCCTTGCATGTTTTTTTTGGGGGGGGGCGGGGCTGGCGGTGGCTTGGTGTAAGCTCAGTTGTCTGTAGGTGGGTGAGTTAATTTCTGGATTTTCTCTCTTGTTTTATTGGTCTGTGTACCTATCATTGCACCAGAACCAGGCTGTTTTGACCATGGTGGCTCTGTAGTAGGTTTTGAGCATGGACTTTTCGATGTCTGGTTCAGGGGTAGTGAATCCACAGGCCCAGGTGCTTCTGGGTGAAGCTGCTGGTGCTGGAGGTTCGCCCCACCCGGGGGGTTCCTATTAATAGAATCTAGGCATTAGAGATTCACCAATCCTGCCCTGACAACAATTTAAAACTTATTTAAGGGTCATTAACATATTTTTACAAACAAATGAAGTCGCCATCATCTGAATCACAGCCTTTAAAAGCTCTCGATTTTACTTCAGAGCCACGTGCACATAGGAAAGAGCTGCCTGTGTTCCTCGCAGTGCTGTCCGCTGACCCTGCTCTAGAGGAGTCGTGCCCACAAGACCACCTCATGCCACAGTGGGCGCTCTGTCAACCCGTGCCTCTGCAGTACTCAGGCTGGCAAGGAGCCCTCGTGGTGATGTCGTGGTGACACATTGCCCTACCAATCTCGGCACGGGTGGCAATTTCAAAGTATCAGCTGCTCTGAAGGAGGAGGCCTGGGCCTCCTTTTGCTGGGAACAGTTGCAATCTCAAACATCCTCAGGGGGCACTGGCGAGTCAGCATTGCCTCAAGGCCAGCGAGTTTGGCCTTTGGGTTTAAACTTTGTAGGTGATCCAACAGCCATTCTGTCGCAGAAACTTGGGGGATTTAATTAGGAGGTGCTTTGATTTTTTTAAAAAAAAAACATCACTGAAAATGAAGTGTGTGCGTTTTAAGCAGGGAGACATCGGATTAGGCAGGCCCCATCCACTACAGAAATAAGACACTGGGATGGGTGGTAGCGTCTAGGACTGAGTGAGACGGAGGGTGCTTGAACGGGGTACCCAGTGGCAGAGCAGTTGGGTAGGAAAGCACACCATCCCTGTGCCTCTGTGCTGTGACCCTGTGGGCGTGGGGGGAAGGAGTCGCCCAAAGGCTGTTACAGCTTGATGTCTTCTGGGAAGCAGGCGGCTGCATCTTTGTCCTGTAGCGTAGGGGCATGGGGGGCAAAGCACCAACCCTCCTCAGTGAGCAGCCGAGGGGTAATCTGCTGGGCCACCAGGGTTCCCTACCCCCAGTTGAAATCTCACTGTAAGGCCAGTGGCTGCCTGTGTGCTCATACCAGGCTTCAGACTGCTCCATGGGAAGTTGGCTTCCTGTCCGAAGCCCCAACCCTGCCCCGCTGTCACAAGAGACTTTGCCAGTACACATGGGTCCTGCATGCCCACGGGGGTAGCCCTTTCTCAAGTTTACGTCCAGGGGGGCCGCTCTGTCTCGGGTTTCCCGTGAGGACTGAAAGATCCTCGGCCATGGAAAACACTCAGCCGGCAGGCACATTTCTGACAGTGCTGGTGTGTCCCTCCTGGGATTATAGCCATAGCCAGCCTCTCTTCAAGTTCAGATAGCTCCGAAAATGGGCTTTCTGGACTCTCTGGAGGTGTGGATCTGTAGCCTAATCGATTTTACTCACAGGAACGTTTCCGGATATGCCTAACTTGTGTGTTCTTCCCATCCACCCACGTATTCGCGCCCATCTTTCCCCATCCATTCTTAAAGAGTTCCTTGAAGGCTGACCTGGAAGGTTTAGGCTGTGGTTTCCAGCATGTTGTCTGTTTTTCATAAGACATTAGCATGTGTTAAAAGTGCCGCATCTTCTCTCTCAGGCTTAAAAGCTGCGGGCTAGCCGTGTGAGCTGCAGGATTTAAAAATGGAGAGTACTGATTGATACAAACCGGGGTCTTACTGTTCCTGCCTGTGCCTCGTCGTTCTCTGTGGATACCCGCGCTTGCCATTCAAACCTCATTCTCATTTTGTCTTTTTTATTTTTATTTAGTAAATTGAGTGGGAAGCTTGCATTTCAGGCAATTTGCTCTGTATTCAACAGTTGAAACCACTTACACACACACTGGGCCCCACCCCTCCTCCCTCCTCCTTTACCCCAAGTCAACACCCGTCAGCCCTCTAGCCCCTTGTTCCATCTTCCGCCCTGGGTTTCCAGAGCAGTAACTCTCTAGTGGAAGAGAAAGCCCTGTCATTTCCAACTGCTGGCCTTGCGGTCAGCAGCCCGACACATACTAGACCCAGAAAACCAAGTACAACTGGCTTTCATGGAGTGATGAAGGCAGGGAGAGTGTGGTACCCAAGCAAAGCTCGCGGAGGCGTTTCATAAATGGAATTCCTCCATTCTTCTTCCTTGTTGTCCAATCGCTTGCTTTTAATGCTCCTTAGCAGCAACCAATGCAGGACTTCATCTCATGGTCTTTGGACATGTTGTCTGGAGAGACCAGTCCCTGGAGGAGGACATCATGCTCGGGAAAGCAGAGAGGCAGCAGAGAGAAGGAGGAAAGCGCTCTCTGATGGATGGACGCAGTGGCTGCAGCATTGGGTTCTGGCATGCAAGCCATCGTGAGGACGGTGAGGGCAGGGTTGTGTTCTGTGGTTCAGAAGCAACTCAACAGCACCTGATAGCAAGGACATCTCACTATGGTAGGAACCCCGGTGGCCCAGGGTTTATGCCTTGGGCTGCTAACCGCAAAGCCAACCATTCAAATCTGCCGCCAGCCCCACAGCAGAAATATGAGGCTTTGGGTCATGTACAGATGCAAAGCCTCAGAAACTGACTGGGACAGTTCTACTCTGGCCAGGAGGGTCGCTATGGATCCAAATTGAACTGATGGCAGTGGGTTTGGGTTTGATTTTGGGTTTCTGTTTTGAGACCTCATCGGGATCTCAGGCTGCCCCTGGGGTGCGTGGTTTCAGACAGGTGAGTGCTTGGCTACTATCCCATAGGTGGAATGTTCAAACCCACCCAGAGGCACCCAGAAGAAAGGCCTGGCTATCAGTTCCTAGATGTCATGGCCTCGTGATGCCCTTTGATGCCCATGGCTCTACAGCACCTGCCCCCACTTCCCCAACTACACCACACATCCACGCTCCTCCTGTGCTCCCCCAGGAAGAACAGAGCACTGCTCTGAGGCCATGTCCCCACCCAGGCCGTATCCCTGTCACCAATTTAGGTCTGCCTTCCTTCTTCTCCGCCCATCTGTACAGGGCCTCTGGGAGTCCTGGGACAATAGGAGATGCTTTTCACCAGAAAAGAGGTCCAGGCTGCCCTCATTTCTCTTAAAGACACAGGGGCAGCCTAGAGCTGGCTAGCCGCAAGGGCAGTTAGACACTCCAAGAAGCCACTGCCCAGAAGTCAGGGGACAGGGGACAGGATTCCCTGTGACAGAAATACTCAAGCAGGCATGCGCCTGTGGCTGCAATCAATGAGCAAGGCCCTCTCCTCCTCCTCCTGTCATGCCTCATGGTTCCCGATATGGCCTGCTGTGCCAGGGGCCCGGTGGCCTTGGTGTCTGGAGACAAAAAGATACAGCCACTCTGCAGAAGGAGCAGAAAAGGTTCAGAAGTGCTGGCAGTTTCCTTAAGGAAGGCAGGGATTTTTTTTTGTACCTTGGAGAGCTGCTTCTAAGGGGTGTTTCCTATGTAAATTTATGCCCTGCTAAATTTAGGCAGCTCCGAAATTCACCCTAACTGTAGCTCCTTACAGGACCCATGCAGAAAACTCAGGGGAACGTGGCAAGTAGGCAGTAGGCTCCCCCAGCCAGAGGCCCTTCCAGTTTGCACAGACTTTCTCGCTGTCCTGTGTAAAGAAGCCATGCCCACACGGAAGCAGCCCACCAACATGGGTGATAGTGAAGAGCAGATGGGACCAGGTCTCAAACAACCAAGGCGGGGGCGGGGGGGGGGGGGAATCAGAATCACATCACCATGAATGAGGGGACCCAATGCCCATCTGTAGACAGCTGGACATCCCTTGCAGAGGGGTAGTGGGGAAGAGATGAGTCACTCAGGGTTCAGTGTAGCAACAATGAAACTCAAAACGTTCCTCTAGTTCTTGAACGATTCCTTCCCCCCAATTATCATGACCCCAATTCTACCTTGCGGACCTGGTTAGAACAGAGGATGTACAGTGGTGCAGTAGGGATCTGGAAACACAGGGAATCTAGGACGGACGAACCCCTCAGGACCAGTGGTGGGAGTGGCGACACCAGGAGGGAAGGGGATGTAGAAAGGGAGAACCAATCTTGGAGATCTATGTGTAACCTCCACTCTGGGAGATGGGCAAAGGGAAAGTGGGTGAGGGGAGACGCCAGGCAGTGTAAGATAAGATACAATAATTATTTATAAACTATTAAGGGAGCAGGGGGAAGGGGGGAGCGGGGAGGGAGGAGGACGGGGGGAAAAAGGAAACCGAGCTGATTCCAGGAACCCAAGTGGAAGGTGAATTTTGAGAATGACGAGTGCAACGAATGTATAAGGGTGCTTTGCTCAATTGATGTATGTATGGATTGTGATAAGAGTTGTATGAGCCCCAATAAAAAGATTTATTAAATAAAAAAAGAAAAAGATACTAACATTATATAAATTATTTATAATATATTTCATAATAAAATTTGCCAATTTTCCAATTATAAAAATAGATTGACAGTGTCTCAAACTCTTAGGAGCAGTTATACTCTGTCCTAGAGGGTTACTATGACTCAGAATTCATTTGGTTTTTGTGAGTTATGACTATCAAATTTCTTAATTTATCTTATTTTGGTTGTTAACTCCATTCATTTGTTTTCTGCATAGTCAGTGTTTTGCTTTATAATTTTTAATATTGTTATCAGGAACTGCTCTATTTTTTCTATTAACCTAGTCTCCATAGAATTTCCTATTTGGTGTCTTTATTTTGACAATGCCATATTTTCTGTGGCATAATTTATTGTATTATTTATACTATCTTTATTCACATGTTAATAGTTTTCAGTTCATTTCATATACATATACTTACTGTTTATGTTTCAATTTAATAGGTAGATTTATAAAAATAAACTTACGAGTCCTTCCACAAAAAAAGAAGGCATGCTGAGTCATATCCGTGTGTGTGTGCATATGCGTGTATGTATGTTACACACACATACATATGATAATATTGTTGTTAGGGGCCATCCACTCAAAGAACAATGGAGGGAGACAGCGCCAGGCTGCGCAGTCCTCACCGTCGTTCCTGTGGCTGAGCCCGTCGTTGCAGTCACTGTGGCAGTCCATATCCTTGAGGCCCTTCCTTTCTTTCGCTGCACACCATGTTATCCAGCCTGGTGTCCTTCTCCAGGGACTGGTCCCTCCCGACAACATGTGTGGCTTCTATTTGTTGTGGTGGGGAACACACACAGCAGAACCGATACCAACTCAGCAGGGCCTGTCTGTACGATGCACCGATACGGCTGTTGTCAGTTCGATCCCATGTAGATTAAACAACTCACTGCCATCAAGTCCATTCCAACTCACAGAGCATAACTGCCCCCTGAGTTTTCAAGACTGTAACTCTTTACAGGAGCCAAAAGCAATAGTGTCCTTAGATGATCTCTTATCCTTAAACCATGTTTCCAAACCAAGTAAGAACTTCGCTTACCTGTTAAAAAAATTATCTGCCTGCAGAATTAACGCTGCTTTACATAATCCAGCTTCTCTGATGATCTGCTCAGCATGCAGATTGAATAAGTATCGGGAGAAGGAACAGCCCTGACACACACCTTTGCTGAGTTTAAACCACGCAGTCCCCCCTTGTTGTCTGTTTGCACAACTGTCTCTTGATCCATAGACAGCTTCTGAATGTGCACAATGAAGTGTTCTGGAATTCCCATCTGCTCAAGACTATCCATAGTTTGTTACGATCCACACAGTCAAGTGCCTTGGCATAGTCAATAAAACACACGTAAAGATCTTTCTGGCAACCTCTGCTTTTCAACCTAGAGCCATCTGTTCTGCATCTTCTGAATTCAGTCTGAACCTCTGGCAGCTCCTTGTCAAGGTGTTGCTGCAACCTTTGTTGGATGCTCTTCAGCAAGATTTTACTTGCATGTAATGACGTTGTTCTTTAATTGAGCATTCTGTTGGGTCACCTTTAATTGGCATGGGTACAAATACAGATCTCTTCCAGTCAGTTGTCTTCCACATACAGATTGCTTCCAGTCAATTGTCTTCCAGATTTCCTGGCATAGAGCAGTACGTGCCTTTAGCACCTCATCCGATTGTTGAAACATTTCTATTGGCATTCCTTCAATCTCTGGAACCTTGCTTTTGGCTAACGCTGCCAGTGCAGCTTGAACTAATTCCTTCAGCACCACTGGTTCTTGCTCATGTGCCACCTCGTGAGATGGTTGACTGTAGACCAGTTCTTTTTGGTGCAGGGACTCTATGTGTTCTTACCTTATTCTTTTAATGCTTCCCGCGTCACTTAATAGTTTGCCCATAGAATCTTTCAGTATTTCAACTTGGGGCTTGAATTTTTCCCCTCTTAAGTTCTTTTAGTTTCAGTTATACTGAGCATGTTCTTCCTTTTATGGTTTTCTAGGCCTTTGCACATTTCATCAAGATATTTGACTTTCTTCTCAAGCTGCCCTTTGAAACTTTCTCTTCAGCTCTTGACCTCCATCTTGTCTTCCATTTGCCTTAGCTACTCTAAGGTGAAGAGTGAAGGTGGTGTGGGAATCCTGGGGAAGTGGAGGAGCCTGTATTTTCATGGGATTCATGCTGATGATGACAAGTAAAATGAGCCCTCCCTTTGATTTAATCACTGTACAGGCAGCCTTGGCTTCCACCAACCCCTTCACCATCATGAATACTGCCCTCTGGACTCCCGCTCGGCATCACTAATAAATGTATTTTCTGACAAAGACCCATGCTGTAACCCCAGGCCTGACCTTTTCTTCTGGACGGTTGGCAACTGAGTTGATTACCTTGTGCCGAAGCTACCCACGTCCTTTAAACGGCTCCGCTGCACCTGGCCCAAGCCACTTACCCCAAATGGGATTTAGACTGGGCCCCGTGGCAGGCAAGGTGCCAGAAAGCTTCTTCCCAGATCCCATGGCCTCCCACTTTGGGGGTGTTTCTCATCGTCCTGCCTGGGGCGTGGGCTGGCTCCTGGCAGCGCTGGGGGTGGTTAAATTACAGCCATCATTCCTCGGAGCTTTCCATCTTTCCAGTGTCCTGGAGACAACTGTGGCTTCAGTGCCCGCCTGCCTGGGACACCAGGGATCCACATGGGTGTGGAAAGGTCTCCCCGGGAGATGGAGGAGTTTGTGGCATGCTCTGGGGTGCTGTCAAAAAAAATCAAGTTTCACTTCGCTAGAAAGGAGGGAAAACTTCCCGCTGGGGAGACCTGGGGGCCTGGGAAAATTGAGGGCACCAGATCTTGAGCAAACCACCTTCATCCCCTAAGCTGTCAACAAGAGGGGAATGGAAGAGCCTACTGCTCGTCTTTCTTGTGCAGAACCAGAGGCCTGGCATGCTGCACCCTCTCATGCCGCTGTCCTCGGCTGTGTCGTCTCTCAGGAGCCACGAGTCCCTTCTGTGTCATGTCACCCCTGCAGGACCGCGTGCTGCCACACCTCTCTCCCGTGGAACCTCCAGCCTTTCCCTCAGTGGCCATGTGCTTAACTGCCACACCCCTACTGGCTGTAAACCAGTATTTATTTGAACTTTCCCATCACAGACTGAGTTCACCCCAGCTTCTTCTCAACAGAAGGCATGTGGGGATATCTCCCACTCTCGTGCTGCCCCCAATAAAAGCAAACTGCCATTGAATTGCTGCCAACAGTTGGTTTTCATTGGGGCTAGTGGGCGACTGGGCGGCTTCTCCACACGCCTGATACCTTCTATTGACAGGAAGATGGACAAACTCAGCCTGGGATGGGAACGTTCCGACCAAAGCGTGCATGTGGTGTGGGTAACGTGGCAATTCTCAGAGAGTCCCGCACTGGTTCCATTTGAATCGCAGCCTATGGCACACCGAGGGTTGCGCCCGTAGACTGGGCTCCGTGGCTCCCCTTCCTGAGTGAGGCGAGGCCCCGCGAGGGCGGTGCTGCTGTGAAAGGCCCCTGCCAGGAGGAGCCGAGCAGCAGCACGCTTGACAGCTCACGATGGCCCCTAGGGAACCACATGGGAGTGCGAGCGGGTACACAGAAAGCAGTGTTTGCTCAGTGGCTGGCTGGAGTGTTTGCAAATCGGCGCACTCACAAATGCCCTCCTCTAGGCTTAGTTTTGCAATCAATAGCAAGGAACTTGGCACATCCCAAGCTGCCAGGCTCATCTCTAGATGGGGAGATGCCCCCATGGAGAAGGGTGCATGCCCGGCAAAATCAGGGAGGAGAGTCTGTCTCTCCCAGCACCTGGTCTCATCATCCTGATAATAGGATGGATGGTAAGGGAAAGGGTGGTACTTCAGAAGAAATGAAAGGCTGAGACCTCCCTGCCCACTGCCACCTCCTCTGCCCAGGGACCACTGGAAAGACTTTCGTAACTGACAGGAGGCACAGGGGATTGAGACATTGCAATCTGGGTGGGGGGGTGGGGGGGGGTCGGGAGGTGGACAAGACATTAGCAACACGGCGGAGACCTGCCAGAAACCCCTCAAATCCACCACAAGGTTGATTTTGAGTTTATTTAGGTCCACACGTTCAGAAACCTTTTACCGTTCCTTGACAGATGTGTTGAGATTCCACGTTGCGTGATTCCACCCCATGTGGCTGCAGCCCACCATTTCTGATGCCAAGAAGAACCAAGTCCCCTGAAAGCTGATCAGATGGCACATCACCGGAAAAGCTACAGCAGGCACGGTGGGGTCCGCCAGCCCCAGGGTCTCTCAGAAGTCTGTCCTCACAAAAACCCTCACCAAGTGGCATGGATGGCTTTTAAGAAACAGTAAATGCTAGCAATCCCACAGGTAGCAACCGCGGTGACTGAAAATCAGACATCAGCCTGCTGGCCAACTACCATGACTCCTGCGACTGCCATTCCGAGCCGTGTTTTGCCTGGAAATGCACAAGCTGTCAGATGCCCTCGGGCCTGGGCAGTGGGAGCCTCTGGACCTAAGCAGGATGTCGGCTAGCTCCTGGGTAGGTATCATTGCACTTCTAGAAACCCACTTCTGTGAGCCGTAGGCCCCGACCCTCTCAAGATGGGGAATGAGAGCTGCGGAAGAGCAGGGCAAGGCAGTGAGGATTCTGGGATTGAAACCAATGGTCCTGAGTTGGGAGCGGTCTGTTTTGCGCTCATCATCTGGAAAGACACTCATGACTCAGGTTCTTCCTCTCACTGCACCCCATTTCCCCAAAGTTCCTGCTACTTCTCTCCTTCCCCCTCTGCCTCCCCCACCTTCAACTCCTCTTGCCACTTCAGTCTGCTCAACCTCCTTGGCCTGCCGGGGCGCACTCCTGAGCGCTGGTCAAGGAGCTGAAGGGGCTCTCCCCAAGTCCCCAGGGACCAGCTCGGGCTCCTTGGCGCTGATTCCTGATATTCTCCTCCTTGTCTACCCCAGCCTGCTAAGTTGTTTTATTTGTCATAGATTTAGGACTTCTTAGTTAATCATGTATTATGCTTGAAGTTCTTTCTATTTTTAGGCCATTGTGTTAGCCCAGGTTGACTAGAGAAACAAATCCAGAGACACTAATATGTGCGGAAGAGAGAGCTTTAGGTGCAAGAATGATTGTATATTAAGAAAACATCCCGGCCCAGTCCAGATCAAGTCCATCAGTCTGTATTAGCCTACGTGTCCTATACCAGTTCTGCCCTGTCCCACAGGGTCAGTATGAGTAGACATTGACTCAGTGGCAGTGAGTTTGGTTTGGTACTTTTGGAGAAGAGATAGATATGAGGATGAATAAAGCATTGTTATAAAAGCATCGATCCTCTAGTAAAACTGAGAATGTGAAGGTACTACGTGGGTGTCTCCTGCATGCAAGTCCACACACTAATGGAGGCTGTGTTTCAATCTTTCTTAACCCCTCCCTGAAAAAGTCTGAGCTCATAAAAAACACAACTGCTTTCCTGTCTTTTTTCTCACCAATGGACTCCCTGGTAACACGTGCGCCTAAAGTACTTGAGACAAAATCTTACCATCCCCCTTCAAAGGAGCACTGTGGGTTGCATTACCAAGACAGGCTTGCTCTAGAAGCCTGTGGTGTTTTTGATATTCTTCTCCAGCACCACAATTCACAAGGTAGATTGGCTGGAATTCAAAGGCCCCCTGCAGGCAAGCTGAGGATTCTCTCATGGACCCCCAGGGCCTTGCACCTCCTGAAGGTAGCGGGTTGAGTTTGACAAGTCAAACCAAACTCACTGCCATTGGCTTAATTCCAACTCTAGGGGCCCTACAGGACAGGGTAAAACTGCCCCTCCCCCCACGTGAGATTCCGAGACTGCAGCTCTCACTGCCAACGAGGCCACACTGACGCACAGCGCCACGTCTGTGGGGTTCCCAGACTATAATGGCTTCTAGGACTAGAAAGCCCAGTCTTTGTCCCTTGGAGCTGGTAGTGCGTTCAAACTGCCAACCGTGCAGATTGCAGCCCAAGGTTCCAGCAACACCAGGTCTCCCTCGGAAGAAAACAAGGACTTGTTTACCTGAGAGGAGAGCCCCTTGGCCACCTGACAAGGGCTGTTAGTTACACTGAGAATTCTGGCAAGAGCTCCAGACAGCTTCAGTAGCTTCTCGTTCCACTAACCCCAGAGTCCCATAGCGGGTGAATCCTAGCTATGGGAGAAAAAATGGTCAACCGCCTAATCCACTCTCCTGCCTCCAGGCTGCTGTCTGCATGAAGGCGCTGAAAGTGTGTACGTCCCTGTGTGCCATCTCCGCAGGTACCTCCAACCTCAATATTGCTGCTTGGTCCATGACAGAGTGGCTTTCATTTTGGGGTGGGGATGGGATGGGGGTGGGGGGAAGCGAAAGACTTCATCTTAATCAAAGGCTTCCTCGACTCTCCTATTAGTTATCCGGAACACTCCACGCAAACTCCCGACCTCCGGTCCATCTGGACAATGCCCTGTGGTCAGGGGACCGTCCGGTGCGAAATCCAATTTGTGCTCAGGAAATACAGTCACCCTAGGTGTGCCCTTCAATTTAGGAAAACGGAAACCAGAAATTGAAAGTATTAAGCTCAGTCCCTGAAACTGCCTTCCATCAAGCCCACTCGAGCTGGAAAAGCAGGTCTGGCTCCGTGTGATGAAGTGTTGGCAGCCTTTGACTTGGTGTGCGTTTGATGAGGCCAGGCCTCCAGACACTTCAAAGGGGTCCCACAGAGCTAAGCACAACTGGCACTCCGCCCAGCCCCCACCACCTGGCTGCCTGCCCTTGGAGGATCCTCACTGAGCTGTGGTCAATGTCACCACAGAGAGGACACGTAAATTGCATTTTAAATGCAAATGAGGAAGACTGGAGGCCCGTGGCACATTCGCAGGGGCCTTTCCTCCCTGGACTCAATCCCTTTCAGGTTCCAGCTACAGACCTTCCTGGACCAGGGCCTGGGGCCACCACTTGTACCTGTTGTGGTGCCGCCCTTGTGACAGGGCTGCGGGCCACATCCCTCTCCCTCGGTCAGTATCAGACCACAGTGTTGCTCTGCATCTCTCAAAGGCACCCTGTGCCCAGTCTCAGGTCCAAAAGATAGTGTCTGCTTGGGGCAGGAGGGACAGCATGCCCTGTTGCCTGCTCCGGGGGTGGACTGCAGCTGTAAACTGGGGGTCCTGTCTGCAGTTGTAAACTGGGGGGCCAAGGACGGGGCAGTCCACTCCCTGTTTGCAAGGCAACTTTGCAACAGCCACGTGTCACATGTGAGCCCCAAACAACATGTAACCTCCCTCAGGTGCTGAGCACCAAACCTGGAGCTCTCAGCGGTGACAGAGGCAGAAGCTGTCTTCCTCCCACCGGAAGTGAGTACATGGCATAGGCTGGAAAGAGGCCATGGCAGAGAAGCAAGAGTGAGGCTGTGACTCACCGGTGGGTGAGGTGATGGCATTTCAGGAACATCAGAAGTTATGGTCCAGCATCCTTGGGGTCACTTTCAATATCTGCCTTGGGGGGTGGGGACGGGGACTTTTCATCTTCTGAGTCAACTTGGACCATTAAAGCTCCCTGAGTCTTCATGCTCCAGCCACAGCAACTTGTCATACTGATCCCGCTTCTGATTCCTACGCTAGTCACCAAGTCAGCCAGCAGCTCTCTGCACCAGGCAGTGTGCTGGATGTTAGGGGCTTGATGATGGCCTTGGATAGTTTGCATTGGGTAGAAGAGGGTTGAACAATCAGCAGGTCAAGTATTAGAAAACCCAAATCTCCAAACTCACTGCCCTTGGTTGGATGCCACCTCCTAGAGAACAGAGCAGATCTGCCCATGTGGGAGCAGGCTTTCTCCCTGTGGAGCAGCTGGTGGGTTTGTACTTCTGATATTGCAGTTAGCAGCTTATCCAACAGCTCCACCAAGGCTCCCGAGATGGAAATACCCAAGCCTGGCAAAGGAAGAGCACTTTCCAGGAGAGGGACTTGGGGCTTGGGTTCTGTGCTGTTTTGGATTGGGTGATGAAGAAAGACAGCCCAACGAGGTGACCATTGAGCAAACTTCGGAGGGTCATGAGAACCAGCTGTAGGGAGATCTGGGCAAGTGCTCTCCATGCTGACGGAGCTGTACGTGCAAAGGGCCTGGGGTAGGACCAAGCCTGGTGTGTTGGGGAAACCGAAAGGAGGTCACCATAACCCAAGTAGAGAAAAGACTCTTTAGAGTGTTGGGACATGAGTGCAGAGAAGTGGACAGAGTCCAGACCAGGAGGTCCTGTAGCACCTGGTCAGTCATTCAACTTCAAGGGGATTG
The DNA here is from genome assembly GCF_050624435.1 of Tenrec ecaudatus. Lineage (NCBI taxonomy): Eukaryota > Metazoa > Chordata > Mammalia > Afrosoricida > Tenrecidae > Tenrec > Tenrec ecaudatus. The sequence goes on along the minus strand of NC_134548.1, from coordinate 131,368,300 downwards.
CCCCAGGGCATCAGTTGATCAGACTGACCTTTTCAGAAGATCACTCCGGCCAACGGGTGTGAGGGAGGTCCTGGAAACAGTCAGGTAGAGTGGACACCATGAGAAAATCGGGAGGTTGTTCCATGAACCATCTAAGCAAGAGGTGGAGATGGTGGAACGTCACCAGACCTAGATGTATAGACAAAGGCCGCATTGACAAAAACATGGCATTGGGTGTAGGTATAAGACAGAGGAGATAGGTGAAGAAATGCAACCTGTGTCTGAGAAATGAGCTGAAAGGAGGCACCCTTCACTGTGGTGGAGATGCTTATGCCAGCAAGATCTGCCGGTTAGTGTGGGCTCCAGTTTTGATCAAACCAACGTCAATACATTACAATTCAAGTACAGATGCTGCGCTGGCCCTTAAATATACAGCTATGAGGTGGGGGGTTTATTTCAAAACGTTCATGGAAAAATGGAGTGGAAAGCTCATGGAATTCGTCCACAGACATTTTGAAAGCACCTTGCATACATCTGGTTTGAAGAGAAGACTCTGAGTCACCCTTGGGAAGATGGTAGAGGTAATGGCACTGGGAATAAGCACCAGGCACGGATTCAGATAGAAGAACAAGAGAAGTTGGCTCTGCTGCTCTCCCGCATAGAGAGATGGGAAGAGGAGGCAGTCAACAAGAAAAAAGATGGAATGGCCTTGGGGCAAGGGGTGCTGGGCAGGCCAACCACGGGAGACTTGGAGGCCAAGGGAAAGAAAGGGTTTCAAGAATTCAAAGGAGTGGTCAGTTGGGTTCCATGCAGCCCTTAAGTTGAATAAGATGAGCTCCAAGTGAGCCAATGGTGGTGGCAGCATGAGGGCCCCTTGGCAAGAGTCGTTTCGGTGAATGGTGAAGGGGAAAGGCTGGCTGCTGCTTATAGGCTTGAGAAAGAAAGGGTGCGGGGAAGTGGCGGACTCACTGAGACATGCTGAAAGGGTGAGCAGAGGAAGGGAAGTTGCTAGCGGTGATGTTGGGTCTTGGGGAGGGGTGTCCTATTAAGATCAGAGGTACCATGGCCAATAGGCATGACAGTAGAAATAAGCAGAGCAAGGGTCATTTCCCTGCAAGGTGTGTGAGCCTGCCAAAAGGCCAGGCTCTGACCTGAGACGGGCAGGGAGAGCTTGTCTATTGTGGCTGTGGAGAAGGGAGGGTTTGCGTGTAGAGGGGGTAGGCTGGGGGTTTCTGGAAGGATTAGGTCACGGTCTGACAAGGGCTGTTCTTTTCTGATTAGCTCGGGGGAAACGTCCCCAGGAAACGTTCTTTCCTCCTGAATAATTCAGTGCAGAAACCATTAGGGGGGGGGGGGCAGCAGTGTAGGCATCTAAGCCAGGATGGGGGATGTGATTGGTGGTGGCCCAGAGGTAATTGTGCCCACTCAGGGTGAGGAAATTGCCTTTGGGGGAAAGGGTTGTGATGTGAGGGGGATGATAGCATCAGTGGGAGTCAGGGTCGAGGTCAGGGTGGGGAATAGAAGCCGTAGCAGTGGGAATGTTCATCAAACCAAGGACACCTATCTAAAACATACACGGGAGCCCGCCAGGTTTCTTCTGATGAGATAAAAGAGCATCTGGAAAGGAAGTGAATGAAAATGAACCCTGTACTTAGAGTTTGGAATTGGGGTTGCAGATGCGAACTCACCCTTTACTTATACCAGTGACCATGGGGATGGCAGAGGACCGGTCAACCTTTAGTTGGGTGGTGAATCAGGTCTCCATGAATCAGAGACAACTCAGCAGCAACTCACACTAGAGAACTAGAGATCTGCATGCATGTCTGTCTGGTGCTTACACAGAGGAGCATCTCAGTAGCAGTGAGCACTCCAGGAGCCCAGTCCTTAGTCTCTAACCACCACCCTCCACTAAAAGGAACTACTTCTGGGAGCAATGGCTGATCTCAGGCTGCTGAGCACTTTGCTTTTCTGATTGGCTCTGTGGCAGGTCAAATGCAAGATGAGGACATCCAAACAGGAGAACCAACGGAGAGGTTATCACAGACACAAGCTGTGACACAGGCAACGTCAGCATCCTAATAAACAATTGATAAAAAGTATGCTTCCTCCCCCAACTGTCATGATCCCAGTTCTACCTTACAAATCTGGCTAGACCAGAGGATCTACATTGGTACAGATAGGAACTGGAAACAGGGAATCCAGGACAGATAACACTTTCAGGACCAGTGGTGAGAGTGGCAATACCTGGATGGTGGAAGGAAGATGGGGTCAAAAGGGGGAACTGATTACAAGGATCTACATATAACCTCCTCCCTGGGGGAGAGACAACAGAAAAGGGGGTGAAGGGAGACGCCAGACAGGGTAAGATACAGCAAAATAATAATAATTTATAAATAATAGTTGATTCTTGGGGGGGGGGAACAGGGAGGTGAGGGAGGAAATGAGGAGCTGATATGAAGGGCTCAAGTAGAAATAAAATGTTTAGACAAAGATGATGGCAACAAATGTACAAATGTACTTGACACAATGTATGTATGTCTGGATTGTGATAAGAATTGTACAAGCCCCCAATAAAATGATTAAAAAAAAAGAATTCCCATGCCAATTCTTCAAAAGTGGAGTGCCATGCCTTTCCTCTCAGTTGCTTCTTGAGAGATCTCAACGCTTTTGGTTAGCACCCAAATGTGTTAACCATTTGTATCTCCCGGAGAACCCAGGCAGATGAATGCAGTGATAAAAATCTTTTAAACAACTCGGTCAATGAGAACATGGTAGATCACAATTCTACTCTGGCCTATTCCTGTTATTTTCCAAACAGAAGACACGGATTACTTTCATTTCCTTTCTAAGCAGATTGCATAACCAACACTCGCTTTTCTTCCCTTTAAATGCAGTAGAGTATAGCAAAAGTTACTCAACCTTTCTGAGCCTAACATTCCCATCATCGAACTGAGATGAGACTACCACCATCTGGCAGAATTTTAAAGATATTTCAATAAGAAAATGCCGCCAAGAACATCACCAAAACCGAGCTACATAGAATCCATTTCAACACATGGTAACTCCACTAGTTAGAGGAGAGCTATATTCCATAGGATTTTCCCTGGGTGATTTTCAGAAGTTGATTGCCAGGCCTTTCTTCTGAGGCACCTCTGCATTGACTCAAGCATTGCGCCTTTCAGTCAGCAGCCGACTGTGCTGCCTTTTGCTCCCCTGAATATTTAGGAACACATTCTACTTTCCCCCCACCCCCAATGACATAGACCTGTATCTTCCCTCGGAAGCAACATATGCCAAACGTTAGAATTGTGGGGAAAAGGCATTCTGAAGAGAGAGAATAGAACTGAGATCATTAGGAAGAGAAATTCACTCTCTCACCCACCCTCTGGACAGAGTAGCACTCTCCCATTCAGGTCTAAGACAGCAAGCTGTACATGGAGAGGCTGGAGGTTCTGCCCGCCAACTTTCCCGTTAGTGGCATGGTGATTTGGCCAATGCTGACTCATGCTTGAATCCCTCTTTGCATAGCCAGAAGACTGACTGTTACCCACTGCATCAAAGGTGTCCTTGAAATTGATGCATGCTTGCTTAAAAACTGAGAGAAAGGAATGTTGAAGTAATAGAGGAAGTCTCAAGTAGCCTTGGTGGTGTCCTGGATTACACATTGGACTGGTAACCGCACAATCAGTACACACACACACACACACTTACTACCATTATTTCACTTTCAACTGGTACTAATCCTACACCGCCACTAAAAATCATTCTCAAAGCTCAGGGTAAGCACATGTCATACTGTTGAGGAAGAAACAAGTTGCAGAGCAGTAGGCAGCACTTAATTTTGGTAGGAAATCTGTGTACCTTTATGCCCATGGAGCTCTATCCAGGTCTATGCCTCTGTCACTCTCCCGAGCCCTGTATCTGCCCATTAAACACCTAGGGCCCCACTCTCAGAGCTGCTCACTCTGCAAGGTTCCAGTCAGGCCAGATCATTTACATTTCTAATAAGTGCCCAGGGGATCCTGATGCCGTTGGTACAGGATCTACCTACTGAAAACGACAGGATTGAAAGGAACCAACCGATGTCCAAGTCTCACGCCATTCCCAGGGAGCTGTGAGCACTGACCCCACCCCACCCACCCAGTGGCCCAGGTACATTCTAACACGGAGACCCTCAGGACAGAGTAGAAGCGCTCCGGAGACTGCCTGACGCGGTAAACATTTGCGGGAGCGAACGGCCTCCTCTTTCTGGCGTGGAGCTGCTAATGGGTTTCACCTGCTGGTCTTGCTGTTACCAGCCCAGCGCTTCACCCACAGCACCACCAGAGGTCCTGTCAGCACACAGAGAACCTCAAAACCAGCCCCCAGCCCAGAAGACCTGGCTTTGGGTGTCATGGAACTTTTGGCTCCTGTCCTCCGCATCATCCCCTCCAAGGTGAACATCACAGTCCTCCTCTGCCCTTGGCCATCAGCCTGTACTAAGAAGGTCACCAGCCGCCACTTCCCTGTGCTTCATGGGGCATTTATCTCGTTCTCCCAGTCTACAGCCCGGGGGCTTCCTGGAACCTGAGCACCTTCGAGGGATGATGCACTGAAGTGTGAGAGGGCCATTGTACCTTCGAGGCACAAAGACACATTTACCCCCAAGTGACCTCAGGGCCCTCAGGGAGGCAACATCTCAGGGGAATGGGTCTTGGTGCATGTAGGGGGCCTAGACCCCAGGTACAAGTGTTCCCAGCCTGGCCAGATGCCCGCTCCACTTCTGCCCCATAGAGATGCCCGCCCACAGGGAGTCATGTGATTACGGAAGGTGAAAGTAACAGTGGCAACAATGGTAACTTGAAGTCCCCTCAAATCCTGAGTAGCTCTCAGGGAGCCCAGAGGCCCTCTGACAGTGAGTGAGACTGAGCTTTGCTTCACCTCCGTGGATGGAGGGAAGATGGGGACGTAAGGTGTCACAGCTCCGAAAGCCTCCTCTGAGGCACCCACCACACAGAGGACCTGGCAGGTCAGCAAATGCACACACTGTATTAGTGGATAGGGCTTCAGACCCAAATCATACCCAAGTTTATCTTGTTGAGCTGGATGGAATCACATGGGAAAACCAACAGTTGCCTTGTCTTTAAACGGAAGGCTGACGCTAACCTACTGTTTGGGGTACTCCCCCCTCCCCATCCCGTTCCCTTCTTGCCTTGCAGAGCTTCCTCAGGGGCGCCGAGAGCCTGCAGAGGACACACCAACAAGAAAGGGCGGGGGCCAGGAGCATTTCCCAAGCAGGCTTGCTCCAGTCCTGTTCTGGAACTCCAATTGCAATTTCATCCACGGTTGACTGGAAAGGAGGTTGCATGGGTCACCCCAAGGATGGTAGCCAATGCTCCCACACACATTGTCCTTTTCCGTCTTCTTCGTATAAAGAAATACAACTAGTGATCTTTCAAGCCGATGGGCAACGAGGAGCTAAGCTGTCGCTGTCAAGGGAGGGAGGACGTGAGCGGAACACCAGAACAGTCCTTTCTAGCTTCCCTGCTGTCCCTCTGCCTCCCTCGGCTCAATGAGCTCAGCAGCTCCGAAGATCAAGTCCTTTCCAGAAAGCCTTGCGTTGTGGCCCCCGCACCAAACACACGGATCAGGAAGTTACTAGAATGTTGTTCTCCTGACGACCACGAGACTCCATGCAAGGCAAGAATACACCCCTGTACCTCTCCTCTCATGTCCCAAGCCCCCCAATCTTTCCATAATGCATGCAGCATATGCATACTTCTAATTATGTCTAATTCATATGGAGAACCCATTAAACGATCTAATGGTCTAAAAATCATCCGAATGAGATACAATCTACATTTACCACTTCCTGTTCCCACCACTACCACCCTTGAACTCTGCTGTCCCCTTTCCGCAACTGAGGGATCAACATGCTAAGAAGATCTGGTTTCCAAACGTAAGCCGGAGCATCTTTTCTTCCCTCGTTGCTGCACCCGCTTGTCGGCGCCAGCCAGTGGAGGTCTGGCTGAGGAGTTGGCTGTTGAGAGCCAGGGTTTCCTCCCTCGCTGGAGGGAGGAGTGTGAGCAGCATCATAGGAGGCGCCTGGGGCTGAAGGACGCAAAGGGCAGTCCATCCCCTGTGAATGTGGTAGAAATTACCCGAGCAGCACACGTGAGCACTGCTGCTCGTGGGGAGTGTAGCGACAACCAACTCCAGGAAGGGCCAGGCTCTTGGGACAGAACGGATGGTACGCTTTGAAGCAGGGCCTTTTGCAGCCCGGTTCCGCTCGGTCACTGAAGGAGAGGAAGAAAGGAGTACGTTTCATAAGCTCAGTCTTTGCAGGGTGTCACCCTAGTGGGGGCAGCCCACCACGCGTGACCTTCAACACAACTGGAGAAATTCCCCATTTCAGGGTAATGGTCATGTGCAAGGGAATCCCATCTTTAAAAAACAGACATAACAAAAATGCACACATTGGGGAAAAGGTCCCCATGTGCGAATGGGCATATTGCATTAAAGATGGTTCCTTATCGATGGTGGGACAACATTTAACAACAACAACAGCAACAAAAATTGATAGGGAAAGTCTCTTGTAAGTATAGCAAGCCAAGTACCAGGAACGCGTTATGACTCTCTGTCCCATGGGCCTCCCCAAACCGTCAGCCTGAGTCTGGAACCAACTTCTCCCATTGGTGGGACTCAAAGTCTCTCTTACCTTCACATCACCCACTCCTTTCTTCCCGAAGTAGACACACTCTGGGCTCCCCTTGACCCCAGCTGTGCGCAGAAGGCTGTGTGGAGTCCGGTCTCACATCGTCTTCTTCCATGCTTTGGCCTCTCTGTGCCCATGGAGGGTCCACCCAGTCCTGTGATCCCCTTGCTTTGTGCCGCCCACACCTGGCCCTCCTCTTACAAGGAGGCCTCTGAGGCTTGGGGAGGGCAATAGGGGCACCTTCTGATGATGCTCTGGTTTCTTCTTCTTTCATCATAAACACGTGGGTCTGCGGTGGCCCTGGAACCAGTGTTGAGTAGGCTAATGGTGGTGCATCTAGACACAGGTAAGAAGGACCCTCTGGCATTGGGCCATGCAAGGCCTGGGTCCAGGGATTCGGGTATGCCTGCCAGTAAAAGTTGCCTCCTATGGCTCTTCTCTCTGCCTCCATGTGCAATCCACTCTCTTCCCCTATGGTGGCCAAGTTGTCTTGCTCCTCTGCCTCCTGGGCCCAAGACTCATACCACTCCCGCTGGTCTTCCGCATCATCACTGACCTCCTCGGCCTCTGCTTCGAAGTTGGCCAACCTGTTGGCCTGCAAAAGCTGCCCATTCTGCGCTTCCAGATCTTCCTGTGCCCGCTGCCGCTCTCCCTGCACCTGCTGGAGCTCTCCCTGAACCTCCTGCAGCTCCCTTGCACCTGCTGCTGCTCTCCCTGCACCTGCGCCCACTCTCCCTGCACTTGCTGCCACTCTCCCTGCGCCTGCCTCAGCTCTCCCTGCACCTGCTGCCTTTCTCCTTGCACCCATTGCAGCTCTCCCTGCACCCGTTGCAGCTGCAAGGCCAGCTGGTCGAATTCCTGGCACACCCACAGCAGCTCGCAGGCCAGGGCCTGGGTCTCAATCTCAGTCTGTTCCACCTGCTGCTGGAGCCCCTGCCCCGGCCGCAGCGCAGGTGGTGCTGTCGCAGCCGGGTGCCCAAGCACATGCTCAGGAACAGCGCACTCCAAGTGTAGGCCCTCTTGGTGGTGCGGGGGAGCAGGGAGTCCACGACCACAGAGTGCAGCATGTCTTCCGACGGGTGCCAGGGCAGTGAGTGGTGGGCCCAGTAGAAGTGGGGGCTCTCCCAGTTACTGAGGATCTCTTCATTGAGGAACAGGACCACCTCTTGGTGGCGGAAGCCAATCCTGGGATCTCTTAAGTTCACAGCCATGGCCACTGTGGCCTAGTCTGCAGGTCGCCCACCGAAGATAGTGGCACAGCCACCTGCTCAGCCCTCACCACCTAGCTGAGTCCCAATTCGATCCTCAAGCTGTCCCCGACTCTCCCTGCTGGGTCTGCGCACACACACAAAAAAACAACAGCCGAAACCCTCAGCCGCCTCCAACTGCTTCTGAGAAGATGGTGGCATCTGGTTGGGGTGGGGGGGGGGAGGGGTGCATGTCTTGCCGCAATGCCTTCTGTGACCAACTTCCACTGTTGGGCACAGCGTGCCCTGTTTGGGGCGGGGGGCGAGCTGCTCAATTGTCTCAGGGGACAGCGGGTAGAGGCGTGGCACGAGCAGGGCTGCGGTGGGCAGCAGGAAGGAGGTCAGCGGTTCAGCAACTCAGACAGGATTCTTGTGTCTGGCTTTCCAGACCTTTCGAAAACCACACGCACCCATCTTGAAGGCATGTGGGACCTACGAGTGGGGTGCGGCGCCCCGCTACCCGCATTTGACGCAACTCCCTCCGCCCTAATTGGGGCTGTGTCCGAACCCCTCCAAAGGAGCCCTCATGGCACGGAGGGGTAGGCACTGGGCAGCGAACCACAGGGCGGGCGGTTCAAACGCACCAGCTGCTCCTCGGAAGATGATGAAGCTCCCTAGGTCCCTGTGCAGATTGACGATGTCAGTCCCCCTGTCTAGCCTTCGATGCTACCAATATGCCTGCAGCCAGCTGGCGCGACACCACAGCTGCCCCAACTGGCTCAGGCGTAGGGCCGGTGGTAAAGATGGCCCAGGGTCATGCAGGGTTTTGTTCTGCTGCGCAGAGAAGCCGTTGTGGGTCCAAAGCAACTCGATGGCACCTAACAAGGACCCTTAGGAATGCACGCATGGCAGTGCTCTCTGACCCGTCTCGACAAGGAATCCTGATTTCGACATAGTCCCCTCTCCACTGCTCACGCAAAGTCGGTGGGGGAACCCACCCACAGTTCTGCCACAGGCCGCTCCTCGGGCGTAAAGCCCCGGTGATCTGGGTCCTGCTAAGCTTAGAGACTGTGGACGAAAATGTACTGGGCAGTTCTACTCTGTCATCTCCAAGAATCGCCTGGGTGGGCGATGCACACCAAAAACGCATTTGCAAGTTGTCTGCACATTCCATGTCTCTCTCACATGACCACCGTGTCTTTGTCTCCCAGAGGACAGAGAAACGGAGTCACGGAGCCGCGCGGTTTTCCATGTTTGTCCCTTTCTTCTTCTCCCTACAGATCTCAGTCCCTACCCCTTCGTTGTCATGAGGCCTACATGCCATCTCTTTATTCCCCTCATTGCCCAACCCACTGCCATGGGGTCGATTGCCCACTCAGCCCTGGGCGTGTGGGGCTGCAGCCCGCAAAGTCAGCAGGGGTGATCACCAGTCACTCGGCAGTAGAGAGACCCGGCTCTCTACTACCACAAACAAATGGCGATGGTCTCCAAAACTCACCAGTCCCTGTCTGGCCTGTCTTTCTCTGGCCACAAGGAGTTTTCCCCCTGTGTTGCCAAAATGGATATCAGGAGAGACTAAGAATTTTGCTTTGAAAAAGAGAAAAAAATCAAACAGACGGAAAAACAAGACCAGTTTGTCTGACATGCATCTCATGTCCCATGCCACTAAATGTATTAAAAATAGAAGTGCTTTCATCACCCCAATCAATTTTAGAACTTTGTCTTCATTTCTGTACCCATTATTATGAGCTGTCTATCACCCCCTCCCCAACCTCCTCTGTCATAAGCCTAAGCAACTACTAGTCGAATTACATTAGCTCTCTAGCGTTACGTATCCTTCATTTCATGTAAAGAAGATCATCTAAAGAGCTTCTACAACAAATAAATAAAACCAATAAACCTTAACCCAAGAGAAAGCAGAAGATACTAGAAACCAGGACAAATGGTAGATGGGTCGCAATGGAAAACATGTGCTACTGTGTTAAAAAAAATTTCCCTGACAATACATGCAGTGATCCACGGGCCGACACACGCAGTCTGAGGACAAGACTATTCACATTCCAAGATAGTGGTCCAAGGGAATTCAACGGAGGCTCGTTGGGGACTCTGCAAATGCATTTTTGACTTTCACAGTATTCCATTACCTTCTGACAACTGGGTGCTCAGAAATAAAGCTCTCTGAAAATTTCCTCTTCTGATATTGGGTTTATTATTCACAAGCCTTGAATCACACAGGCTGGTGTGCTCCTTCTTTGTGGACTTAGCCGACACCTCATTTAGATGACTGCTAGTTTTCAGCTAAGCCTTTCAACATCAGATGCTATTCTTTCTGATAGCCATGCACCATCTGAGTCCGTCGTCACACTTAGTTATAGCACCCTTATCTTCAGTGGTCGCTTCATAATGTCAAATATTGAGCAGGGTCACATCATAAAAATCCGTTGTTCTGGCTGGCCCCACTATGAGAAATGATGCCACTCAGTGACTAAGGGCGATACAGGGGACAGCACCAAGGGTTGAAAAGAAAGTAGGTCAATGATGGAAGATAATGCCAGGTGGATTCTCCCATTTGGAGTTTATGTCTGCAATGTTCAGTGTTTTACACACCAGCAGAAGTGAAATCACCTTCTCAGAGGCAGACATATCCCCCTGCCACCTCTGGCTATGAGTTCCCAATGAGAATCCCTGATCTCCGTTACAGGACTATTAATTTGGGATGAGCATAGGAAAATGCAATATGGCACACTATATTTAGCACTGTCCCTTTCTCCACTGAAGAAAAATACTCACCCCAATTTTGCTAAAACCCCCCCCCAAGAAGAAGTTGATCTGAAGATATATATCTATATGGGAGGGATAAATGGATAGCAAGCATTAGAGAGACGTCCTACCACAAGGTTTGGGAGACTGGATTAAATACACAGATGCCTTTCTTTGTATTGGTATCTGTCCTTATGGAAATGATCTCAGAATCTTTGTCCTTTTGTGATTGACTACCTTCACTCAGCATGTGGTTCAGCATATGGTTCTCCAGGTCCATCCATGTCTCATGGTGCTTTACACTCGGGGGTAAAGATGAAAGGAGCAAGATCTGGTTCTTGGCACCCTGAACCTATTCCTAGTTTGACTGCTGAAATTCACCCTCGCGGGTAGAGATGAAGTGAACACAGGCGGAATACGCTGAAGTCCCTGCGGAAATAGAATAGGACGAATTGAGATCTCTATCAATAAGTCAGGGGGTGTGGGGTGTCTGGGAAGGAAAATGTCAGGATTTCGTGGCTCCATTTCCTTATTTTCTTGATGACAAGGACTTCAAGGTCATCTGGTGAGGATGGAGGAGAAATGAAGTGTGCAGACAGCTTGGGATGATATCAGTGTTATGTGTGGAATGCAAAACCAGACAAACAAAACAGACAAGGGTCAAAGACTACCTGCATTTCCTTTGGAGGCTGCCACCTTAACAAGAGCCGCTCACCAGGTCTGTACTTCCAAGAGGTGGTCAGGGGCAGAGCAGTGGGTGGGTCCCACCACCAGCTCTGCCATTGTATAGGGATCCCTGTGAATGGGAATCCCTTTATGGTAGTGGGTTTACCCCTAACCCTAACCACCTGGCACAAGCCTAAGCCCTACATCTTTCACTAATTTGCTACGGAAAGCTGAACATTTCACAACCAGGACTCCTTTCTGAGAAGATGTAGCAGAACTCTCTGCCATGAGTCATACCTAGTCATAGGGACCCACTGTAGAGTTGCTGACATTGTAAACCTTAAGAGGGACCAGGGAGCCTCATCAGTCTTCTCAGGGACGGCTGGCCAGTTTGAACCTCCCACCTTGTGGCTAGCAGTACAATGCCTACCCCACACTCCACCAGGGTAGATTTCGTAGGAGGTTTGAAACAGCACCAGAGTCAAGGCAGAGGGAGTGGAGGAGCAGAGGCCAGGCTTGCATGGACCCATCCCCACCCTCTGGGCCGGTTAAGGCCCTTCTAAAGGTCTTGGCAGCTGGAAACAGAAATCATCGCTGAGTCAATGACCCCCCCCTCCTGGTGCCCCGCCTCCCACCGCCTGCACCCCTAGACAGCCAGCTTACGACACAGTGGGGCCAGCGGCAGGCAATCCCCGCAGGCCTTGAGGCAAGCTGTAGCTCCCATTGTGACGCCCTGGGCTCCCTAGGAGTTGGGCTGGTGAGGTGTTTGGCTTGAAGCTTTATGAGGCAGATGGGTGCGTGAGAGGCTCACAGGCTGCGGAGGGGCAGACGGGGAGCGGGCCTGGACTGAGTGGGCACGGAGGCAGGTGTGGTGAGACGCTAGGCAGCGGCCATGGCGATGAACTTTAGGGACTTCTGGAACACCTTCAGCCACCCAGAGGTGGCTGAGTACATACACCAGGAGGTCATGGGTAACCGCGGCGGCCCCGAGTTCTACACAGCCCACCGCTCCCGGCCCTGGCAGCAGGTGGAAGACCAGTTGTTCGTGGTGCTGCGGGACCCCCAGGTGCCCCGGGTCGTCAAAAGGGCGTCCGCTTGGAGCGCGCTGGCCCTGGGCATGCGAGCGGGCGCCCGGCAGCGACGTCACCTCCTGCGGCGCGTGCAGCGGCTCCGGCAGCAGGTGGCGAAGGGCGAAAGCACCACGGGGGCCCTGGCCTCCGAGCTGCTGCGGCTGCGCCAGGAACGCGAGGAGCTAGCTGCCCAGCTGCACCACACGCGAGAACACCTGCGGCAGTCCATGGATGAACAGGAGGTGCTGCGCGGGCACCTACTCCAGGCACAGCGGTCAGCCTGTGCCCACCCCGAGGCCCCCGAGGGCAGCTTCGAGCTGCCAGCCCAGCAGCTGTGGCCCGGGACGGGGCCCCAGGATGCCGAGGAGCAAGGTAGGTGGCCTCCTCTCGGGTAAAGGGCATGTGGGAGGCAGCTGGGGTGTGTGGGTGGGTGGGTGTGTTGGGGTGGAGGGGAATCCCCGATTTCCCGGGTCCCGGCCTTTATATCCCCTCTGCTAGACTGTCATCCGCCCTGTTTCCATACCCGCCGCCATGCTCATACACATCACCTGCCCTGTCCACTGTAGTCATGCAAACAGATGCTCCAACAGAAGCAATATCTGGCCCACAACCCTGTGACCTGTGGGATGCAAGGGGTTCGCAGGAGGGGACGGCCACTTCATGGTCCCAAAGTGGACACAGCATCAATGAAGGTGCTTCAAGATCTGACGTGGCACAGTCTCCTGAACACAACTGGCCCCAGAATCAGACAAATAGGCGATCTAAAGGTAAGAGGGACTCTGAGTCCCAGCAATGGGAGAAGGTGGGCCCAGACTCAGGCTGACCGGTTGGGGAGGCCCGCGGGGCAGAGCGTCATGACGTGTTCCTGGCTCTTGGCCTGATGTGCTACAAGTGACTCCCTATCAATGTTTCACAAAGGTCATCCCACCATCAGCAGGAACCATCTTTAACGCAGTACATCCATTCACACCTGGGGATCTTTTCCTCAGTGTGTGCATTTTTTCTTATTCTTATTTTAAAGATGGGATTCCCTTGCATATGACCATTACCCCCCACAGGGAGAATTTCTCCCATTGTATTGAAGGTCATGGGTGATGGGCTGCCACCCCTAGGGTGACACCCTGGACAGACGGAGGTGATGAAGCGTGTTCCTTTCTCCTCTCTGTCTTCTCCCAAAGTGTCAAAAGCATCCCAGGCATTCCCTCCCAAGAGCCAGCTCTTCCTTGAGCTTGCCCAGGAGCAGCAGTGTTGATATTTGCTGCTTAGTTATTTTGTACAACATTCACAGGCGAAGCCTTGTCCTTTCTGTCCCTCAGCTCCGGGAGCTTTCTATCCTGCTGCCGGCAACTGATCTACAAGAAATTCTAGCAGTCACCAGCCTGCTCCTCACTGGGAAGACCTCGGCCAGCTACAGTCAAGACGGCACAGGGACAAGAAAGAGATATTCAGCCACATATCCTGAGAACAAGATCTTCTTAGGATGTTAATCCCTTTGATGGACAAAGGGGGCAGCAGCATTCAAGGTGGGGGTGGGCTGGGATTAAGCTGAATTAAATGTTGCCGATTCTATCCACTTCATGAAGTGTCATCCATTATTGACTGAGCAGGTGGTTATTGAACGCCCCCTATGAGGCTCAAGTTGGGATTAGACATTCTTATTTGGCGCACACATTGTGAGATGGTGTAGGGCGTTTGGTTAGATGAGGGGAGAAAGCCTAATTTGAGGTGCCTGGATGCCTTCCTTGCCTTGCATGTAGCCATGTGGCCTTCAAGTAAACACGATTGAAATAACTTCCCAATCCACATACTAGGGTTCCTGTAAGGATTTGAGTGGTTCAGCTGCTTAGCTCATTAACCCCACCAGGCGAGGCAAAGGGACGGAGGGCGGGGGGGCAGTGCAGTCAAGGAGCACTGTTCTGGTGCTCTGCTCATGTCCTCTCTCCCCCGACAGGGACAGCTGTGTTCCCCTGTGTGCCCACCATCTTAGGTGAAAGACCACTTCACTTTTTAAGGGGAATGTTCAGGGATGTGTTGGCTTCCCATTGGAGCCGGGGGCCTTGGGCGGTTCCTACTTTTAGGCGCCTTTCTATTCCACAAGCAAATGTGAGTTCCAGGACAGCCCGTGTAGTCTCCTAGTACTGGGAGATGCTGCTTGTCTTGGAAGGGTTAGTTGGATAAGGGAACAGACTGGGGCTCGCCCACTTGGGACCATGCTTTGGACTCGTCTCCTAATTGGTGGGCCCTCAAAAGGCTAACTTGAGGCAACTGCTCTAAGGCAATGAGGGACCTGGGTAGGGGGACAGTGGGGGAGGGGCGGTGGACCCCAGGTAGTAGGTCAGGTTGGCCTCCAAGCTGAAGAAGAAGCTTTCTGTTTCCCCATGAGATTCCCTCTGGCTCAGCAGGATCCACTTTGTCTGTACATTCTCCTGCTGTGTCTTCTCTATGTTGTGTATGTAAGGACAGGCTCAGGTGAAGGATCCCTTTTGGCTCTGTGGGTGAAATGTTGGGCTGCGAACTGCAAGGTCAGTTGTTCCAAGAACTGCTTGAGAGAAAAACGATGCAGTCTGCTTCCATAGAGTTTCACAGCATCACACAGTCTAGGGAGCCATTCTAATCTGCCCTGCAAGGTTACTATGAGGTAGCATCTACTTGGTGCCAATGGGTGGGCGGTGGGGTCAGTGCGGACAGCTCCCTGGAAATGGTATGAGACCTGGGATCGGTTGGTTCTCTGTTCTTGGTTGGGAAAATGCAAAGCAGAGCTCTGGTGCAAAGAGCAGGCAGTGTTTCATTTGTGCCATATATCAGGTCACCGAGTCATCAGAAGACTCAACTGTACCTAAGAACAAGTGATGTCTCAGTTTTGTATCCCTTCATTTATTCTAAAAAATATCTTGGTACCTCCACTGTGCTGGCCCACAGTAGAAAATCGTGTCATCAATGTCAATATGTTATCACAGCTATGATGAGCAAAGATGTCACTTTGACCTCTAAGGGTACACCTGACCCAAGTCTTGGTATCTTCAATCACCTCATCGAAGTGATGACAAAGAAGGACAACAAAGTGGATCACAGAAGAATCTATGTGATTGAATTCTGGTGTTGGTGAAGAGTATGCAAAGTAGCATGGCCTTGCAGAAGAGCAAACAACACCGTCTTGGAGAAAGTAAAGCCAGAGTGCTAAGGACGGGAAGGTGGTGAAACCTCATCTCAGGTATTTAGAACACGTTATCAAGAAGAAGCAGTTCCTGCAGACAAAGGTCATGTTCGGTGAAAACAACAGTTGTGAGGCTGGCGCAGGATCGAACTGCGTTTTGTTCTGTTGCACATAAGGTAGCCATGTGTCAGAACCAACTTTATGGCACCTAATAACAACAAGGTCTTTGTGTTGACTATTTTCCACAAGGAAATAGTCATCTTATTCCACTTTGTATCTCCTTCCTAGCTATAAACAATTTATTTTCTATCAAATCACATGATATTTGCCAATATTTGAAACAAAGGTAATCATGCTTCTAAAATCCCACTGGAAAAAATTTGTTAGTTTTCTCTTCGATGAAAGCTGTGCATGTTAAACCGATAGACAACTCCTGTTTCTAGCTCTAGCCATCGCAGAAGTTCACTTTGTTTTGTAGCATTCACTCATCAGTCATTGAATCTACTGGCCTTTCAGGTGTGAATTTCAGGGACACAGTGAGTTCACAGGTCACAGAAAAAGAAGCTGAGGCTAAAGGCCCAAGCTCTGTGCTGACAGTTCAAATGAAAGAAGTCAGCCTGGCATTTGCAGAAGGGTGTGTGGATGGAATAAGAAAAGGGAGTATAAACTGGAAAGCAGAGAAGTCAAGGATTATTATCGGGAGAGGCAAGAGAAAAACAGGCTGGAATGGGGAGGGACCAGGGGCTTCTGAGAGCAAGGTAATGGTTACCAGGGCTGAATAAGAGTTTCCCAATATCATATCTTAAGTTTGCCTCTGATGAGGACCAAAAGGGTAGCATCATCTTCCAAACCACTCTTCTAGATTTGGGAGAGCCTCTGGTCCTCTCGCATCAGGAGCAAGGCCAGAAGACATAATGTTGGGCACACTAGAGAGAATGGAGACCCTCATGAGGCATATTTGACTTTCATTTATAATCTGCAAAAAATTTGAGTTGCTAAATGCTGTTGTTTGTCAGTTGCTGTCAAATTGCCTAGGACTCATGCTGACCCACATACAACAGAACAAGGGGGGTGGTTAATGCTGATTTTCAGAAGTAGATCACCAGGCCTTTCTTCCTAGTGCATCCTAGCCTAGAAGCTGCTAAAACATGACCACCATGGGTGGCCTTGCTGGTACATGAAAGACAGATGGAACAGTTTCCAGCAACACAGCACATGCAAGTCTGTACAGTGTGACATAAGGGCAGACCTTTCCATAAGCTTCATATCTCTTCTCCTTCCCCTTTGATATGGTAAGTATGACTCCTTTAAAAGTTATACTAGTTTGGAAAGGGGGAACTGATTACAAGGATCCACATGTGACCTCTTCCCTGGGAGAGGGACAGCAGAGAAGGGGGGGAAGGGAGACTCCGGATAGGGCAAGATATGACAAAATAACAATGTATAAATTACCAAGGGCACATGAGGGAGGTGGGAAAGGGGAGGGAGGGGAAAAAAAGAGGACCTGATGCAAGGGGCTTAAGTGGAGAGCAAATGCCTTGAGAATGATTGGGGCAGGGAATGAGCGGATGTGCTTTATACAATTGATGTATGTACATGTATGGATTGTGATAAGAGTTGAATGAGTCCCTAATAAAATGTAAAAAAGGAAAAGAGGAAAAAAATGATTAGGGCAAAGACTGTACAGATGTGCTTTATATAATTGATGTATATATATGTATGAACTGTGATAAGAATTGTATGAGCCCCAATAAATTGTTTTTAAAAAAAGATAAAGTAAAAAAAATAATAAAATATTTTTTTAAAAAGGTATACTAGTTTCATTTAATCTAGTGAAAATTACACTTTCTACTCCTAGTGCATTTTTCCTGTCCCTTACATTTGCAAGGGAGCTTCAAACAGCTCTTGCAGAATTGAAATTAAAAATTCACAGATTTTTTTCCACAGAGCTTTTGAAGGCCTCTCCCATGTATCTTACAAAGAAGGGAAAAGAGTTTCAGAGAAGTTATGTGCCTTTTTCAATGTAACAAAGTTGGAGAATTGAAAAGCTGTGAAGAGACCCTAAATAGCTCTAGTCTGACCAAGTCTTGGTTCTATTGGTACTTGCTGGTGGAAACCCTGTTGGCATGGATACTAGGAGTTAGACTGCTCACCACAAGTTGGAAACCACCAGCTGCTCCAAAGGAGAAAGATGAGATTGTCCAACCCCATAAAGAGTTACAGCCTCAAACTCCACAGAAGCAGTTCTACCCTGTCCTGTAGGTTCACTATGAGTTGGAATCAACCCAGTGGCAGTGAGTTTGGTTTGAGTCTATAAAAGAGAGAGCTTTAAAAAAGGTTGATCCTCAGAATTTTTTTCAAATGATGTGTGTTCCTTATGAATGTGTTGTCCCAAAGAAGAACTGAAGGCCTAAATTTAAGAAGGAAACATTTAAATAAGCAATGTTTGCCAAAGCCTTAATCTGTACTACAAGCCATTATAATATGGTAGTATTATTATTTAGACTCTCTTAAATTTCAGAAAAGGAGCAATTGGATATTTTTATTTCTTCATTACACCATATACATATTGATTGACAGATTCATGAACAAATTCCTAGGATTTCTTTTCTGATAGTGTTTTTGTTGACCCAGTCCAGGAATATAAGGGCCACACCTAGGTCAAGTGTTTTATATTTGAAAATCTGGCTTAAATCCCAATTGTCAGCAATATGTATTAGATCAGTGGTTCTCAATCTTCCTATTGCTGTGACCCTTTAATACAGTTCCTCATATTGTGATGACCCCCAGGCATAAAGTTATTTTTATTTCTACTTCATAACTGTAATTCTGCTGCTGCTATGATCGGGCTACCCCTGTGAAAGGGTTGCTCAACCCCCAAAGGGGTCGAGACGCACAGGCTGAGAACTGCTGTATTAGATGCTTTCTACCTTTATTTTATTCTGTTACTTTAAAAAGCAGGCCATATGAATAAATTCCACATTGAAAATTAAAAAGAAAAACTTGTTGATGTTGTTGTCAGGTGCCATCGAGTCCACTCAGACCCATAGCGACCGTATGCACAACAGAATGAAACATTGCCCAGTCCTGCACCATCCTCACAGCTGATCCTACGTTTGAGCCAATCGGTGTAGCCACTGTGGCAGTCCATCTCACTGAGGGCCTTCCTGTCCTTTGCTGCCAACATGATATCCTTCCAACATGTTATCCTTCTCAAGGAACTAGTCTTTCCTGACATGTCCAAAGTATGTAAGATGAAGTTTCACCATCCTTGACTTTAAGGAGAACTCTGGCCACAATTCTTCCAAGACAGATAGGTTTTTCCTTTTAGTTGTCTTTCAATATTCTTCACTAGCACTGCCATTCAATGGCATCAATTCTTCTCTGGTATTCCTTATTCATGGTCCAATTTTTCAAGTGCATATGAGGCTGTTGGAAATACCATGGCTTGGGTCAGGCTCACCATTGTCCTCACAGAAACATCCTTGCTTTTCAATACTCTAAAGAAGTTTGCAGCAGATTTACATAATGCAACCCATCTTTTGATCTATTGACTAGTGCTTCCAAAAGCATCGATTATGAATCCAAGCAAGACAAAATCATTGACAATGTCACCCTTTTCTCCATTTATCTTGATGGTACCTATCAGTCCAGTTGTGAGGAACTAGGTATTCTTGACATTGAGTCATAATCCCTACTGAAGGCTGCATTCTTTGATCTTCATCAGCAGTTGGTGTAAGTCCTCCTAACTCTCAGCAAGCAAGGCTGTGTCATCTGGATATCACAGGTTGTTAATAAGCCATCCTCCAATCCTGATGTAGCATCCTTCTTCATAGAAGCCAGCTTCTTTATTTGCTCAGCATACAGAGTGACTTAGTATGGTTGAAGGAAACAACCCTGTCTCACACCTTTCCTGATTTTAAACCATGCGGCATTCTCTTGTTCCATTCACACAATTGCCTCTTGACCGATATATAAGTTCTACATGAGCACAATAAAGTGCTCTAGATTTCTGATTCTTCTCAAGATTACCCATAATTTGTTATGATCCACAGAGTCAAATGCCTTGTCACGGTCAATAAAACACAATTAAACATCTTTCTGGTATTTTTTGCTTTAACCCAAGATGCATCTGACAACAACAATCATATCCCTTGTTCCATGGTCTCTTCTGAATCTGCCCTGTACCACTGGTAGCTCCCTGCCACCCATTGCTGGATGATCTACAGTAAAATTACACTGGTAGAGTCTCTATGAAATAAAGCTCCATGTACACCTTATGTGTGGGTCAGAACAGTGGAGAAAAGAGATGTTAATCAGCATATGCATAAAGCAAAAGCCAACATGAGAAATGGATGACCATGCCACCAGAGCCATGTAGAGGGTAGACAAGGGTTAACAGGGGTGACCAAACCAAACCACACTCACTTCCAATGAGTTGAATCTGACTTGATTGACCCTAGGGGACAGAGTAAACTGCCCCTGTGGGTTTCCAAGATTGTAACGCTTTGCAGTAATAGAAAACCCCATCTTTCTCCGTGAGAGTGGCTGGTGGTTTTCAACTGCTGACTTTGTGTTTATCAAACCAGTGAGTTGCTAGGGCACCAGGAACCCAACAGGGTGAAGGGGAAGAAATAAAAAGAGGGTTGGGCAAGCTATTTTGGAAGTTTTATATGCTGTTTAACTTTTTGAATACAAAAAAATGATGATCTGAAGTGAACCCCTGCCTAGAATGCAATGAAAAGTAAAATAAGTGGATGATGCATAAGCATTATTCAATTGCCTTTTAAAAAACTTTAAAAGAACAATGTCTGCTCATCCGAAGGGCATTACCAAGCTAAAAGTATACATGTGAAAATAAAAATTCAGGAGAACCTTCGTCTTTCTATAGACATGGTAAATAT
Source organism: Tenrec ecaudatus (assembly GCF_050624435.1). Lineage (NCBI taxonomy): Eukaryota > Metazoa > Chordata > Mammalia > Afrosoricida > Tenrecidae > Tenrec > Tenrec ecaudatus. The sequence continues at coordinate 131,347,886 of NC_134548.1, read as the reverse complement.
GATTGAGTCATTACGAACATTTTACAAAAACCATTGATGCTGATGTACTAAAGCATCAATTCTGAGTTTGAGGCTTGTGGAAGGTTAGGGTTTACAGTAGAAACCCCAAATTCATTTTGTGATTTCATGTGCATTCGATCTTTATTGAGTTTATTTTTAACCATTGACTAACGATGTGATATGCTTTGCTCTTAGGCTAAAGCTCACCGGCTCAGCCCAGGGAGGGGCAGTTTGTACTGAGGGATTTGCAAGAGTGTCTGTATACCAATCATGGTGTCTTTCCTGCATCCTTAATCACACTTGCAACTGAGGTGATTCATCTATCCCCCATTATGGTTTTATGACAATTTCCTCTGTGGCTTATTCATGTCCTATTTAAGTGGCCAGGAGGCTGTGAATCCTTCACATATCATTGTGGCCTGATGCTGATGGTCTCCCACATCCAGACGATTCATTTGTGTCTTTGTCCTGTTAAGACTTCTAATAGGGGTCTCTATGAAATGTATTTTAATTTGAGGTCTCTTTCCCCCCTAAAGGACAGTTAGGGGGTCTTCATTGGTCCAATAGGCTAGAAAGGGGAAGAAGACCAAGGTGACCATTGCCCTTTAGCACTATGACTTTGTCCTGAAAATCATACCCTAGGCCAAGTTCCCTGGTCATATGTGTGGGCAGGAGTCCATCTACTCTTTCTCAGGGTACTCTCTCTCCTTGCTGTCCCAGAATAGTCCCTGTCACTTTGGTAGTTCAGTGGTCAGAGAGGTGTAAGGAATTCAGGATGATGTATGAACTTTTGTCAAGGCTAAAGATGGAGGTAGGGCTCTGACTTCAAGCCATCCTCTTCCTAAATTGTTTTCTCTTTGCTTCCTATGCTGAATAGCATCTCTTGTCCTCATTGCTCTAACTGTGGGAATTTTCCCCTTGGACTGAACCCCAGAAGTCCATGAATTTTGTAGTGTTTCTAGTTGTTCTCTATGCAGTCCAGGATATTTAAGCAGTCTCTTTCTAAACCATGTCACACAAATCACCATGGCTACCCGCCTATAGAATAATAGCTATAGAAAAATCTCATATGTCTTGGGCTGCTTCACAGTTGTAGCCAAACTTAAATTTGGGGAGCCACCACTCAGGCCACTCTCTATACAACCTGCATGGAAGGTTCTCCCCACCAAAAGCAAGCCTGTGACTGTACGTCCCTGCTACAATCTTTTTCACTCTCCCATGCTCCTTGCTTCTAAGGAGCATTCTGGCTGTACTTCCTCCAAGACAGGCATGCTTGTTCTGTTAATGGTCTGCCTCTTTGTTCTTCAGGGTAGTTTCCTAACCTAGGGGGAACTAAATGCTCCCTCATTTTCACTCCTAAATATTTCCCTCTTAGACTGCTTCTCATACTAATGAAGTTTCTGGGGGTGAAAATAGTGAATGTGCTTACAGTTGGCAGTTCCAGTATACCAAGAGGCACTTCAGAAGAAAGGCCTGGTTAACAATTTCCAAAAAAATCAGCCTTTGAAACTTTCTGGAGCACTGTCCTGCTCTGACCCATGTGTGGTTGCCGTACATTGGACTCTACCCAATGGAAACTGGTATAGTTTAGGGTTTGGGAGTCATATTAAAGTGTAGTTCTGTTCCAGAAAGCCCCCTCCCCTCCCCACCTCAACACACACACACATACACACAAACACACACACGACACTTACAACAGAAGGAGTTCTTCAGAGCTGAGAAGAGATTGGCACCAGCTCAATACAAGCTGCAGAATAACTGTTGAATAAATTTACAAAAATGCTCAAGACGACCTAATTGAAGAGCAAGGAGACCCCTGAGGAAGTGCTACATGGAGGACTTGCCCCTAGCTTCACCCACACCAGACTCACTTTCCAGCTAAGCTCTATCTCTAAAAAAGCAAACTCACCACCCTCAGGTCGATTTCAACATATGGAGATCGCATAGGTCAGGGTAGAACTGCCCCTGTGCATTTCTGAAACTATAAATCTTTACAAGAGTTTAAAGCTCCATCTTTCTCCTATGGAGGCACTGGTGGTTTTGAACCCTGGACCTTGCAGTTAGCAGCCCAGCGCATAAGCACTACACCACCAGAGGTCAGCTACACTATATAGTTACCATCAAGAGAATTAAACTGATAAGAAATCACAGATTTCTAAAGGGTGAAGCCCATGATTCTAGTTCATGACTAGGAAGAAAAGGGATGAAAAAAAGAACCAGGACAAAAGTCTGTGAATTCAAAGAAATGCCCTGTGCCTATCACTTCGCCATATATAAAATGAGGAGGATAAAAGGAGGTGACTCCCCAGCACCTTTTAGAATCCTAAATTCTGTTATTGTCTGATTTTCTGCAGGGCCAAGCCAACACTTATCTCTCCAGTGCTAAGTTCATCATTTTGCAATTTTGACCTGCTGAAGAAATCAACTCCTTTCATCACTAGGGAGATGAGTAAGTGGAGAGAGCAAGGTTGAGAATACACACACAATTATGCAACTGCCTGTCGAGGCTCCTTCCCTGGACCCAACAAGCCATCAGATTTAAAGACTAGGGTGAGCCGTGGGTATTTCTGGCCTTTTTAAGTATTAGCAAGGCTGACAAGCCACTTCCTCTGGAAGCACTGGGACCCAGGAAAAACAGGCATCAGATTTCAACTGCAGAACCAAGACATTCCTTAAAAAAAATCTTCAGCTGAAATGGTTCCTCCCCCACTATCATGATCCCAATTCTACCTTACAAATCTGGCTAGACCAGAGCGTGTACACTAGTACAGATGGAAACTGGAAACACAGGGATTCCAGGACAGATGAACCCTTCAGGACCAGTGGTGAGAGTGATGATACCAGGAGGGTGGGGGGAATGTTGAGTAGAAAGGGAGAACCGATTACAAGGATCTACATATAACCTCCTCCCTGGGAGATGGACAACAGAAAAGTGGGTGAAAGGAGACGTCGGACAGTGTAAGATATGACAAAATAATAATGATTTATAAATTATCAAGGGTTCATGAGGGAGGGGGAATGGGGAGGGTGGGAGAAAATGAGCACCAGATATTATGGGCTCAAGTAGAAGGCAAATGCTTTGAGAATGACTATGGCAACAAATATACAAATATGCTTGACACAATGGATGGATGGATGGATGGATTGTGATAAGAATTGTACGAGGCCCCAATAAAATGTTTTGTTTTGTTTTGTTTTTTTAAAAAAACCTCAGCTGAAGAAGGTGCCTTCCAGACAGCATCTTGTCCAGGTAGCTGACCCAATTTAAAGAAATGTCGTTTGGAACCTCAACCACTATGTCAGACAGGGTTCTCTAGAGAAACACTTATGGTTATATATGTGGACATATATTATTACTATATATATGTCATACATATGTGTGTGTATATATATATATATATCATGAAGGAATATAAAAGCAATTAGTCCATGCAATGGTACAGAGGGATCAGTTCTACTCATTTCCGTGAAACAGTTAATATACTGGATGTCCTTCAATTCTAAGGGTTGCTTGGTCAAGGTCAAGGAAGCAGACAACTGAGTCTTCTGAAGAGCAATACAGGCAGTCCGACCAGAGGACGCAAATAGCAGAGCAGGTCACCAACAGTCAGCCAGATGACAGAATCCAACAGTCTCCAGCTCAAGCAATGTGTACTCCAGCAGCATGGTGAAGCAGGTCATGAAGGAACCTCAAGGTCTAGCAACACGATCCATGGGGTAGGTGTCCCACAGGTAGCGTAGTTTGCAATTTGAGGCAGAGAACTAAGTAAGGCAACAGCACACTGGGGCTCACTGAGCAATTTATCTCTTTGCCCTCCAATCAAACTGCAACCTTACTAATCCCACACATTCCTATTGGCCAGGTTGGCACAATAACCCTACCTATCACAACCACCCTGTCAGACTGAATTGCTAATTGCTTAAGTACTTCCCGTTCACAGTACAGACCCGATTCAAGTACATTTTCACGCCACAGCTATCCTCAGCTAAGTTCTATCTAGACAAGCTATTGAACACAGAATCATAGAAAGTGAAGATAGGAGGAACCCTGGGGGTCAGATTCATTGTGCAGCCAGATGACTCAGCTCCATATCTAGGATGTAAATACATGGGTGGAGGTATGTATTTGTGCAAACAGACTCAGGACATTGCCGGCATCAGAATTAGATTTATTCTTGCAAAATAATAAAATTAATCCTATAAACACACTCTCTCCAACCCACTCCCCTATTCCCACACATCCTTTAACTTGTCAGCAGCCCTTGGTTGCACCTAGGTTCGAGAGCATGTCCTTCTCCCCCAGCACACATTCCTGCTCCTTCCTGCCTGGATGTGCCACTGCTACCATCTGAAACGTCTACTCTGCTCCACTCACCCTGCGCTCGTGCCCTGTGCTGCACTGGAGATCGGAATTTGAATGGGCTGAATTTGTACTCTTCTTTGTAGGTGGTTGCTTTGTTACAAACAATCACATGCACGTGACTCACAGCAACCTTCTGTGGAACAGAATGAAACACAGTCTGGTTCTGTTCCAAGGCCATCTTCATCCTTAACATACCCGTCCACTTAATATAACCTTGCTAGGGAGCCTCGGTCAGAATCAAACTCTTCTCGCATACATCTAGGATATGACATTATTGGATCCACTGTTCAAACTCACCAGCTCCTCCCTGGGAGAATGGTGAGACTGGCTGCTCCCATCAAGATTCCAAACCAAACCAAACTCACGGCCACAGAGTGAAAGCTGACTCACAGCCACCGCTGTGGGTTTCCCAGACTAAGTGTGTATGCAAGTAGAAAGCCTAGTCTTCCTCCCTTGGAGTTGCTGGGGCTTTTGCATTGCTGTCCATGTACATCACAGCTCAGCTCCTTCCCACTATGCCACCAGAGCTCCTGGAAAACCCTTGGGAGTAGTTTGACTCGGTCCTACAGGTTCCTTATGCATGGCAATCAACTCGAAGGCACACAACAGCGTGATAACTTTACATTAAGCCTTCTGAGGACAGGTATAGAGATGACCATCTCAGAAAGACTTCTCTTCCTTCACAGCTAGGAATGAGACTACATCATGAAAGTTGGTGAGATTATTGAGATGGACTTCTGGGTGAACAAATAAATTAGTCTTGGAAGAAGTACATCTGTAATGTTCACATCCTATAGACATGCTGTCAGGAGAAACCAGACCCTGGAGAAGAACATCAAGCTCGGTGAAGTAGAGGGGCAGCAGAAAGACCCTTGACAAGATGGATTGAAAAACTGGCTACAGCCATGGGCTTTGGCATAAGAACAATTGTGAGGATGGCAGAGGACCGGGCAATGTTCTGTTCGGTTGTGCATAAGGTCCCTGTCGGTTGGATCCAACTTGGGAGGCCCTACCCATAATGACAAGAACAAAGCTTCAGATTTTGCTCTCTCTGGGGATATAATATGACTCCAAGTCTTAAAGAATCTGTCAGAAAATAAGCTCTTATGAGCTGTGCTTCCTGATATACCCTCTGGAAGGAAAGGGGTGGCCACTGTCCAGGAGGACAATCAGCTGAGAAAATGCTGAGTGCCTATGTTAATGGCATGTGAGAATAATTTAGTGTTTGTAATTCTATCAGAGATGGAAGAATAAGTACTGTCACTAAATTTTTTTCTCAGTTTTAATGTGGTGTAGAGAGAATTATAACAAAAGGTATGCCATCTCAACAATGCTTACACATAGAGTTCAGTAATAGTGACTGCATTTTTGAAGTTTTTAAAAAATTATTTTAAGCTACTCAGACCACTGTTTACGTTTGAGGGATAAGGAATTGGAAGGGATTTTTTAAAAAACCAAACATACTGCATATATTTACACAACTCATCTCAAGAAATGAAATAAACAAAAATATTCTGTTACACTTTCCATATATGTGGGGTTTCTTTCCCCCATGTATGTGATATTTTTTTCATATTATGCCATCATTAAATCTACAATTTTCTATTTATTTACTTCCATCGACATAAACTAAATCGCCCCCACCTCTACCATTAGCCTTCTGTCTCTCACCTAATAACCTTGGGTTTCTATACATTTGCTAGTTTCACAGACATCAGATCATATAGTACTTGGTCTTTTGGTGACTCACTTATTTTGCCTACCATCATGATTTAGGGGAAATCATAAGTGAAGTGGCCACAATGCCTTAGCTATTTAAGTTGGAAATATAAAGTGTGTGTGCGTGTGAGTTTTATATATGATGGAAAATTTGGGGGCTCCTTACTTATAGGGGAGATGCAGGTATTTTGGAGGTGTCTCTCAATGGAAACAAATTCTGAAAGGTTTGAAACCTAGGGGATACCCAGAATGCATTGCCCTCTATTCACTCTTACTTTACTTCTCCCTGGCAAATACCATAACCATTTGTGTTCATAAGCATCTTCTTATGAATATTTCCACAATCTCATCCCGTATTCATAAACCAAGCCTCTTGCAGTCCTGAAATCCTCTCTCGTCTGACTCCCAGCACCCTGCTGCCTTGCCTTGGCCTCAGCTTTCTCAGACAAAGGCGCCTCCAGGATACATCTTGGAAAACAGGCTCACCGGTCAGACATCTAGGGAAAGGCTCAAACCCAGGGACTGAGACAACTGAAAGAGCGCTCCACCTCGGGAATCACATCATGGAAAAGAAACTCTTGTCACTTCAGGACTTGAGAGGGAAATGAGTCAACAGAACTCGTGACACCAGCCCACTCTGAGCCTTCTCCCCAAGTCTCCCTGCAGGTTTCCTCTGCTTCCTCTCCTTCCTCAGTTGACATGGAGAATTCCAGAAGAGCAGCTGGCACATTGGTGGATAGAAAACTGGGGGAGGTGCATCAGATGGTGCTTTCTACGGAACTCCTAGTTTTGAAGAATTCCAACCACATCTTCCTTTAGCAATCATCTGAGATGGCAATTCCTAAGGATAATGGAAGCATTCTAAGTACTTGAGCAACAGAGAAAGGGCGAAAGGCCTATTCTGCCTTAGGCTGCTGTCTGTCAGAAAAGAGAGGTCTGGGCTGAGGAGAGAGATGGAGAAGGTTAAGCCACAGAGGACACCAGGAGACAGGGGGAGATAATAGGTTGGAACTGAGACCAGCGACTAGAAAGTACCCTCAGAGATGAAGTGAATAACACAAATGTGACACACAGCTACCAGGAAAGTCAGGGGAAGACCACCAAGGTCTCAAGTTCTAGAAGACAGATGAACCGTTTCTGAGGTCAAAGCAGAAACGGGCATCCACGACACATGCTTGAAGTGCACTTTGTAAACATTGTATTTCCCCTCAAGGGCATTGAAGAAAGACTTTGAAAATATTATTAATAAGCTTATGTCCAGGGAAAAATATCCAGGAAACTGAAATTATGTGAAAATCACCTTTTGGATGTATAGAAAACTTGTGAGATCTGATTCACCAACTTTTCCATTTTCTCAACATTTTGGAGGGGGATTACTTTAATGCTCTGATGATTTCAAAGCACAAAAATATGTACATAATATTTCTTTTTTTGCGGACTTCATGATGGTTTAACTAGTACTTCTGGGTCCCATCCGTGTTCACAATTTAGATGCTCTGTTGATGGTGTAATTTTTTAGTTGATTTTGACTTTTGAAAGTAGTACATTGATACTACTATTTATTTTGATTCCCAAGTTTCATGATGCACCCTTAAGTTTTGCAGCCCCTAATGTCAGCCCTGCAAGAGCAGAACATGATCTGAACAAGAAGGAAGGATCCCCTGGGTCAGATATTGGTGGGTGGCCAGGTCATGTGGGGACAAACAATTTGGCCATTGAGTCTTCTAACATGGATGTCAGCGGCAAACTTGACAAGGGCTGTTTCCTTCCAGGACATTTTAAGGCTGCCATCCTAACTAGTGTGGATTTTTTAAGGGAAGGAGGTGGTGAGAAAGTATCAGGGGTGTAACGTTTTTTTATCTTGGCTTATTTGTTTGCTACGTGTTTGAGTCCCGTCTGCCTTATTTTCACATGAGTTACATAGCCAACAATTTCATACTTTTTGCACAAGCTCTCTGTAAATGAGAATAATAACTGAATTGACATTTCAAGTGAAATTTTCAATACAATGCTGTCTTTTCCCAAGGCCAAGATAAAACAAGAGGCACCTTTTAAATTGAAGAGAGACAGCACATAACCATGAGATAAAATATTACTACCTGTTGACATTTCATAACACGTAATTAACCTTCAGAAATGTCAAATGTTCTTTTCTCCTTTACTCAGCATGTCCTCCTTGTGTTCTTTCAAAAGACCTCTTTGCTACCTCCTCAAATTCCTCAACTCAATGCTTAACCAAAGGGAGAGAAAGAGGAGAGTGGGAGCCAGCCATTGATGTCTGGAAAACACATCTTATTTCTCAGTATAATTGAAATTAGGTTTTCAAGAAGAATTAGCCTTTAACGTTATAAGGACCCTGTGTGTTAGTCTGGGTAGACCAGAGAAATGAGTACATAGACACTCATGTGTGTATAAGAAAGAGCTTTTTATACAAGAACAAGTGAATATTGATAAAACATCCCATCCCAGTCCAGATCAAATCCCAAAATTTGATAGTAGCCCATATATCCAATACCAATCTATAAAGTCCTCTTCAGACTCATGAAACACATGCGATGACACTGAATGCGGGAAGATCACAGACAAGTGGATAGAAGGTCTTGTGGATCCAGTGGCGGTGTAAGCATCTCAGCACTGGCAGGAGTATCCACGTGGCTCCCCATGGCTCCAGAGCTCTAGCATAGTTACGTGTGTCTCGTCAACGGAAATGTCTCCCAGGAAGTGAGCGAGTGTCCTTGCCCCAGTGAGCTATTTATCTCCATATTGCCTCCAAATGAGATCATCAAGCTGCGACCTGATTGACAGGCTGAACTCCACCCCTTCACTCTTCAGTCTCAAATTGACAACAGATTATGTATCTACCACAGACCCTAAATATCAGAATTCCTATGTGGTATTTCAGCAGATACATAAAACCTACAGATACATAAAACACTAGAGGTAGGAGAGTCCTGAAATATTATCACTTGAGCCCCCACTCACCCCCAGCCCCCAGTTTTCCTGCAAATGTCCCAAGTCCCCTGAGTGTTCAAGTGGTATCAGTGGTCACTGTGTTTGCTATCAGTTCTGTTTTTAAAAATCAGTCAGCTATAAAATCTGATTGCTATTTTCATGGTTGATTTCTACTTAAAAGTTCTATGGAGTGGGAACCTGGTGGTTGCTTAGATAGATATGCTTGACCCTGCCCCATTGCCATTACTGAGATGGAATATATAGGAAGTAAAATTGCTGTAACACTGCTGATTCATTGCTGGGGTGGTGGTGGGGGGTGGGGGGTGGAACAAGCGCTGGTCTAGCCTGGCTTGGAAGGCCAGAACTGCTTAAGGTTAACCTGACATAACCAACCCTGCTTTAGAGCCTAAGAACTTCTTCACCTCTAGGCCTGGTTTAGTCCCCAATTTCTAAACGTTTGTTAAAGCTGTCTAACTAAAGCCCAGTGATCCTGCAAGGTAGTCACCTTCTTGTATTAAAACAAAAACAAAAGCGTTGGCTCTTCCTGTGCTAGATCTTAGGTATTTCTTCTCTTCCCACCAGGCCTGAGTGAAGGAAGCCTTCTATGCTCACCTCCATGTCTTGAGATTTGCTTGTTCAAGGTGCACCCAGCAAAAGGTAGCCACCACCCCAAGCCAATTTTTGATTAGTACATAAAACAAATATTTCATCATTATCATAGAAACTTAATATTCACTGAGAATGTTTTAAAGACTGAAAACATGAACATTGATGCTGACATTTAGCTTGTGACGAAGGAATCTAGAAATGACAATCGTCCCACCAACTTGCCTTCCAATGGCCTTTGACTGACCACGCACCAGCATTTGTTCTTGCCCAATATGAAAATATCGCTGAAGAGTAAACAGACAAACGACAAAAACAACTAAAAAAGCAATGATAAAGTAATGAATATGTACATGTGTCCAGTTACAGGAATAAAAACTAGGCCCACCCAGAAGGTGCCATTTGAGGAGACATGCTTTGAAAAAATAACCTGAACTTTCTTTCATGTCAATATCTAAGTAAACATTTTAAGATAAACCAAATGATTTTTACTTCCAGAATGCAGTTTGCAAATATTTATCAGCTAGTAATCCAGGCACTTTGAAAGAATTTAAGTATTTTAAATAATCACTGATTTAGCAAAAGTTGAAACTGAAAATGTGATGACCACCATCTAACTTTCAATATGCTTCACCAACACCAAACATTGGTGTTGGTGAAGGTGAATATAAAAGCAAATGCTCACTGCTACTGGGTTGATGCAGACTAATAGCACCCCTGTGGGACATTTCCCAGACCCCATTCATTTTTCGCCTGTGGAGCAGCTGTGGTTTTGAACAGCTCACCTTGTAGATTGCAGCCCAACTCACAAATATTACTCCACCAGAAATCCTAATTCTATTGATAGTGTCATTAATTTAGCCAATGATATAGAACTTAAAACATTTGTTGGAAAAGGAAATTATATAAATGTAAGCTGTTAAGTCAGTTCTGACTCATGGTAACCCCATGTGTATCAGAATAGAGCTGTGTCCGGTATAGGTTGCAGTGTCTGAATTTGCAGGAAGTAGATCATCCAGACCTTTCTTATAAGCTGCTAACCTTTTGGTTAGTAACCAAATGTAACTAACTTTTGATGCTACCCAGAGACTCCTAAAATGATGCCCCCAGAGCTTTGCTTCCACTGCAATAAAAGATCAGTAGCTGTAGAGCAGGCGAGGCTAGCCTACTTAAAGACAACCTTTTTGTGACATGTCATCCCATAACAATGGATTAACTTGCTGAGAGATGAATGAATTCAACAAATGTTTGAGAGCCAATTATGTGTCAGGATTCAGCTCTCATATACAACCACTAACTCAATCATAATCTGCACCGGTGGGTAAGCATTGGACTGCTGACCACAAAGTTAGCAGTTCAACACCAACAGCCACCCCAAAAGAGAAAGCGGAGGCCCTCTGTACCCCTAGAGGCTGAGAGCCGATATAGAGTTGCTGTGAAGTGGAATCAACCTAAAGGCAGGGGGTGTTTGGGATGGGTTAAAACCATTTAATAAAAACACTCATTTTCAACTCTCATTCATTTTGTTTATAACCCATCAAACACACACACGCGCGCGCACACACACACACCCTATTCGATGGTATGTGTGCCTTTGTGTGTCTGTATTCGTTTTATTTGAAAGGAAAGATATTTCATTGTATTCTTTTGCTTCTCAGTGACATAGGCTGGCTCAATGGAGAAAAGATGAAATGGGCTGGGGAGCTGCTAGAGACTTGTGATAGTTATGCTTATTGTGCCAACCAGGTCGATAGGAATATGTGGGATTAATCAGGTTACAAATTGATTGGAGGGTGAGATAGTGAAAGTTTATTGTGGCAGCCTGGCCAATAAACACATGTGGGGTTAATTGAAGGGCAGAGAGCTAAATGGCTCAGTGAGCCTCACCTTTCGAGTTCTCAAGGCTCTTGCTTTCTGATGGCTGGGCCAGGGTGCGGCTGTCGTAGTCAGTTCCCTGTTTCAGATGGCAAGGCTCATTTCCTGTGAGACATCCCTGAGGAGAAGCCACGTGGACCTACCCCGATGAAGCCCTGGGTGCTGGAGCAGCCACGTGGAGACCCCTGCCAGGGCTGAGATACATACATGCTCACTGATTCGGCTTTCCTCCTGTAGTCGGTGTCATTACGTGTGTTTTGTGAGATGGAGGAGGACTTTGTGCATTGGCGTCAGACATATGGGCTTGTGGGCTTGGAAGGCACTGAGTCGGGGTATTTTCTTGATGTGCACCTACCCTTTATATAAAACTCTTATACATATATATTTCTGTGGATTGGGTTCTCTAATGTAGCCAGACTAACACAGAGGGGAAAGAAATAAATGGCTCTGCTAGGTCCACCATCACCCCTTCTTGCTCTCTAGTGATCGAAGTGTGCTGGGGTTTGCTGCTACCTGAATTAGTTCTCTGCATCCTTCTGTGAGCTACACTACCTATGGGTCAAGCCAACCCATGGATAGTGTTGCTAGAACTTGAGGCTCCTTTGAGACCTGCTTTTCCATGTTGCTGGTGCAGACATCTCCTGCTGAGACTGGCGAATCCTGTCACCTTGCATTGCACGTGTTCGATATCCCATCTGGGCCTGTTTTGTTAAGCTCCTGAGCTCCTGACTGCTGGTGACCCATCCTGCTGTTTACTGCTTGTGGGAAGACTCTGCTTGTCTTGCCTGAAATAGTACTGTGCTGTCTGCTTCTTTGATTTTGGACTGGGCAGCCCACGTGAGTTAAAGAGCTTCCACTATATTAACTGTTCCACAAAAGTGAGTTAAACTGAACCTTCTGTGCTGCTGTGTGGACTAATTAGCTGTTATATACCCTTTTGCTGTATAAACCTATCCTCTTACATATATAAACATAAGTGTCCTGGTTTTGTTTCTCTAAAGAACCCTGCCTAACACAATTGCTACCAGGAGTGGGGTGTTTCCTGGTGCCTCTCAGCAATAGCTCATAAGTCATCTCCTCTAGCCAATGCTCCAGATGCAGCCCCGCCTGGCATTTCAGCTTGAACAGTTTGGTTATTCTGCTCAAGTGTGAGTTGTTTTACCGATAGGAGATTAATCCCCTCAGGTAGAAGGGTTGAATCTATTGAGTGGAGTGGCCTAATTGACTCCGGGGGCTCAATACCCTCCTCCTCTGCATCATCAATCCATATGGTCCAATCCCATGCTGCAGGGTCCCATTTCTTTCCAATTAAAGCCCTTATTTTAGTACCAGCCACTGTTCTAGACATACAATTCAGCTGATGCTGTAATTCAGCTACACATATGATGAGACTCTGGATTTGATTTTTGGCAATGTCAGCTCTATCACTAGAGGACAGAAGGCTCTCCTTTGTAGTGTATGCAGAAGCTTCTAGATGTGTTATTCAGTACTTGAGACATGCTTCTGAGGTTCAGAGATTATTGGTTTCCTTGATCACATTTTCTGTTGTAAGGAGGAACAGCCAACCAGCTTCCCTGTTCTTCTCATCCTGACAAATCAGCTGAAAAATATCAAACACATGATCACTCAGAGCCTTTCCTCTCATCAGCACTTCATCTATTAAGTGGTGATATTGTGGATATGAGCCTCTCCCTTTCACACCATGGATTGGCATCACCTTCTCTAGTAATAGTGGCAGATTTATCTGTGCCTTTAGGGGTAGAGGCAACATTCTCAATGCTGTTAGGCCTAATCAGGTTGGAGAACCAATTTGAGAGGCCCATATTTATGATCTTGTTTCTCTATAACCACTCCTGGTGCCAATTGAGTTAGGTAAATTCTTCCCACAGCCTTTCTTAAGGATCAGAGAGGGTATATAAATGAACAGGATGATCAATCGAAAGGACTCAAAGTTTTCCCATTTCTCACTCTCCTCTGGAAAAAAAAGGAAAGCTACAATTTGATCTCCACCACTGACATGGAGTAATTTAGACATCAGAGAGGGATTTTAGTAACGGGGTTCACACTTTTGAAAGAAAATAAACCATTTCCCATAGCTTTGTTGGCAAGAGATAAAAGCACTGAATTGGAATAACCTAGAAAGCTGCCAGTGGGGCTCATCCATGAAGTCTAAGCTCTTTCTCAAAGGGTATACTTAGGTCGAAGTATTTCTTTAGAGAAATAATAAACCATTCATCTACTAGGATGGCCAACTAGAAACTTCTATTTAGCTCTTTAACATTTCCCAAAAGCCCAACAATGGATGAAGTCCTATCAGATCATCCATTGAGTAGGGATGACAAACTTCTCTGTAGGGAGAGCTTGCTCAGCTTCTTGTGTGTCATGTTCAATTTCCATGCAGTGGCAGCGTCCAAAATTTCATCCATCGCAGGCTTTCAGATGGAGACACGGATGTATCTGTCAGCTGTTGAAGGCCAGGTTACATTCTGACGTATTATTTCTCTGTGTAGGAGAAACACACATAAACACATACATCTAATAAATATCTATAGTTCCTGAGTGGTCCAGAAATTGAAGCTCGCAAATACACCCATTCCTTAACTTAACTACATGAATAGACTGCAGATTCCAAGCCACAGGTAAAGATGTGAAAATGGAAGATGACTATGTCCGATCATGAAATGGAGGATGACTGTATTATCACATCATTCCCAAAAAATATAATTATATAAGTGCCAGATTATATCACTACATTAACTGCCGCCAGGTCACTGAGAATCTGGGACCCACCGGATACACGCAAGTAAAGAATGGTGTAGGTAGCAGCAACTGACTTCACAATGACGAAGGCGAATCCAACTCAACATCCGTCCCAGGCTATGAGGCAAGGGTCAGATATACCTCTACCCTTCCACCTTCTTACCTATTCTGATACCAACCGTCCTTCCCAAGGCACATTCCATCGCTTCTGGGTTCACTAATTAATTGCAATGGTCTCACAGAACTCACCAACTATACTCACAACTAGTGCTCCAAGATGTGAATGCAATATACCTGCATGAAGCAGGGAACCAATAGAGACGTCTTGAGGGGCTGGCCCCAATCCCAACTACTAGGACAGCTCCCCCTCCCCGCAGAAGAATTCACTTCAGAGGAAAGAACAGAAGCTACAGCTCAGGGAGAGGGACATGTCTGACCAAAGTACGCAGGAGCAAATGAAGTGGGAGGAAGTGAGAGTGGAACACATCCTGGCCCACCAAGCCCTGAAGACGATATTCCTGCTCACAGAAGAAAAAGCACAGAGAGCACCATAGGGCTGGCCCCACTATGAGACACGGCATCCCTCACTGACCCCTAATGGTATGAAGGACACCACTAGAGACACAGTGTGGGAATTGTGCCTGACCTGAACCCACGACACTGAACAGAACAACACGCAACAGAACAGCAAGAGGAACAGAGCAACGAAGTCCCCAGGGAAAACCAAATATAGACTTTGGGACCAGACTCGACCAGAAATTTAAAATTTTTAGTCATGTAAGTTATCTTTGGCTATTCTTGTCTAAAATGGGGGGGAAAAGTAATAAATGAAAATTTTAAGCTAAGGGGGCAAAAAAGTCCCTTAAAACTCTCTGGCAGAAGCTGTGCTGCTTAGTCAAAATGTCTGACAGAAGGCCCTCCCAGGTTTAATGCAGTCAGTGGTCTGCGGCCATATTTCATGTCAATAAAACAGTTTAAATAAAAATTAAAATAAATAAAATAAAAATTAAAGTGTTTAAAAATTAAGTTTAGGATACATATTTACTAGGTACATACTATTTTCTTATGACTATTGTTATTAATACAGCAAATCATGAAAATAATGATTACAAAATAAAAACAAAGTGTTTTTAAACCTACTTGCTTTCAGCCATCAGTTTGAATCTTTGAAGTGGGTGTAGGAAAGGCCTGCAAAGAAGGCTCTGAAAGATAAGCCTCAACCAGAGCTTTGAGTGCTCTGGACATTTACAGACACTGGCAAAAATTGCATTTGGCAAAAGAAAAAGGAACCCTTTTGACCTTTTAAATTGTTAGCTAGTTGATTTTCCTGAACCTGAAAAAAAAATTTAAGCCATGAAGGAACTCTCCTCTCTGGGACTGAACATTAAAGGCGGACTTTAAGCAGTCGGAAATGCTTGGTAGGTAGCCACCTGGGTCCATTTGTTGCGTGGAAGTTGAAAGAAATGTAGGAATAAGAAAATGGGTTCAGTCTGGCCAGTAACACCCATGAACAAGGTTCACAGTAACTAAGGAAGAAGATGAAATAGGGTGGCTGGTCTGAAGCTCATGACCTAGTCCAAGGGGACTAAATTGGTTAAAAATTTGTGACTGAGCCCATGGTCAAAAGACAAGGCAAGGGAGGGTGGCAGGAAGGTGGGGGTAGGGAGAACCAATTGCAGGGATCTACATATAACCTCCTCCCTTGGGGACAGACAACAGAAAAGTGGATGAAGAGAGACATCAGAAAGTGTAAGATATGACAAAATAAAAAGTTATAAATTATCAAGGGTTCATGAGGAAGGGGGGAGGGAGGAGGGAGGGTAAAAATGAGGAGCTGATGCCAGGCACTTACGTGGAGAGCAGATTTTTTTAAGAATGATGAGGGTAAAGAACGTACAAAAGTGCTTTGTACAACTGATGTATGTCTAGAATGCGATAAGAGTTGTATGAGCCCTCAATAAAATGATTTTTTAAAAACCTAAATTAAAAATAAAATAAAATATAATGCCAGCCCTCCTCCCCCAAAAAAAGACAAGGCAATTGCCATCTGTGGAGTTCCTGTAAGTTACTAGTATTTACATGTATCAAGAGGGTGACTTGCAGTTCAGTATGTTTCATTTTCAGTGAACTGATCTCCAAAGATTTTCTTTATAAATGATTGGCTTCCCCTTCTTAATTTTTACATTCTTTACTGTTTTACTAAATATCAAGTGTTCTTTAGACTTTGGTGGTCACAAGTTTTGGGAGGCAAAAGTAGAATTCACCTGTCATTACTCCAGAAGTTTCTTCTAAACTCACAGATAAAATGTGTGTTACTAAATTTTTGCCCATTTAGAAGTCAAACAGTGATAGGATTGTCATTTTAATATACATCATTAGAGATCTATTTAATTGTCAATAGTGTGTTCCTAATTTGGAAAAATAAATCAGTGAGCAATATTTTTCATTTGCAAAAAAATAAGGAGGAAAAGGGAACTCATGGGCACTCATGTTAAGTTGATCAGAACCTGAGTGGATAAAGATAAAGGTTTGAGCCTGTGAATTGGTGCGTATTGCTCTGATTCTAAGGACGGCCTGCCCTGATTTAACTTTGCTTATGGATGCAGACTCAGAGGTTCCAATCTAAATAAAGATTCTTCACATCACAGAACATGCTTGTCTGCTCAGAGCACTAAGGTAGTATAAGTTGGCAGTATAACATTGGATACCCAAAATTGGGGGATCAGTAGGGAATTGAGGCATAAGCCTACAAAATTTCAGAGACGAAAAGATAAAAAGTTTTGTTTTGCTTACTTTTAAAATATTATGTTTAAATAAGGGTGGTCCATTTCACGCTGTATGTATATTAGTTTTATCTTGTTTGAATAGTTGTCCTTGTTTTGAAAATTGTGTGTGTCTAAAAATTTGTGTAAATGGGTCAAGTTAATCTGACACCAACCCCTTCATTGTTCAAAGGACACTTGCAGGTAAAGATTCATAATCATAATTTTCTTAAGTCTTGCAAACCTTATAGATTGTTCAGCACCGACTCCACAAAATCTTGAGGAAGGCAGTACCCCAGTCATCAGCAAGCAGAGGACCTGTGCACCCATTCCAACCCGGTGACGGTGTCCACATAAGGTGGTTCTTGCTCACTGGACTGACATCAAGTTGAAAATGGCACTTTTACCCTTTTGTTCACAACTCTGACCATGGCCAAGTTGAATGGACTTGTTGCCTGAGCTCAACACCAGCACCACAAGGCTGCCCTGCTCAATGCAGAATGAAAGGCTCATTCTTCTGTCAAAGACTTTTAAAAATAAGAGTAGCTCAGGTTTCTTAATACTGGTATCTTAGTCTAGGTGTTCAGCAAATTTTAATCAAACTATTAAAATGTGTTAAAATAGGTCACAGGTGTATTTAAAGGTTTTCCTGGAAAAATGGTTTTCTTGCTCTTTTGGCCTTCCCACCTGGCGGTCTACTTATATCTTTAACAATTAGGTCTTACAGGTTCTGCAGCCAGCTGTATTTCGGCCCCTCCTCACCCAGAACCATGCCTTGCAAGGTCTCCCTAGTATAATTAATGTAAACATTAAAAGATTAAAAGCAACCGTTTTAAAATTGTTTGAACAAATTAACCCTTAACTGAAGTTATCATGCAGAATAAACAAGGTCTGAATTTGTTATTCCTTACCTCGGGTAAACCATGCACTGTCCTTTCCAAAATGATTGAATGCAAACAAAACTGGGATTGTATGACAGGTAACTGTTATAAAAACTTGGTGATGAATGAACGATTTGATCTCCAAAGAAAAGCAGCAGGGAATGAGACACACCATCAGTAGCCAGTGTAATGCCTTTTTGTTGACTGCTGAATAACCTGTCTCCTTCCCCCTCCCATCTCGGATGGTCCCACTAGGGATTGATTTTAGAATATACTCTTACGTTCTTCAAACGAGAACATAGTAATTACATTAAAATCAATGCTTTACCCTGTAATACTTACTAACTATGAAGAATACTCACATTGATTTTGCTTTCTGATTCTGTCCATGCTTCCTTAAGTCCCACACAAATGATAAATTGTTTTGGGCCTTTTAAGAATGACTGAAATATCCCATCTGGACCACAATCAAATAATCACGTTTAGCTTCTCACAGTCTGGTTATAGTTGAATAAAGACTCTTGAAGAAATTACGGGTCCTGTGCTGATTTGTTTTATGTGCATTAAGGCATTAATTTAAGGGAGAAAGATCAGGCTGCTTTACTCCCAAGAGTTACAGCCTCGAAAACTGGCAGAGAACACTTCTACCCACTGTGCACTATAGAGCCACTAGGAGTCAGAATCGACTTGCTGGCAGTGGGTTGAGAACATTTAACCCTCACCATCCTGTAGTGATTGTATGTCCATTTTATGAATGCGAAAACAGAGTGACCAAGAGGTTAAATCGCCAGAGGTCATAAGCCCCGCATCTGACTCGCAACAGCTTCCAATCTTGGATCTGCCTGACCCTGGAGGCAGGGAACAATGATGAGAGAGCATCTGATCCAAAATGTGAATTTAGCCAGAGACAGGCCAAGGCTAAGGTCACAGCAAGAGTGAATCATAACAAGGATGTTCCCTCTGATTCCTTTCTTACTATTGTCTGTCCTGGCTTTCCTCACCCCTCCAAAGGGTTCTTTCTGAACTCCCAGACTCTACCCAGCTTTCCTGGGGATCATTAAATGAGCAGATTCAGTCAGGCAGTGGTTTTCATAGTCACCACTACAGAGCCATTCTGACCTAAGTTTATCATTCTCCTGGCCATGAGCTACAGTTCTGTCTTTCTCCTCTTCTTGAATTCCATGTTCTTCCTTTGTCATGACCTAGTTAGAAAGGTTGAAGGGTGGCCTTGCCTTTTCTCAGGAGCTGGTGGCCTCAAATCTGGTCAGTCCATCATTCTGGGGATCCACCTTGGTCATCTCTACAAGAGGAAAACTCTGAAACCAGGAGCCTGGCCCTGCTTCCACATCCCAAAGGACATTTTCTGCTGGGAACCCCCAACAAGCCCTAGTGCGGTCCTCCTGGAGCACAGCAAACTCAAGACATCAATCCCCAGCCCCAGGTCAAAGAGTGGTTCACCACAGCCTTGGCATGGCCCAAAAGAAGCTCTCAGGGCCACCGAGCAAGCAGAGAAGGTGGCCTCTGGGAACTCTGGTCATTCTGCTCTCCATGATTGTCACCATCGATACCTGAACCCACAGCCGATGCAGGTGCCAGGCCTGGTACTAAGCTGACCACAGCAGGCCAGGCCCTGGGCCACAGTGGGGGCATACTCACAGCACACTCAGGCAGTAGGCACCCAGGACACTCTCCTGCCCCTCAGCAAATAGGTACCATCCAGAACATGGTGATCAGGAGACTTTCCTGGACTCGTGACTGTTTTTGCCATGATCCACTGTCACTGCCTCCATGGGCTGGCAGACTCTGGGCCGGCTGTGATGGAAGAAAGCAGAAGGGAGACCGCACCACTGCTGCAGCCCAGCACCAGTCAGCCTTTTTCACTCCCAGTTCAGTTGATGTTAAAAAGGAGACAGCAGCACGCAAACAACAGGCTGTTGTCTATGTGCCTGAAAACCTCCTTTTCACAACTCAGTAAAGGGAATCTCAGCAGTTCAGCAGTTTGGTTATGGCCACCAGGTACCGCTCCCCCTCCCTTTCCCATACCCTAATGATACGGAGAGGGGAGAAAGTTGGAAGAAAGTCATGGCATGATTTGGAGTGCAGTGCCAACACAGATTGGCACACAGACAGGGGAAAAGAACCCACAAACCCTTAGCACTTCTTTTCTTGCAATTCTCTCAGGGGCCACCAGGGATGACTCAACCTAACCAGCCTCCAAAGGAGTGGAGGCAAATTGTATAGTGAGGAAAAGAGCCAAGGAAACGCCATCACAATGGGCTTCAGGGCTGGGAAAAAGGAAACGATAGAGCTGTGGGCATGCAATGCTGGAAAATCTAACTCGATTGCTAGTTGAAGCCTGCACAACCCCATAGAGACACATGGTGGTTAAAAATTTCTGTCTAATCGGTATAATTCCTTTGCATTGTGCTCATTTTAACTTTGTCATGACTTAAGCGAGCGTCTCTAGTTCTAGCTAAAATTTGACCTGCTTCTGAGGTTTCCTTGTCGACATCCTAGCTGTCTTAGGCTGCATTCTCTAAAGGAGCAAAACCGGTGAGGCCTATCCATGAGACTGTCAAAAAGTATTGCTCCTGTAGGTTTTACTTCGTATATGCACCCATTTGTTCCCAGCAAAATGTGCTTGAACCTGTCCCTGTGACCAGTGGATGGCTCTAGGCTAGTTTTTACAGTAACACACTTGTTGTAATTTCAGTATGGTGGCTTTAAATAACAAAGTCCTACTAAACTCCTCAGTTTCTGAGGAAATTTGCTAGACCAACTAAATTCAAGGTAGATAAGTCAGCTCAGAAAGTTATGATGACTATCTTTGGGGATCCCCAAGGGGTAATCATGGCATATTTTCTCAAAGGACCGAGGAAGACCATGGGGTTTCTTGCAAAGAATTATGAAGAGAATACAAAACTGCGTTGATGAGAAAAAGACCGGAAAGTTTCACTGAGAATGTTTTTAAACAGTTATATTGTCACATAATTCACATATCATATGATCCCTTAGTTCAATTGTACCAGAAGGAATTGTACAATCATGACCGCAATCAATTTTAGGACATTTTCCCTTTTTCCATGGTCAAATGCCTTTTAAAGATTAATGTAATCGCAATCAGTTCCAGTGCTCCTTCCCACCTCCTGAATCCATTGCTCGCGCTCCCAATGCCCTTACCCTCACTATCCCCCTCCCTTGATTCTTTCCTTCCCTATCAACCCTTGTTGCAGTTCTTATCAATATGCATCTACTCCTGTGCTTCATAAACTGGAAAATCCAGCAGACACAATTAAAAAAAGAAAGTCTAAAGGTTAAAATAACAAAATAATATAAAGATAAAAATACAAATAATGGGACTCAGGGAAAATGGCGACTAGTTAAGACTTACCTGTCCAGAGCTCCTGCTTCCAGACCAGAAAATTGGGAGGTAGGTGAAGGAAACTGGGAGGCGGACTCCTGAAATTAGGCTTAGGGTACTGGGGTCTGTCCCGACCCCTTGTTTTGTGATTTGCTCTAGGTTTGGCGAGCTGTTCTCACAGGCTCCAGCTGTAAAACTCCTCCAGCCCTTTTGCTGGGAGTAGCGATTTCTCCAAGCTGGTTCCCTAAAGGGGACCTAATCCCAGACAGGATGAGAACCCCACACCAGAGCTCTCTGCGCTGTTTTCTGCCTAGAGCTCATAGCCTGGCGAGTGGGGGTGGTGGGTGGCCATAATATGGAGCAGAAGAAAAAGCAGAATTTTACCTGCGGCAGATGGTGGTGTAGGAGAAAATAGGTGGATAGTCAGAGTCCAGGGGGGAAAATTCAGTTTCAATTGGCCGAGAAGGAAACAACGCCCCTGATAACCTGGTAACCTGGATCTCTCTCTCTCTCTCTCTCTCTCTCTCTCTCTCTCTCTCTCTCTCTCTCTCTCTCTCTCTCTCTCTCTCTCTCTCGGTGTCCGTGTGACAGCCCCAAATCAGAGGACCTCACAAGCATAACATAACAAAGAGTGAAATATATATTATTGGTAAAACTGAAACCCCAGTCTGGTTGCTCAGCTCCAAGGAGCACATAGGTGGAGGCCCTTATCATAAATCAGCATAAGAAGAACCCTAGCTAAGGAATGCCAGAACTCAGCTACAGGGCCTGGAGGCTTTCTGCATAACAAAGACCCGCTAAAGCAAGGCTAAGCTTATTACAGAACATGGATCTAGAGTTCAAAACCAGGGAAAAAAATAAAATCCTCTGGTCTAGTAGAGCACCAGCAATCTAGATAGGACAATAAGCCTAGCTTCCCTCTCAGTGATTCTACACACAGCTAGGGAGGTCCTGCCTGTCCAGAGACCATACACGGGGCTGTGAGAACACCACATCCCCCGCCCCAGCTGCAGGGCTATATACAGCACAAGGCAAGGTATACCAGTGAACTCCAGTGCTCAGTACGGAGATGGGAATTGATGCCTGACTGCTCGTGCAATCTTGCCTTTGAGAGTAATCCCACCCTGCATCTGTGGAACCCTACATCAAGAAGGCACACCACCCTGCTACCTTGAGGAAGAGGTGGAACTCCTCCAGCCCCACGGACAGGTGATCAAGTCTCAGTTATCTCCTTACTTACCGTTCTATTTCGTCTTTCTTTATTCACTCCCCCTTCTATCTTTCCCAGAGCAGTTGGTCTCAATGTGCTCCGGTTTGTTTGGATTTTTTATCTCTTTCTTCCTTTGCCCTCTTTTTTCTTTATTTTTCTCACTCTTATTTTTTTTCTCTCTTTCTCCTCTTCTCTCCCATTCTTTCTTTTCATATGCCACTACTGGCTCCCAGGTCACTACCCTCTGCCTAAGGCAAACAACCCAAATACCAGGAGGAACTCCAGCCTGCCCTATGTGGGCATGCTGTACACCACACAAGCTAGCTGTGAAAGCCATTTACACTGTGCTATGCTGCTGAGGAAACCTCCGTGGGACGTCTAAGATGATCATGCAAACTAGGACAATTCTGCCCAGCACCAGAAGGTCCCTGCATTAAAGGGGAACACCGACCTGCCATCGTGGGGCAGCGTTTCAACCCCTCTGGCCCCACGTTCAGTAAACCAGGGTTCAGCTTTCTCTTTATTCTTTACTTCATTCATCTCTCTTTCTTCCATCTTTACGATCACAGCCAATCTTAGTAAGCACAGGTGAGTTTTTCCCCCTTCTTTCTATTTCTCCTCGTTTTCTTTCTTTCTGTGTTCTCTTATCCTCACTCTCTGTCTTTATGATTCTCTCCTCTCCCTCTCTTTCCTTCCACAGGCCACTACTGGTTTCAAGATGCCTACCATCTGTCTAGGGTAACTTGGACCACCCAGTGGGGAGAGCTACAGCCTTCCTCCTAAGACAGTGCTGCACACAGCACGAGACAATGCTACACACGGCACGGCATGGTGTGCAACTCTATCTTTCTCTATTTTTAAAATTTTCTCCCCTTGGCTTTCATTTTTCTTCTTGTTTTTTCTTTCTTTTTGTTCATCTTTCACTTTTTCTTTTTTCTCCTCTTCTTCTCTCTTCTGTCTTTCCTGCCACAGTCTCAGCAGATTCAGTTCTCCTTTTTTTGTTGTGTTCTTTTTTTACTGTTTTCACTTTTGTTTAGTCTGTGCATTTTATTTGTGTGTGTGTGTGTGTGTGTGTGTGTGTGTGTGTGAGAGAGAGAGAGAGAGAGAGAGAGAGAGAGAGAGAGAGAGAGAGAGAGAGAGAGATTGCTTGGCATTGTTTCTCCAGGCTTTTTTTTCCCCTTTCTCTCTTTTTATTCTCCTCTCACTCTCCTTTCAAAACCCACTAACCACTCCCCTCTGTTTAGGGCAAGTCTTAAGGCCAAAATAGAGAAGCTCCCACCCACATTTGTTGACTTTACACGCAGGTGGGTAAATCATGCCAGTCCTCTTCTATGCACCGAGCAGCAAGGCATTCTACCCTTCGAAGGGTGGGGGGACTCCAGCCTAAACTCTGAGGGCCTACATGTGGCTGGGGAAAACTCCTGCCCACCACTGGTGGGGCTCCATGCTACTGTGGGAACATTCACCAACCTCCAAGGTGATCTCTTTATCTAAAGTAATTACCTCTGCTGTTACACTTCTCTACACCAAGGAGGGTACACCCACACGATCTCCTTGGCAAACTCCAGTTACAGAGGGAAATACCACATGCCATCTGAGGTTCTCCCAGCACTGTAAGGCTTACTTGGAAATCAGCCAATGATGCAATACCCTCGTGGGCCCACAACAAACTGACTAGCATCACTATTCAACTCACATTACAAATAAGGGACTACTGATCATATAGGGTACCAGTGAAACCACAGGAAGATATAGCCATAGCCTGACTCCTCAGTAAAGCTACCAGCAGGTAGTTCGTAGAAGCACTCATATGAGTCCCCCAAGAGAGAGCCCAGCATTCTTCTGCTCTAGAAGATGGTTCCAGGATCCTCTATAACAACATGTAAAAAGCTACTAGTCCTTACAGCCTCAAAGAAAAAGCAGGAGAAACAGAATACAATGCAAGAAAAAGTGATGAACCTAACGATGGGGAGAGAAGAAGCAGACATTGACCTGCCACAGAAAGAACATTTCAGTATGCTGCTTGGAGACATACAGGATATGAGGGAAGCAATAGAGAAAAGGGATGAAATGATTCAGGAGATAAAGAAAATGCACAAAAGGGAAATACAAGACTTAAGGGATGAAATAACTAAATTCAGTGGCAAATTGACAGATGTTGCCAACAGACTTGAGGACACAGAGAATCGCACCAATGACCTAGAGGATAACCAAGCAGGCCTCAGCAAACGGGAAAAGCAGTCAAATAGGACAATCAGAGGAGCTGAAGAAAACTTGAGAACCATGTCTGATGCTATGAAGAAGTACAATATTTGAATAATTGGACTATGGGAACAAGACACAACAAAGAAGTTGCGATAGTTTATTGTGCCAGCCTGGCCGATAAACACAAGTAGGATTAACTGAAGGGCAGAGGGATACATGGCTTGGTGAGCCTCGCCTTGCTTGTTCTGTGCCTCAATTTAAAGGGGTACACTACTGTGGGATGCCTAGTCTGTGGACTGTGTCGCTGTAAGTTGAGGTCCTTTTAATCCCACACGATTGGAATGCTCATCTCTGGAGCTGGGGACCTACAGTTGGTGACAGTTGGTGACCTGCCTTGCTGTTTGCTGTCTGGGTATATATAACCTAGCTCTCTCTACAGAAAGGGACTGGCAACTGGCAGCTCTCAAGCCTTAAAGGACTGCTAGTGTCTCACTGCTTTATAATTTAACTGTTAATTTCTTGTATTATCTATCTGTATATAATTTAATGGTTCATTTCTTGTATTATATATCTATCTTTATAAATATATTTATATATAATTACTAGCAATCTGGTTTGTCTCTCTAGAGAACTCTGTCCAACACATTTTGGTACCAGGAGTGCTTCTAAAGAAATAAACCATAAATATGGGTTTCTTGAATTGGCTTTCCAACCTGATTAGTCTTGATGTGGATACGTCTGCTACCCTTACTAATCCATGGTGTGAAATAGCAAAGATAATATGTAAAGTAGCACCACCGAAAGATAAGGTGGTGGATAAAGGAGATGCTCTAGGTGATTGTGTGTTTGATATTTTCCAGGAGTTTTGTGATAATGACAAGTATAGGGAAGATGGTTGGCTGGTCCTTCGTACAATTCAAAGTGTGATTAAGGAGAGGGATTATCTCAGAGCCTCAAAAGCACGCCTCAGGTGCAGACTAACAGATTGGAAAACTTCCATCTGTGCTACAAAGGAGAGCCTTCTCTTCTCTAGTAAAAGAGCTGACATTGCTGAGAACCACGTCCAGAGTCTCATTATACGAGTGGCTGAATTACAATGGCAGGTGAATTGCAGATCTAGAGTTGTGTCTGAAACCAAAGTAAGGGCATTGATTGGGAAAAGTTGGGACCCTGAAACATGGGATGGGAACATATGGGCTGATGATTCAGAAGAAGAGGATATTGAGCCGTTAGAAACACCTGAGCAGATTAGCCAAATGATTCAAGTTGCTATACCAGGTGGGGCTGCATCAGTAGCATTATCTGAGGAAGATGCCTCACAAGATATTGCTGAGAGCACCCAGGAAACACCCTCACCACCCATTATTTCCGCTAGACCTGTCACTAAAATTAAGTCTCAGAAACCTCCTAAAGGTGAGGTTGAGAGGATTATCCAAGAAGAAGTGAGCTACACACATAAAGACCCGCTTGAGTTCTCAAATACGTACAAGCAAAAGCCTGGAGAATATCCCTGGGAATGGTTACTAAGGGTGTGGGATACTGGTGCACGAAATGTAATATTAGACCGGTCTGAGTTTCTGGATATGGAATCCCTAAGCACAGACTCTTCTTTCAATGTCTCTGCAAGACAGGCTAAAAAAGGATCTAAGTCTTTATTTGGATGGTTCAATGAAGGATGGACTGCCAGATGGCCTAGATTAGACCAACTTGAAGTACCTGACCTACCTTGGTACACTGTAGAGGAAGGCATCCAAAAGCTTAGGGAAATTGGTATGTTAGAATGGATCTATCAAGATATTCCCATAGACCCAAAAAGGAGGTGTCCTGAGGACATACCCTTTACCACAACCATAAGGAACAAGTTTGTGAAGTGTACCCCAGCATCTCTTAAGACTCCTGTCATTGATATTTTATGTGCACCAGGATTAACAGTGGGTACTGCCCTAAGCGAACTCCGACACTTGCCCACAATGGGACTGATTGGTCCCCGTGATGGTAGAGGGCAGGTGTCAGCACTGACAGAGACAGGGTGGGCGTGGTTATAATAGACAACAAGTTTTCAATAATAATCAAAGCAACCTGTCTCATGTGGAATTATGGCATTGGCTACTTAGCCACGGTGGCCCTAGGAATGAAATAGATGGTAAGCCTACTAAATATTTACGTGATCTGTACAGGCAAAAGAATGGTAGATCAGGTGAACAGCAGAATAGACAGTCACGATCACTCAATCAATTCCCAGACCTGAGAGAGTTTACAGACCCACAACCCCTTGAATGAAGGGGAGGCTGGGTCCCTTGGAAGGAGGACCCTGCTAGATCACTGAAGGTTTATAGTGTTAGTCTTTCTTCTAGCCTTCCCCAAAGGGACCTGCGGCCTTTCACAAGAGTAACTGTTCATTTGGAGAAAGGAAATAATCAAACTTTTCGGGGATTACTAGACACTGGCTCAGAACTGACACTAATTCCAGGAGACCCAAAATGTTTCCAAGGCCCGCTAATCAGAGTGGGGGCTTATGGAGGTCAAGTTATCAATGGAGTTTTAGCTCAAGTACGCCTCAATGTGGGTCCAGTGGGCCCCCGGGACCATCCTGTGGTTATTTCCCCAGTTCCAGAATGCATCATTGGAATAGACATACTTAGTAACTGGCAGAACCCTCATATTGAATCCCTAAAATATGGAATAAGGGCTTTCATGGGAGGAAAGGCCATTAGGATTGCCAATACCTAGGAAAATAGTAAACCAAAAGCAGTACCGCATTCCTGGAGGGATTGCAGAGATCAGTGCCACCATCCTAGGCTTGAAATATGCAGGGGTGGTGATTCCTACTACATCCCCATTTAATTCACCAATTTGGCCTGTAAAGAAGACAGATGGATCCTGGAGAATGACAGTGGATTATCATAAACTTAACCAGGTGGTGACTCCAATTGAAGCTGCTATCCCAGATGTGATTACATTGCTTGAGAAAATTAATACTTCTCCTGGTACATGGTATGCAGCTATTGATCTGGCTAATGCCTTCTTCTCAATACCAGTCTCAAAGGACCACCAGAAGCAGTTTGGCTTTACCTGGCAGGGGCAACAATATACTTTCACAACTCTCCCCCAGGGGAACATCAACTCTTCTTCCTTGTGCCATAATTCAGTCCGAAGGGACCTTGACCACCTGTCTAATCCACAAAATGTCACAATGGTCCATTATATTGGTGACATTATGCTGATTGGACCTACTAAGGAGGATGTATCAAAGACTCTAGATTCATTAGTACAATATCTGCGTACCAGGGGTTGGGAAATTAACCCAACAAAGATTCAGGAACCCTCAACATCAGTAAAATTTCTAGGGGTCCAGTGGTGTGGGGAATGTCGAGATATTACTACTAAAGTGAAGGATAAGCTATTACATTTAGCACCCCAACGACTAAAAAAGAGGCACAATGCCTAGTGGGCCTCTTCGGATTTTGGAGGCAACATATTCCTCACTTGGGTGTTCTACTTCGACCTATTTATCAAGTGACATGAAAAGCCTCCATTTTTGAGTGGGGCCCAGAACAAGAAAAGGCTCTTCAACAAGTTCAGGCTGCCGTGCAAGCTGCTTTGCCACTGGGACTATATGATCCAGCTGACCCAATGGTGCTAGAGGTGTCAGTTGTAGATAAAGATGCAGTGTGGAGGCATTGGCAGACCCCTATTGGTGAATCACAGCATAGACCATTGGGATTTTGGAATAAAGTCTTGCCATCCTCTGCAAACAACTACTCCCCCTTTGAAAAACAGCTGTTGGCCTGTTACTGGGCCTTGGTGGAGACTGAACGCCTCACCATGGGCCACCAAGTCACCATGAGGCCTGAATTAACTATCATGAACTGGGTATTGTCTGACCCACATAATCAAAAAGTTGGACATGCGCAGCAACACTGCATTGTTAAATGGAAGTGGTATATACGAGATTTGGCCAAAGCAGGACCCGAAGGAACAAGTAAGCTGCATGAAGAAGTGGCCCAAATGCCCACAGTCTCCACTCCTGTCACATTGCCTCCTTTCTCTCAGTCTGCACCTATGGCCTCCTGGGGAGTTCCTTACATACTTTAAGTGAAGACCAAAAAAGGCATGCTTGGTTTACGGATGGCTCTGCACGATATGCAGGTGCTACTCGTAAGTGGACAGCAGCAGCACTACAGCCCCTTTCTGGGATCTCCCTAAAGGACAGTGGTGAAGGGAAATCTTCCCAATGGGCAGAACTTCAAGCAGTGCACCTGGCCGTTCAGTTTGCATATAAGGAAAAATGGCCAAATGTGAGACTACATACTGATTCATGGGCTGTGGCTAATGGCTTGGCTGGATGGTCAGGGGATTGGAAGGACCATGATTGGAAAATTGGTGACAAGGAAGTGTGGGGAAGAGGTATGTGGATAGACCTCTCTGAATGGGCCAAGAAAGTAAAGGTAATTGTATCTCACATGAACGCTCACCAAAGGATTACCTCTGAAGAGGAGGAGTTTAATAATCAAGTGAATAAGATGACACCCGCTGTGGAGACTGGTCCTCCTCTTTCCTCTGCCACTTCTGATATTGCCCAATGGGCACATGAACAAAGTGGACATGGTGGCAGGGATGGAGGTTATGCATGGGCACAGCAACATGGACTTCCACTCACCAAGACTGACTTGGCCACTGCTACTGCTGAGTGTCCCATTTGCCACCAACATTAAGTCCAAGATATGGGACCATTCCTTGGGGAGATCAGCCAGCAACTTGGTGGCAGGTTGATTACATAGGACCACTTCCATCATGGAGGGGACAGCGTTTTGTTCTTACTGTAATAGACACCTACTCTGGATATGGATTTGCCTTCCCTGCATGCGATGCTTCTGCCAAAACTACTATTCGTGGACTTGCAGAATGCCTCATCCACCGGCATGGTATCCCACATAGCATTGCTTCAGATTAAGCAACTCACTTCACAGCAAATACAGTGCGGCAATGAGCCCATTCCCATGGAATCCACTGGTCGTATCATGTTCCTCATCATCCTGAACCTGCCGGCTTGATAGAACGATGGAATGGGCTCCTAAAGACACAATTACGGTGCCAACTAGGTGTCAACAACTTGCGGGGCTGGGGCAATGTTCTCCAGGAAGCTGTATAGGCTCTAAACCAGTGGCTAATATATGGTGCTGTGTCTACAGTAGCCAGAATTCATGGTTCCAGGAACCAAGGGGTGGAAGCTGGAGTGGCACCACTCACTATTACTCCTAATGATCCACTTGCAGCATTTTTGTTCCTGTCCCAGCAAACCTGTGTTCCTCAGGCCTGGATGTCCTGGTCCCAAAAGAAAGGAACTCACCGACCTGGAAACACAGCATGGATTCCACTGAACTGGCAGCTGAGAATGCCCCCTGGGCACTTTGGACTTCTCATGCCTTTGGATCAACAGGCCAGGAAGAGTGTCACTGTGCTAAGTGGTGTGATTGATCCTGATTACCAAGGAGAAATTGGACTAGTATTACATAATGGAGGTAAAGAAGAATATGTCTGGAATCCAGGAGATCCCATAGGCCGACTCTTAGTGTTACCATGCCCTGTCATTAAAGTAAATGGTAAGTTACAACAAACCAATCCTGACAGGACTTATAATGACCCAGACCCCTCAGGAATGAAGGTCTGGGTCATCCCGCCAGGCAAAAAACACAGCCAGCTGAGGTGCTTGCTGAGGGCAAAGGTAATACAGAATGGGTAGCAATAGAAGGTATTTCTACCTATCAATTATGACCACGTGATCAATTGCAAAAGCAAGACTTGTAATTGTCAATGTATTTTCTTTATATGTGATTATTGCATATATTTCCTTTGTTCAAGTATGATATACCAGATATAATTTGACTCTGTGTGTTTTCATTTATATGAATGATAGATGATTGATAATAAATATAAGTGTGATTTCACTAATATCTGGAAATTATATAAGTATGTATGGGTAAAGAATTGTGTACAGGTGCCAGGTTGGCAAGGGGTGGATTGCAATAGTTTATTGTGCCAGCCTGGCCGATAAACACAAGTAGGATTAACTGAAGTGTTGAGGGATAAATGGCTCAGTGAGCCTCGCCTTGCTTGTTCTGTGCCTCAATTTAAAGGGGTACACTACCTGTGGGATGCCTAGCCTGTGGACTGTGTCGCTGTAAGTTGAGGTCCTTTTAATCCCACATGATTAGAATGTTCATCTCTGGAGCTGGGGACCTACAGTTGGTGACCTGCCTTGCTGTTTGCTGCCTGTGTATATATAGCCCAGCTCTCTCTACAGAAAGGGACTGGCAACTGGAGGCTCTCAAGCCTTAAAGGACTGCTAGTGTCTCACTGCTTTATAATTTATCTGATAATTTCTTGTATTATCTATCTGTATGTAATTTAACGGTTCATTTCTTGTATTATATATCTATCTTTATAAATATATTTATAAATAATTACAAGCAATCTGGTTTGTCTCTCTAGAGAAACCTGTCCAACACAGAAGTCAACAGTGGAAATAGTGAGGGAATTCTTAGAGGGAAACTTCCACAGCTTTATAAATGAAAACCAGGCAACCACTCAGAAGGCTGAAAGAACACCAGCCAGACTGAATACCAAGAAGCTGTCACCAAGACACATAATTGTCAAATTATCAAACTATGAGGAAAAAGAGAAGATCATAAAAGCAAGCAAACAGTCATATATAAAGTAAGGTGACCAGACATCAGCTTTTGGTGGGAAAGTCCTGACTTTCAACAATTTTTCCGGTATTCCGCGGCATTTTAATAAAGTCCAGATTTTTGGAAAGAACGCACGACAAGCTAGGGTATACGGTTTTCGGCTGCCATGTGTCTATTTTGCCAGGATATGAGTTTTATCAATGGTGTCATGCTGGTGTCCCGCTTTACCAATGTTAAAATCTGATCACCTTAGTATAAAGGCACCCTAATAGGAGTATGTTCACAGGTATTAGCAGAAACGATGAAGAAGAGGAGAGAATGGAGTAACATATTCCAAAATTTGAAGGAAAACTACTCAAACCCCAGAATACTTTACATGACCAAATTATCTATTAAGATAGATGGAAAAGTAAGAATCTTCCCAGACAAGGACAACCTCAAAGAATACATAAAAAGAAACCAAGGCTACAAAAGATCATTGCTGACCCAGTATGGGGAGAAGATCAATACTCACAGAGGGCAAATAAGGGACCATCACATAGAACAACTCCACCCATAGGGCGACAAAGAGAAAATATGCCCAGAAAACATTGGCTCAATAGTGGAAATAAGGCAAACACAAACCACACACAAAACACAAGCTTATAACATAGGTAGGTAGGAAAATACCAAACACAAAAGGTACAAGATGACATCACAGCGTCCACAGATTGATGTAATAACACTGAATATCAATGACTTGAACTCAGAAATTAATAGGCAGAGGCTAAAAGACTGGTTCATAAAAGATAACCCATCAATCAGCTGCCTACAGGAGACACAGCTCAGGCTTGCAGAAAAAAGCAAGTTGAGAATTAAAAGCTGGAGAAAAATATACCAAGGAAATGGCAATGCAAAAGAAACAGGGGTAGTAATCTTAATATCTGACAACTGGATCTCTTCTACTCATCCTGCAGAGTGGCTGTGGTAAACACCTGGGTGTGTCACCATGGGGACAGCCAGTGTAAACTTCAAGAGTCTTTTTGGCTCCGGACACCAAGGTCAACGGGCCCTGTGCGTGGCTGGCCACGTTGAGAACCACGAAGTCCCAAAAGAGGAGGCGGACGAGGAGGAGGAGGAGGAGGCCTTGCTCATTGATTGCAGACACAGGCGCATGCCTGCTTGCGTATTTCTGTCACAGGGAAACCTGTCCCCTGACTTCCGGGCAGTGGCTTCTTGGAGTGTCCAACTGCCCTTGCGGCTAGCCAGCTCTAGGCTGCCCCTGTGTCTTTAAGAGAAATGAGGGCAGCATGGACCTCTTTTCTGGTTGCAAGCACCTCCTGTTGCCCCAGGGCTCCCAGAGGCCCTGTGCAGATGGTCGGAGATGAAAGAAGGCAGACTTAAATTAGTGACATGGACATGGCCAGGGTGGGGACATGGCCTCAGAGCAGTGCTCTGTTCTTCCTGGGAGAGCACAGGAGGAGCGTGGATGTGTGGTGTAGTTGGGGAAGTGGGGGCAGGTGCTGTAGAGCCATGAGCATCAAAGGGCATCACGAGGCCATGACATCTAGGAGCTGATGGCCAGGCCTTTCTTCTGGGTGCCTCTGGGTGGGTTTGAACATCCCACCTATGGGATAGTAGCCGACCACTCACCTGTCTGAAACCCCGTACCCCAGGGGCAGCCTGAGATCCCTATGAGGTCTCAAAACCGAAACCCAAAATCAAACCCAAACCCACTGCCATCTGCTCAATTTGGATCCATAGCGACCCTCCTGGGCAGAATAGAACTGTCCCAGTCAGTTTCTGAGGCTTTGCATCTGTACATGATCCAAAGCCTCATCTTTCTGCTGTGGGGCTGGCGGCTGATTTGAACGGTTGGCTTTGCGGTTAGCAGCCCAAGGCGTAAACCCTGGGCTACCGGGGTTCCTACCATAGTGAGATGTCCTTGCTGTCAGGTGCTGTTGAGTTGCTTCTGAACCACAGAACACAACCCTGCCCTCACCGTCCTCACGATGGCTTCCATGCCCGAACCCAGTGCTGCAGCCACTGCGTCCATACATCAGAGAGCGCTTTCCTCCTTCTCTCTGCTGCCTCTCTGCTTTCCCGAGCATGATGTCCTCCTCCAGGGACTGGTCTCTCCTGACAACATGTCCAAAGACCATGAGATGAAGTCCTGCATTGGTTGCTGCTAAGGAGCATTAAAAGCAAGCGAATGGACAACAAGGAAGAAGAATGGAGGAATTCCATTTATGAAACGCCTCCGCGAGCTTTGCTTGGGTACCACACACTCCCTGCCTTCATCACTCCATGAAAGCCAGTTGTACTTGGTTTTCCGGGTCTAGTACGTGTCGGGCTGCTGACCGCAAGGCCAGCAGTTGTAAATGACAGAGCTTTCTCTTCCAGTAGAGAGTTACTGCTCTGGAAACCCAGGGCAGAAGATGGAAAAAGGGGCTAGAGGGCTGACGGGTGTTGACTTGGGGTAAAGGAGGAGGGAGGAGGGGTGGGACCCAGTGTGTGTGTAAGTGGTTTCAACTGTTGAATACAGAGCAAATGGCCTGAAATGCAAGCTTCCCACTCAATTTACCAAATAAAAATAAAAACAATAAAATAAAAATGACAAAATGAGAATGAGGTTTGAATGGCAAGCGCGGGTATCCACAGAGAACTACGAGGCACAGGCAGGAACAGTAAGACCCCGGTTTGTATCAATCAGTACTCTCCATTTTTAAATCCTGCAGCTCACACGGCTAGCCCGTAGCTTTTAAGCCTGAGAGAGAAGAATTGCGGCACTTTTAACACATGCTAATGTCTTATGAAAAACAGACAACATGCTGGAAACCACAGCCTAAACCTTCCAGGTCAGCCCTCAAGGAACTCTTTAAGAATGGATGGGGAAACATGGGCGTGAATACGTGGGTGGATGGGAAGAACACACAAGTTAGGCATATCCGGAAAATTTCCTGTGAGTAAAATCGATTAGGCTACCTCCAGAGAGTCGAGAAAGCCCATTTTCAGAGCTGTCTGAACTTGAAGAGAGGCTGGCTATGGCTATAATCCCAGGAGGGACACACCAGCACTGTCAGAAATGTGCCTGCCAGCTGGGCTGAGTGTTTTCCATGGCCAAGGATCTTTCAGCCCTCACGGGAAACCCGTGACAGAGCGGCCCCCCTGGACGTAAACTTGAGAAAGGGCTACCCCCGTGGGCATGCAGGACCCATGTGTACTGGCAAAGTCTCTTGTGACAGCGGGGCAGGGTTGGGGCTTCGGACAGGAAGCCAACTTCCCATGGAGCAGTCTGAAGCCTGGTATGAGCACACAGGCAGCCACTGGCCTTACAGTGAGATTTCAACTGGGGGTAGGGAACCCTGGTGGCCCAGCAGATTACCCCTCGGCTGCTCACTGAGGAGGGTTGGTGCTTTGCCCCCCATGCCCCTACGCTACAGGACAAAGATGCAGCCACCTGCTTCCCAGAAGACATCAAGCTGTAACAGCCTTTGGGCGACTCCTTCCCCCCACGCCCACAGGGTCACAGCACAGAGGCACAGGGATGGTGTGCTTTCCTACCCAACTGCTCTGCCACTGGGTACCCCGTTCAAGCACCCTCCGTCTCACTCAGTCCTTGACGCTACCACCCATCCCAATGTCTTATTTCTGTAGTGGATGGGGCCTGCCTAATCCGATGTCTCCCTGCTTAAAACGCACACACTTCAATTTCAGTGATGTTTTTTTTTTAAAAAATCAAAGCACCTCCTAATTAAATCCCCAAGTTTCTGCGACAGAATGGCTGTGAGATCACCTACAAAGTTTAAACCCAAAGGCCAAACTCGCTGGCATTGAGGCAATGCTGACTCGCCAGTGCCCCCTGAGGATGTTTGAGATTGCAACTGTTCCCAGCAAAAGGAGGCCCAGTCCTCCTCCTTCAGAGCAGCTGATACTTTGAAATTGCCACCCGTGCCGAGATTGGTAGGGCAATGTGTCCCCACGACATCACCACGAGGGTTCCTTGCCAGCCTGAGTACTACAGAGGCACGGGGTGGTTGCGCGCCCACTGTGGCATGAGGTGGTCTTGTGGGCACGACTCCTCTAGAGCAGGGTCAGCGGACAGCACTGCGAGGAACACAGGCGGTTCTTTCCTATGTGCACGTGGCTCTGAAGTAAAATCGAGAGCTTTTAAAGGCTGTGATTCAGATGATGGCGACTTCATTTGTGTGTAAAAATATATTAATGACCCTCAAATAATTTTTAAATTGTTGTCAGGGCAGGATTGGTGGATCCCTAATGCCTAGATTCTATTAATAGGAACTCCCCGGTTGGGGTGAACCTCCAGCGCCAGCAGCTTCACCCAGAAGCACCTGGGCCTGTGGATTCACTACCCCTGAACCAGACATGGAAAAGTCCATGCTCAAAACCTACTACAGAGCCACCGTGTTCAAAACAGCCTGGTTCTGGTGCAATGATAGGTACACAGACCAATAGCACAAGAGAGAAAATCCAGAAATTAACTCACCCACCTACAGACAACTGAGCTTACACCAAGCCCACGCCAGCCCCCCCCCCCCGCCTCAAAAAAAAACATGCAAGGGGAAAGGGTCGCTCTCCAACAAACAGCACTGGCACAGTTGGAGCTGAGTCTGCAGATGAAACAAGACCCCTTCTTTCCCATGGACTCAAGGACCCGATGCAAACCCCAGAGCAATAACTGGTCTCAGTGAGAAAACAGCGATGAATGCAAGGGCCCTGAAGCAGAGCAGAGACAGACAGGAACAACAGCAAAAGGGAAGTACACAGAATGGAAGACAGACGGAGGACTGGGACCTCCCCAAAATCAGGCCCTTGTGAGCCTCAAAAGACTGCCCCAAAGAGCAGAAAGAGAACCCGCAGAGGGGGGAGCAATTTGTAGTAACCGGGCTACATACAGTCCAGGAGCGAATGTCCCAGATCTGCAATGCCTCAGTAAGAAAACCACAGCCCAATTAAAACGTGGACAAAGGACATGCACAGAAAACAACCAGAAAGGACACGCAAATGCCTGGCAAGCTCACCGTCATTCGCCGTCCAACATCAGACACAGGTGGGGTCACCAGGAATGAGTCAAGGGAACAGCAACTGGGCTCCTCCCAGTGGCGCTGCCGGGTAAGCATCGGATTGGTAACGTGCAGGTCAGCAGTTCAAACCCATCAGCCGCTCCTCAGGAGACAGAGGAGGTTAATGGCGCTGGGGCAGACTTGCAGCCCTGGAAGCCCTATGCAGGCTCGCTGTGAGATGGAATCGACCTGATGGCAGTGGGTAAGGGTTGATACAACAGTCCTGAAATCTAAGCACTCCCAACGTCCTAGGTGAAACATGATGTTGCATTAGAGTATCAAAGTGGACTGCAGCTGACCGGGAAAGGAGGCTCCCTTGTGACCGCACTGCCCATCACCCGACGCTTCTGGCCTGTCTGTCAGAGCCAGCATGAAACAGTACAACTAAGGAAGGTAGTAGGGACAAGGGCTTTGTCCAGTATGAGTCCTGGTGGCGCAGCATTTAAGTGCTGGCCTGCTAACCCATAGGTCAACTGTGGGCACCCAGGAGAGAATCTATGGACGGAAAATGCGGTTTCTGTAGGGGAAAAGGGTGGGAAGCCGCCAGGGGGTCCTAGGAGTCCGCCTGGGCTCCGTAGCAGTGGGCTTTCGGTTTATGTCATTGTGGCATCGTCACCACAAGCCTGGGCATACCGTGGTCCCAGCTCACCTAAAGCTGAAGAGCTAGGCCAGGGCATTAAGACAAGACTAGGCTGGACAGGAACTTAG
The DNA here is from genome assembly GCF_050624435.1 of Tenrec ecaudatus. Taxonomy (NCBI): domain Eukaryota; kingdom Metazoa; phylum Chordata; class Mammalia; order Afrosoricida; family Tenrecidae; genus Tenrec; species Tenrec ecaudatus. The sequence continues at coordinate 131,310,732 of NC_134548.1, read as the reverse complement.
ACGCGTCCAATGCTAATGCGCCCCTCCCCTTCTGGGATGTTACTGCAAGTTTCTCTTGCCTATTTCACAAAGGCATGCCATTGGCCTGCGGACCTGCTGCAGATGAAATGCAACACAACCTGGACTGGCAGTCTGGAGCCTTGGGACTGGCTGCCCGTGCAGCTGCCGCTTCAGAACTGCCCCACGCTCACACGTGCAAGCTGCTAGGTCCCTCAGACCGCCGCATGGATGCTCACGGCCATTCCTCCCACCAGGCCTGCCTCACCGCTCATTCTGATGCTAGCTAGCATCACTTCGGGGAAATATTGGCATGGGCCCAAAGACGGGCAGGTCCCACAGGCGGTGCTCAGCAAGCAAAAGGTACTGATTTTTCCCTCCCAGCATCACCCCTAATGGAGACTATTGGAGATCAGAATGCCACTGCGGGACTGCGAGGTACACAGTTGCCACTCCGGGCCCGAAACAGAAAAGGACCGCAAGCCCTTGGTAAGCGATGACATTACAACTGTTCACCCATTCTTGCTGCTTCTTCCACCCACGCTTGCTCCCTGCCGTCTCCCAAAGCCGCTCGGACCCGCCTAGTCGGATGTTCAGCAAGAGGCAGAGGTGGACTCAAAGTCACATGCTGAGCCCTGCAAACCAGACTTAGAAAGACATGCTGCGAAGGCCCAGCTCCAGCTTGACCAGGGTGAGAAGGCGAGTCCCAGGGAGTCTGTCAGCAGGAGCCACCAGGGTTTCCCATAATTCCTGTCTACATCTGCCTGCTCAAGGCATTCCCTCACAGGCCGTTACCGGACCACCGGAATTTACCGTTTGCTCTAGGATTTGCCATTACCTTTTTGTGAGTCCATGCATTAGAGAACTCATGTGTCCTGGTAGCCCATGATGTTGGGTCCGGGAAAAAGATGGCTCCAGAGAATGAAAGCGAGGGCCACTCTCCCCTTGGGTCCTTCTCTGGGGACCCTTTTTGGCCCCCTTGAGTGGACTCCATAGAGCAGGGAAAGCACTGAATGGGGCTTTCTCACCAGGCCCTGCTGCTTAGGGATTCCAGAGCTTTTGACCCCTTAATGGGGACCCGTTCTCTCTGTTGGGCATGAACACCACCCTACAAGTACTTGGGCACTGGCTTCCAGGGCACCACGGTATGATAAGTCAATGTAGGGTGCTCATCCGAGGTCAAGCTTGGGCAACCAACCGGAGGTTGGCAGTTCAAACCCACCCAGGGGAGCTTCAGCTTCCAATGGTCCCTGTCTGGGAATCCCCACGAAGGAGTGGTCCTCTGCACTCAGGCCCTGAGGGTGACCACGCTTCGGAACTCACTCGAAGGCACCACTCACAAGAGAGGACAAAAGGCCAGGGCCATTAGCAAAGTTAGTAACAAGGGGAGACAAGTAAGTTAGTTGAACACAAGACTAGACCCCTTCCTTACCTACCTGTATGGTACGTGATTGTCCCCTAACCCCTCACTGACACCTGTTGTCAATGACAATGACTAGTTTCCTTTAGGAAGCTTTCCCACAGAGTTTCCCATGTAAATCTCATGTCTGGGCCCTGCTGGAGAGCCTCCTCCTGTCCTGTTTGCTGCACACAGGGGCACGCACACCCACCTGCTTGGCCTGGTTGACACACTGCATGTACGGGGCGGCCAGAGCAGAGCAGGTGAAGTTCTGCCCCATGTTCTGGCGGTAGCACTGGAGGATTCTGGCCTGTAGGCCAGCACACACTGGATGGCAGCCATGCCGCCTGAAAACAGAGACAGGGAACCATGAGGTGAAGGGACAGGAGGGGGATCGAGATAGGAGCACACGTGAGACATCCAGTAAGATATGAACACTGCACAGGTGGATGGAGATTTAAGAAGTGATGTTCTGCAGCCTTTGAAGAAAGAACAACATCCTCATGGTACCTACTGACAAAAATGCTCACTCTTACGAAATGAACTCCCTTCATGGACACCCTCATGCGCTGCTCTCGACATTGGTAATGTCCCACCTGAGCCCCAGGGAAACGCACTGAAGGAGACCATGCTTTCGAGACCGATGGCCACACCAGAAATAAATCCCAGATTCAAGGCTTCTTCTGATTCTCACACCACTTTGTCTTCTGTTGTCACCACCCAGATGAACACCTTGGTGCTGGGCAGCGGCCTCCCCACTGGTTGCTCACTGCTGGCCCTCTAGTCCAGCCTCAACATGTCTTCTGGAGGGTCCTTCCAACCCCCAAATCTGTTAAGAGTATCTCCCCCAGGTGCTTCCTAAATAAATCGTAAAAGTTCTTCTCAGTCCCGCCGTCATCCTTGGTTCAGCCTCCAATCCCCACCCAGCAGCGGAGCCAACCACTGCCAGGCAGTCTTGCCTGTAGCACTTTATTAGGTCTTTGCAACCCGGGGCCTAGAAAATGCCGACTCGCCATTCCAGACCGAGCTCAAGTGTCACCTTCTCCACACAGCTCCTGTGAGCTCTTCCTTTGCCAGTGGAAGTTACCATCTTTATTTCCAGTGGGCCCACTAATCCCCCTATTAATGTCCCTCACCATGCACACGTCACTGACCTAGAGTAGGGCCATTTCCCAGAGCACATGTGCTGCAATGGAAATTTTAAGGGGTGAGCATTGTGCCTGGCTTTCCTGGTAAGCTCAATGAACAGATTGAGATACACGTTAAGAGTCTGTTGACTGTATATAAATGAAAAGGATGACACATGGCTTAACTTCCTTGGGTTAGGTTTTCTTTTTAAGTAATAAAAATTTTCAAATTTTTTTTGACTTCCAGGAAGATGGCGACGGAGTGACACACACCAGAGGGACTCCGCAGAATCCAGCCCAGGAGAGTTGCTCAGAGTGAAATTCAACGCCACTGGATCGCAGGAGGTGCATCATAAATATAAGTAGGCACAGATCCACGGGGTTTTGAGGGGCTGGGGGCTTTTGGCTTACCTCAGTGGAAGCAGGCTGGGGCTCGACCCCAGTCCAGTTGCCGGATCTGCCCAAGCCGGGACCATTTGGAGCCTGTAGCAGGGCTTGGTCTCAGCACAGCCACAGTTTTTCCCTATCTGCCTCAGGGCAGGAACAGGACGCTTGAGGCTCCACTGGCAGGGATCGGGGTTCATCTACATTGCTGCTTCTGTTTGCGTCTCTGCTTTATATTCCCACACAGCCTTGGAGGTCTGCGCAGGGGCTTTTTCAAGGCACAGCCGCAGCCGCGCCGCGTGGTCTGAGCAGGGAATAAACCCAAACCCCCACAGCTCCATAAGCAGGGATCAAGCTTCAGCTACACGGTGGCGTCTGTTAACATCTCTGCTCTCTGTCCCCCCATTTCTCTGGGGGCGGCTCAGCAGTTTTCTTGCGACCCTTCTTGGGGCTCAGCTGTGAACTACCGTTGGGGCTTGGGGCAGGGAGTAAGCCCTTGTAGATCCACAGGCAGGGAGTGGGACTCAGCTACATAGTTTCTTTTGCTTCCCTCGCTTCCCTGTACCCCTGCACAGTCTAGTCTCACTTTTTGATTTTTCTCACCCCCTTTGTTCCTGCCCTGCTCTCTCACACTCCATTGCAGACTTACAGGGCACTCCCATTGCCCTAGGGCATTTGCGCTTGGGTCACACCCAGCTAGGTGAGCTCCACCCTGCATAGATAGCCCAAGGCTAGGGAAAGGCCTGCTTGCTCTCCAGGGGATACTCCTCAGACTTCTCACCAGGGAGTTCCTGCCTGTGTACCTGGGGACATAAGGCAGCTCAGCCAACACTTATCAATATTCAAACCAATAGCGGGAACTTCAGCCCAGACTCTGCAACACTGGTGCAGGCAGTCGATCTGCCATCTGGGGCACTCCCCTGATAGGGAAGCCATAGGAAGATAAAGTGGTAGGTTAATCCCATAGCAAAATCAGCAGTAGGCAGATGGAAGAAGAATTCCTATAAGTCTTCCAGAGAGAGACTAGAAAATGGCACCTGGTCCCTCAAAAACAACTCAATGCAAACAGCCATCACCCCCAACGACCTCAACGAAAAAACAGGAGAAAGAAAAGGCAAAGGAAGAAGATGTCCTGAACATAACAACATACATAGAAGAAGCAGACATTGAGATGCCATACAAAGAAGGTCTCAGAATGGTGCTTGGAGCGATGCAGAATATGAGGGAAACACTACAGAAAAAGGATGAAATGATAGAGGCGATAAAAGACATATACCAAAGGAAAATACAGGAGCTTGAGGAGCAGGTAACGAAAAACAATAGCAGAATCATGTTCCTTGAGAATCGATTGGAGGAATCAGAGAACCGCATCAGTGTCGTGGAGGACAGCCAAGCAGACTTTAATAAACGTGAACAAAAATCTAATAAGAGCATCAGAGAAGCCGAAGAAAACCTAAGAGCTATGTCTGATGCTATGAAGCAGAACAACATTAGAATTATTGGCCTACCGGAGGAAGACAAAACAAAGAAGTCATCTGCAATAATAGCGAGAGAATTCTTGGAAGAAAACTTCCCCAGCCTAATGAATGAAAACCAAGCAACCATCCAGGAGGCTGAAAGAACACCAGCACGACGGGACCCCAAGAAGAAATCACCAAGGCACATAATAGTTAAACTTTCAAACTTTGAGGAAAAGGAGAAAATCATGAGAGCAGCTAGGGAAAAGCAAGCAATCACATATAAAGGTTCCCACATAAGGATATGCTCAGACCTATCAGCAGAAACTATGAAAAAAAGGAGAGAGTGGAGTAACATATTCCAAAAATTGAAAGAAAACAACGCAAATCCAAGAATACTCTACCCAGCTAAATTATCGATCAAGATCAATGGAGAAGTAAAAGTCTTCCCAGACAAGGAAAAACTCAAAAAATACGTTACAACAAACCCAGCCTTACAAAAGATCCTCGCCGACTCAGTATGGGCAGAAGAACAACACTCACCAAGCACAAATACGAGACCAGCACATAGAACAACCTCACCCAGAGCACAACAAAGAGAAAACAGACCCCAAGATAGCAATGGCTTAAGGATGGAAAGAAGTCAAGAATGATACACACACAAAACACACACTAATGAGAAAGGAAAGCAGGAAAACTCCCAACACAAAAAGTATAAAATGGCATCACAGAGTCCGCACATGGAGATAATAACCCTGGATATCAATGGCCTGAACTCAGGCATTAAAAGACTGAGACTAGCAGAATGGCTTAGAAAACACAACCCATCAATTTGCTGCCTACAGGAGACACATCTCAAGGCTACAGACAAAAATAGGCTGAGAATCAAAGGCTGGAGAAGGACCTACCAAGCAAACAGCAATACAAAAAAAGCAGGGGTTGCAATCCTTATCTCGGATAAAATTGACCTCAAAGTGCAAACCATAAAAAGAGATAAGGAGGGACACTATATAATGCTCAAGGGAATGATAGACAATGAACCACTAAGCATTGTAAACATATATTCCCCGAATGAGAGACCAGCTCAATACGTGAACCAAACACTCCAAAAGATTAAGAAAGAAATCACAGACTCGACAATTATAGTGGGTGACTTCAACACACCACTCACTGAGAAAGATAGATCACAGGGAAAGAAACTCAACAAGGAGACTAGAGAGCTAAATTCCACAATTAGACAGTTTGACCTAATAGATATTTACAGAGCTTTTCATCCAAATACAAAAAATTTCACATTCTTTTCAAGTCCCCATGGCACATATTCGAAGATAGACCACATGCTGGGGCATAAGGCAAATCTACATAAATTTAAGCACATTGAAATAATACAGACCTCTCTCTCTGACCACTGTGCCTTAAGACTGGAAATCAACAAAAGGAAGACAAAGAAAATAAGAGCAAATAATTGGAGGATGAATAACTCTCTACTGCAAAAGGAGTGCATAGTGGTGCAGATCCAAGACGAAATCAGGAAATTTCTCGAAACCAACGAAAATGAGCACACGACGTACCAAAACTTATGGGACACAGCAAAGGCAGTCATCAGAGGAAGGTTCATAGCAATACAAGCACACCTGAGAAAGGAAGAGAGACTCATGACGGATACGCTGACACAAAATTTACAAAAACTAGAGCTGAGTCAGCAGGACAACCCTACTAATAGCAAAAGAAAAGAAATTATAAAAATCAGGGCTGAGATTCAGGAGAGGGAAAATAAAAAAACTATGGAAAAAATTAATATCGCTAAAAGTTGGTTCTTTGAAAAGATAAACAGGATCGATAGACCATTGGCAAACCTAACCAAAGAAAGGAGGGAACAAATCTCAATAGCAAGAATAAGGGATGAAAGAGGGGTCATTACAACAGACCCTAATGAAATCAAAAGGATAGTTACACAATACTATGAAGGATTGTACTCCAATGAATTCAACAATTTGGAAGACATGGACAAATTCCTGGAAAAAAAATCCCTCCCTAGACTATCCTCGGTGGACATCAATAATCTCAACAGACCCATCACAATAGAAGAAATAGAAAAGGTTATCAAGGGATTACCAACAAAAAAATCCCCTGGACCAGATGGATACACTGGATAATTCTATCAAGCATTCAGGGAAGAACTAATACCAATCCTACACAAACTTTTCCAGAACATAGAAAAAGATGGCAAACTCCCAAACTCCTTCTATGAAGCTAGTATAACTCTGATACCTAAACCGGGCAAGGATCCCACAAGAATCAAGAACTACAGACCAATATCCCTAATGAACATCGATGCAAAAATCCTTAACAAAATACTAGCCAACAGAATACAAAAGTATATAAAACAAATAATTCACCATGACCAAGTGGGATTCATACCAGGGATGCAGGGATGGTTCAACATACGAAAGACCATTAGTATTATTCGTCACATTGACATGAAAAAGTATAAGAATCACATGATTATATCAATAGACGCAGAAAAAGCATTCGACAACATCCAACACCAATTCCTGTTTAAGACACTAGCGAAGATAGGAATGGAAGGAAAGTTCCTCAAGACAATACAAGCTATATATGAAAAACCAACAGCCAACGTGGTAGTCAATGGAGAAATGACTAACACAATCCCGCTGAAAAAGGGAACCAGACAAGGATGCCCCTTGTCTCCACTCCTATTTAATATCGTGCTGGAGGTTTTAGCTAACAGCATAAGGCAAAGAAGTGACATCAAAGGTATTCGTCTGGGGAAGGAAGAGGTGAAATTATCGTTATTTGCAGATGATATGATTTTATATATGGAAAATCCCAAAAGTTCCACAAGGGGAGTACTGGAAGCAATAGAGGAGTTTGGCAGAGTGGCAGGATACAAGATCAACAAACAGAAGTCCATCGTACTGTTATACACATCAGATAATACCACAGAAGAAGAGATCAAAAAGGTGGTACCCTTCACAATAGCCAAACACAAACTGAAATATCTAGGGATACACTTGACTGAAAAAACAAAAGATCTATATAGGGAAAACTATAGAACACTATTACAAGAAACCAAGAGCGACCTCAACAAATGGAAGAATATTCCATGCTCTTGGATTGGGAGACTTAATATAGTTAAGATGTCAGTTCTGCCAAAGGCACTATATAAGTTTAATGCTATCCCGATACAATTACCATCATCTTTATTCAAAGAAATGGAAAAACTGATTACCAACTTCATATGGAGAGGGAAGAAGCCCAGAATTAGCAGAGAACTCCTCAAGAAGAAGGACACTGTGGGAGGGCTTGCTTTACCTGACTTTGGCACATAATATGCAGCCACAGTTCTCAAAACTGCATGGTATTGGTACAATGACAGATACTCAGACCAATGGAAAAGAACTGAAAACCCAGAAATAAAAGCATCAGCATACACACAGCTGATCTTTGACAAGGGCCCCAAAAATATCAAATGGGAAGCAGATGCCCTCTTTAACAAGTGGTGCTGGAAAAAATGGATATCAACATGCAGAAAAATGAAGCGAGACCCTTATCTCACTCCATGCACAAGAATAAACTCAAGGTGGATCACAGACCTTGAAGTTAAACCCCAAACTATTAGGGCCACCAATGAGGGAATTGGGACCAACTTGAGAACTTTGGCGCAGGGAATACACAGGCTATCAGAAATAGGGAAGGACACAAACACAGAGGAGGCACAAATAAACAAATGGGATATACTGAAGATAAAACACTTGTGTACATCTAAAGAATTCACCAAGAGAGTAATAAGAGAGTCCACAGACTGGGAAAACATCTTTAGCAATGACACATCAGACAAAGGCCTTATTACTAAAATCTACAGTACTCTGCTAGCTTCCAAAAAGAAAAAACCAATAGCCCACTTGAAAGGTGGGCAAAGGACTTGAACAGAAGTTTCACAGGGGCAGAAATCCAAATGGCCAACAAACATATGAGAAAATGTTCCCGATCTTTAGCCATAAGAGAAATGCAAATTAAAACAACAATGAGGTACCACCTGACACCCTCAAAGGTAGCCCAATTCAAAAAATCAGAAAGCAACAAGTGTTGGAGGGGCTGTGGGGAGACAGGAACTCTCATCCACTGCTGGTGGGACTGTAAGTACGTACAGTCACTATGGAAATCAATCTGGCGATACCTAAAACAGATGGAAATAGAGTTACCATATGACCCAGCAATCCCCCTACTGGGCATATACCCAGAAGAGGCAAGAAACAAACCAAGACCAGACATCTGTGCTCCAATGTTCATTGCGGCACAGTTCACAATTGCAAGGAGTTGGAAGCAACCCAAATTTCCATCAACTGACGATTGGATTAAAAAACTGTGGTATATACATACAATGGAATACTACACATCACTAAAAAGCAGTGATGAACCTATGAAGCACATAGCGGCATGGGAAGAACTGGAGGAAATCATGCTAAGCGAAGTAAGTCAGGCACAAAAGGACAAGTACAACATGAGTCCGCTGAGGTAAGAATTAAAAAATTTTTTTAAAAAGCAAAAGTGGCATAGGGAAAAAAGCTACAGTATACAAACATTTTAGGGGTGAAGACGGTGTAGTATGGAAGAGACCAGACCAATACCAGGGATGTACATGGTAGACAATGGTGGAGGAGGTGGGGAAAGGAAAACAAAAGGATGAATACAAGGAAGAAAAGGGTAGTGGGGTCATGGGGCATTAATCCACCCAAGGGGAGGGTATTGTTTATATCTCCACAGGGAAAGTGGGACCAGACTTCAACCCAGTGTCGCAAGGTGTGAATGCAATATCCCGGCGTGGAGGAGGGAACCAATGGAGAGGTCTGGGAGGCTGGCCCCAGCACCATAAATTAAGTGGATTCCTGCCCCTCCCCCGAAAAGAATTTGTTCCAAAGGACGACATTGACTCTGCAGCTCCGGGAGATGGACATATCTGATCAGAGCACACGGGAGCAGATGAAGGGGCAGGAGGAGAGAGTGGAGCACAACCTGGCCCACCAGGCCGTGAGGATGATGTTCCTGACTAGAGCAGCCAGTCCACAGAGAGAACAACATGGCTGGCCCTACTATGAGACATGATGCCCCTCAGTGACTAAGGGTGATACAGGGGACAGCACCGGAGACACAGTGTGGGAATTGCACCTGACCTGATCCCACCACACCGAGGCAAATCACTGGGGGAGTGCAGCGGAACAGCAAGTTAATGGAGTGGCAAGGTCCCCAAGGAATGCTGAAAGTGGACTTTGGGGCCAGGGCGTGGTGCCCCAACAGACTGGACTGGAAAACACTCCTAAGGGCCAGCAAACGATCCCTGAACTAACTACAAGCTTTTCTCTTGTGAACTGTTTTGTTCTGTTCTTTGTCAGTGGTTTGTTTTTGTTGTTTTGTTGTCTGGTTGTATACTGTTGCTTTGTTTTCCTCTGTCTTGTTTTCGTGCATGTTAGTGACTCCACAGGTCTGTCTGAATAGGACAGGCTGGATGAACTATCTGGATGAAAAACAACGGGACCGACAGTTCCGGGGGGACTTGGGGTGGGGGGGTAGGGGGGGTAAGGAAGTGGTGTTAACAAACCCAGGGACAAGGGAAAAACATGGGACCCCAAATGGTAGAGAAGGGGGAGTGGCAGGCCTGGTGGGAAATGATCAAGGGTAAGGTTGCTTAGAGAAGAGGTATACTCTAGCCCAGGTGGCGATGAAGCATGGTAGTAGGGCAGGAGGAAAGTCAAGGGAGATGGAGGAAAGAGCTAGGAGTCAAAGGGCATTCATGGAGGTCTAGACAAAGACATGTACATGCAAATATATATAGGAGGATGGGGAAATAGATCTATGTGTCTATACTTATAGGTCAAGTATTAAGGTGGCGGAAGGACCTTGGGCCTCTACTCAAACACTCCCTCAATGCATGAATACCTTCTTTTATTAAATTGGAACTCTATGATGCTCACTCTCCCGACACAACGGCTGGAGCCAAAGTGTGTGAACAAGTAAATGTGGTGAAGAAAGCTGATGGTGCCCGGCTATCAAAAGAGATAGTGACTGGGGTCTTAAAGGCTTGAAGATAAACAAGCGGCCATCTAGCTCAGAAGCAACAAAGTCCACATGGAAGAACACACCAGCCTGTGTGATCGAGTGGTCCCAAAGGGATCAGTTACCAGGCATCAAAGAACAAAAAATCATATCATTGACTGCACACCTCCATGATAGGATCGCTGAAGACAAATGGGTGCATAAGCAAATGTGGTGAAGAAAGCTGATGATGCCCGGCTATCAAAAGAGATAGTGTCTGGGGTCTTAAAGGCTTGAAGGTGAACAAGCGGCCATCTAGTTCAGAAGCAAAAAAGCCCACATGGAAGAAGCACACTGGCCAGTGCGATCACGAGGTGCCAAGGGACCAGGCATCATGCAAAAAAAAAAAACACACAACGATATAAGTGTGTGTGTGTATGTGTATATATATATATATATATATATACCATATTAAATGAAGGGGGAAGTGCAGAGTGGAGACCCAAGGCCCAAGTGTCGGCCAATGGAGATCCCCTCATAGAGGCGTTTAGGAGAGGAGATGGGTTAATTAGGGTTCGAGGTAGTACCGATGAAGAACACAGCTTTCCCCCAGATCCTGGATGCTTCCTCCCCCCAACTACCATGATCCGAATTCTACCTTGCAGGGCTGGATAGGACAGAGGCTGTACACTGGTACATATGAGGGTTGGAGGTACAGGGAATCCAGGGTGGATGATACCTTCAGGACCAAGGGTGTGAGGGACGATGCTGGGAGAGTGGAGGGTGAGTGGGTTGGAAAGGGGGAACTGATTACAAGGATCCACATGTGACCTCTACCCTGGGAGAGGGACAGCAGAGAAGGGGGGAAGGGAGACTCCGGATAGGGCAAGATATGACAAAATAACGAGGTATAAATTACCAAGGGCACATGAGGGAGGGGGGAAAGGGGAGGGAGGGGGAAAAAAGAGGACCTGATGCAAGGGGCTTAAGTGGAGAGCAAATGCCTTGAGAATGATTGGGGCAGGGAATGTATGGATGTGCTTTATACAATTGATGTATGTATATGTATGGATGGTGATAAGAGTTGTATGAGTCCCTAATAAATGTAAAAAAAGAAAAGAGGAGAAAAAAATGATTAGGGCAAAGACTGTACAGATGTGCTTTATACAATTGATGTATGTATATGTATGAACTGTGATAAGAATTGTATGAGCCCCTAATAAATTGTTAAAATTAAAAAAAATTTATTTTGCAAAGTTGTTGGTTCCTAGTATTGCAAACAAAATAAAATATCTGGCTTAATTGTTGGCAAACTCTAAAATAAAAAAAAATTTCAAATTTAGTCAGATTGCGTTGAGGATTGTTTTAGGGTGAAAAAATAAATAAAATAAACTCCAAATCTCAAATACAATGTAAGGAGAACATTCAGTAAGCAGGGAAAAGACCCAATATTTAGATGAGAGTGAGCATAATTGTATCCAAGGGTTTATTGAGATTAGGGCTTTAAAAAGGAAACTCACAAAAGCGTTTTTGGCAGTGGATCACCACCTAATAGTTACAGGTGGGAAAGGGGAAGTGGAAACAGGATCACTGGTTGGCTGCTGTACATTCTATCAGATACAAGAGTTTACAAGAATGGTCTAGGGCCTCCTGACCAGGACAGTTAGGGCTTGACTCCATTTGAATTCTGTTCTTCATCTTCCTCCCTTCTGTCTGGAATCATCTGTAGAGTTTCTGATCAAATTGTACAATAATGATAAGTGGACACCAACCCGTTCTGACCTCAAGGCACAAGCGAAGGCTGTTATGGGAGGCAATTGGCTACACATTCCATTTCACCTCACTTTTCCCCACTCTCCTACTTTCTCTGTTGCTCCAGGCACTGACAGATCCATTGCAACTTTGGTGACCTCTTGAAAGTGTCTAAGTCCCAAGGCACTAAACCAGAAACTAAGAGCTGGACAGGACCACCAAATGCCTTATTATTTCAATTCCTGGGGATGTCCCACGGACCCATAACCCTGCCCTAGAAACCAAGGAATCAAATCCCATGGGCCACATGGTTTTACATAAGCAGGTTCAGCACCTTCACTTTTGGGTCGCTGTTGTAAATACATCTATGGCACAGCCCTTGCCAATTCAATTTTTTGAAAGCATTGAATTTCCTGACAGCAATGACAATTGGCCATGCAGTACTACCCTGCTCCAGGTAATTCTTCCATCAGGCATTTTTCGCCATCCAAGTCCTCCAGCTGGAAGAAGTCATCACAAATGCGGGGACATAAACGAACACATCTTAAATCCTTGTGCATGTGGAGCAGGATTTCTGGAACTTTTAAACAGGGAGCCAGTTCACCGTCCCTCAGACCATGAATGGGCCGGAGTTTAGTTTAAAATAACTATGAGCAAATCCCTATGCACACTGCACACATCTTATTTTGAAGTAAATGCAAAACAGGAACAAGTACAATATTTAAAATGAAGACCAGGGAAAGTTAAATCAACAAACATACCAGTATTTCAAGGGGAACTATTGGCCTGCTTTTTGCTAACGAGATGGTCAATATCCGGTTCCATATTTGTTACTGCTCCTCATAACCAGCGATGCAAGGGTGCATCAGTTAGTCTAGATCTGTTTGGAGATTTCAGATTTTTCATTCTGGGAAAAGTCTGTTCACAGACATCAGTGGGCCAAAGCTGGTTGCCGTTTTGAGCGCATGGTTCCTGAGACGAGGACAAGTCTCAGAGGGGAGAGATGCGCAGAAATCAGGAAAGCTGCTTGACTTGACTGCGTCTCTCAGAGAGTCACAATCCTTCAGTGCAGCCACTTCCATTTGGTAAGTCGTATCCACATTTTCAATGGCAATAGAAAAGGGGTTACGGCAAAGCTGTGTGTCCTGTTCATGGAGATGAAGCTTTTTAAATCTAATTTGGAACTCCTTTTGCAACTTTTCCAGTGAATCCACACACGTTTTGTTTGGGAATGCAACTAATAGTTTTTCTGCTAACACATTTTGAGTAACGGGGAGATGGCAGAAATGTCCCTTCTTCACTTGTTGGATGAGGAGCCCTGGTTTTACTTCAAATGCTTTCCCAGGTAATTGCATATCACAGAAGAGCTTCCGCTCTCCTTGAAGCTGCACACTGAAACTGGTGAGTAGCTCTGTTACCTCTGTCAAGGTGCCATTTCCATTCTGCACCACTGAGCCCTGCTACTGCTTTGTTTTGTGAAAGCAGAAAAGCTGTAATCTGTGGAATTAAGTCATAGACATGTTACAAAACTCTCCCTCGACTCAGCCAACGGATTTCTGTGTGGCACAGAACATCTTCATAGGCAACATTTAGCTCAGACAGAAATTCCTGAAATTGTCTGTGGTTTAGTGCATTGTCCTTTATGAAGTTAACATAAGATATCACAACTTACATAACAGAGTCCCACTTCTGTGATTCAGCCCACACAGCGCTTGTTGGTGGATGAGACAGTGTATGGCTATTGGGTGAGAATAGTTGTGTTTGTCCATCTCTTGGTTAATGCGAGCAATTTCTCCTTTCTTACACCCCACCATGCTAGGAGCACCATCAATTTTCACACTGGTTGGTTTAGCCCAGTCCAGCTCCACAGCATTCACAGTTTGGCAAACCTTTTCAGAGATATCCTCTCCTGAAGTTGTTCCCTTGATGCTTTGCAGTGCAGCAAGCTCCTCTGTGACTTGGAAATAGGCATTTGTCCCACAAACACAAATGAGAAGTTCTGCAGAATCACGAACATCATTATTTTCATTGAGTGCCAAGGAAAAATAGGAAAGGTTTTTTGTGGAATTTTGCTAATGCTAATGCAAATTTTCTCCCATTTCTTCAATCCTTCGTGTAATTGTAGGTCTTGAGAGACTCACTGTACTAAATAAATTGATCTTCTCTGGACACATCTCTTTGGCAACAGAAAGAAGGCATTCTTGAACAAGTTCTCCCTCACAAATGGTCTGCCAGCGCACACTGTGAGCTTTGCAACTTGAAAACCTGCTCGCAGTGATGAAATATTAGGCTGCTCTTGCTTCAAAAAAGTATTTTGCTGAGTTTTCAGTGTATTTTTCTGTATTTTAATACTTTATCTTTTCTCACATCTCCAACCAAACAATCATATTTATCTTTATGTTATGTTTGATCGTGTCAACTCTAATTGTGTCCTTTGAACACAGACACTATATTCTGGCATATCAAACACACAGCTCTTTCCTTGTTCTTCATGAAAAAGTAAACATAAATCCACTCTTCTTTGAAGATCCTACACTCTGAGTCAAGTTTTCTCTTTCTTGATATCATTGTTTCCTAGGGAATCCAAATTGCTAGTAGTAAAATGACAATAACATACATATATACAGACAGCATAACAAAAACAATATACCAGCATTAACTTTGTCCACACAGAGACATACAGCCAGGACTGCCCATCAATGCAGTCTGATCAGTGTCCATCAATGCAGCCTTGCCAGTCCACATCATTACAGCCTCACCAGTGCCCATAGTGGTGGAACTCCGCTTTTACCTCAGGTTCACCCTGGTGCAGCGCGGGAACCGGCAGGAGTTCACAGCGGGTTCGTCCACCACCTTTCCAGTTCAAGGTACCCTGTGTGAACTGCACTGCGATCTGTGAACTCACACAGGAATCTAATCGCATGGGATAGAGGACCCATGCAATCAGATTCCACTTCAGGAAAGAAAAGAAGGCACGTCTGCCTTTTTCTTCCTAATCTAATGCGAGTTCAGCCACACAAACATATGGCTGAACTCTTACTGCTCAGAGATCGCAACAGTGTGAACCAGGCCTTACACAGCACAAAAGATACAGCATCTTACACAGCTGAATAGCAATCAGAATATAAATGTACTTACTCTCAATTAAATTGTGTTTGCTACTCCTGGGCTGTCTGCAGAGCCAGATTGAGTTCCCATGGGGCCCTAGGCAGATTACTAGTTTGGGGCCCCCATGTGATAACACTGAGCACTGACCATTTGCGATAACGCTGACCACTGACCACTTGCATGAGTACTCAGCACTGTCCATTTGCATTAACATTGAGCACTTCCTCTTATCATTACCACTGAGCATTGACTGTTGGCAACACCTCTGAGCGCTGGCCATTTGCATGAGGACTGAGTGCTGACTATTTGCCTTAACACTGTGATGTAACCCCCCCTAGAAACCACCCCCAACCAACTAAACAACATAAGAAAAGGCCTCCTAACTTCAGAAGAAAAAAACAGAATCCTAACTTGTTCTGATCTCAGTCTTCAGGCAACAGCAGGCTCTGCAGGGGCAAGCTCCTGCCTCCTGGGATCACCACAGGGACTGAGAGGAGGAGTCCAGCGACAGACAGGAGGGGAGTGGGAGAGTGTTTCACACATTCCACACATGCGCACGGCGGGCCTGGGACAAGCCTGCTGCGAAGTAGGATGCACAGCGGTGGCAAAAACACCCAACGGGCCAAATAAAATGTCCTCTGCGGGCCCCATGTGGCCCACGGGCCTTAGTTCAAAGAAACATGATTAGGAGGTTTGGAATCTGAAATCATTCTTACAGGGTGTAGTCATGATTTCAGGAGGACTGAGGCTATAAGACGTGACACTCTTACCTTCTTTTTGTCTACCTTCTATAGATTCCCTTACAGATTCATGAAAATGTCTTGCAAAGTGTTTGAGTCATCTTGCATTCACATCATCCATGTTGGGAGGCTCCAATATCTCCAGATCTTCAGCCCCACTCCTCTGTCTATTTAGTACAGCCACAGACCTCCCAGGGATCCGTCCAACACTGCGCCCGGCGTGCCACCAGCGATCTTTGCTATTTTCTTTTAAAGCAGAGTTAGAGTGGCTTCAACTTATAGGAACTCCGTGCGCAGCATCCAGAAATAGTGCCAGTCCAGCTTTAGGCTCCCGATACCTAAGCTTGAGCCATTGTTGCAGCCACGGTTGACACACAGATTCATCTTGTACAGCGTCTTTCCCTTTTCACTGGCCCTCTACTTCTCCGAGCATGTGTCCTCTTGCAAGGACTGCTCTCTCCCATTCTGGCCAATCTCAGAAAGCTTTGTTTATTTTTCTGGAGGTCTGTGGGACTTTAAATGTTCTCTCCCAACACCATAGTTCAAATGCATCGATCCTTCTTTGGTTTTCCTATCTGTTGTCCACTTATCATATGCAAAGGATGTGATTGAAAATATGGTGGCTTCTCTGCAAGCATACCACATTGACTGTGGCCAGCCTCTACTGAAATTACTGGGGCTTGGGTCAGGTGGGCTTTAGGCCACCAGGTGACATCTTTGGTTTGTAACTCCTTGAAGAGGTCTTGTGTAGCCGACTGTTCCAGTACACGATGTCATTTAATTTCCTGACTGGCGCTTCCATGAGCGTCCATTGTGGAGCCAAGTAAAATAAAATCTTTGAAACTTCAGTCTTTTTCCCCTGGATCGTGATGTCTGTCTGTCCAGTTAAGAGGATTTGTCTTTGTCCTTCACGTAATAATCCATCCTGAAGGCTGCAGTCTTTAATCTTTATATCAGCAAGTGCTCCAAGTCCTTTTGCTCTCAGCAAAGTTGTGTATTCTGCACATCACAGGATGTTAATGAATCCCCTCCAAACCAGATGCTGCATTCTGCTTCAAGAAATGCAGTTTCCAGGATTATTTGAACCACAGACTAAAGGAATATGTATCTTGAGCAATACTACCCTGACACTTATCTTATCTGAGTATAAACTAAGCAGTGTTCCCTTGTTTGGCCTCTGGCTTGCTCGGTGCACTGGTTCTGTCCTGAGTACGATGAAATGCTCTCAAAGTTTCATTCTTCACAATGGTATCCATAGTGGGTTATCATCCACATAAAGAAAACACAAGTCAACATCTTTCTGATGTTTCTGCTTTGAGGCAAGATCGATATGTTATCATATCCCTCATTCCATATCCCCTTCTGGATCCTGCGGGGATTGTTGGCAGCTCCCTGTAGATAAACTTCCCCATCCATTTTATAGTAGTTTCAGCAAAATTGCAGGGACTCAGGTGGCAGAGTTGTTTGTGTTAGGCTGCCAAGTGCAAGGTTAAATATTGGAAACCACCAGCCAAGGCTCGGGAGAAAGATGGGACTTTCTATTCCCATAAAACATGTCCGTCTCAGGATCCCACAGGGGCAGTTCTACCCTGTCCTATAGGGTCACGTGAGTCAGAATGGACTAGAAGTCAGTGAATGAGTGAAACGGTTGAAAGCAAAAGTGATGATGTGACATTGAAACCTACACTTAATAATCCGTAATTGGCTTTTTTTTTCCTTCTTTCTTAAGACAATCCATTTCTCCCAAGACAAGGTACATAGCAAACACTTCCAAAGTGGAAAAAAAGCAATTCCATCTTCAAGGCCCCCAAGGCTCTCAGTATTGGCCACACTAGCATCAAAAGTGTGTCGTGGTTTCACAATAACTACCACGGCTCTGAGCCGCACACCCTCAAACTGGCATCCCGACAGAAGCAAACAGCTGGGCATGAAAGGGACGCTCTCCTAGGACTTTTTCTGACAGCATAGGAAAAAATTCTTTCCTGCTGTCTCAATGGCCAGCACGGAGTAATATGCCGAATTAGGCCATGTTTCGTTAGATAAAACTGGGAGCCCGTGGTGGCACAGTGGTGAAAGCACTGAATTGCTTAGCAAAAGTCTAGCAGTTGGAATCCACTCCCACAGGAGAAAGATGAGGCAGTCTGCCTTCGTGTTTACAACCTTGGAAACACTATGTGCCGGTTCTGCTCCATGCTATCGGGTGCATATGGGTCAGAACAGACTCAGTGACAGTGGATTCAGAAATCACTCTAACATCCAGTCATTTAAAAAGCACACAGTTATTATCCCACCCTTTCTGTTGGTCAGGAATCTGGGCATGGCTTTTGCAGGTATGTCCGGCCCAGAGTCTCTAATGAGGGTCAGTGAAGCTGCGGCTAGGACTGTGTTCTCATTTGACGGTTGGACCAGGGAGGTCTCTCCTTCGAGCTCATTTAAGTGACTGCTGCCGTGCCTCAGATTTGCTTCCACGTTCTCTAGGGCTGACTCCCGACCATGCAGCTGACTGCTTCCAGTGATGGCAAAAAACAAGAGCCAACTCCCAAGATAGAAAGCACGGTCCTTTCAGAACCTAATTTCAGAAGGAATAGCCCACCTACTCTATTGATCACAAACTATGGAGCCGTCTTAGAGGCTGCCTACCCGCCCCAACCAAACTCTCTGAAAAAGACCAGTGATTTGGAATTTGTTTCCGTTTTTAATATCTTCTGCTTTTCTTTGGATGGAGGTTCTTCTCTGTTTTACTTTCTCATTGTTCCTGAGGTGTTTTTTTTTTAATTTTGTTTTTATTTTGTATCCTTTTCGCTATATAAACTCCAGGCTAGGTAAAACTATAGAGGCAATCACTAGATAAATGATTTCCTCAGGACATGACAGGGACTGTTAGATAGTTGATTGGGGTCGGGGGGGAGAGGGGAGCTGAGGGGGAGGTAACAACAATGAACGCAAACGGATGCAAATGTTCTAAAATCGATTGTCCTACTAACTGCACAACTCTTTCATATGATTGGATTATTGAACTGGATGATATGTGAATAATAGGGCAATAAAACTGTTTTTTAAAAAGGCAAATCGTATTGGCTGCGCCCAATCGTGAGACTTCCCCTAGGGCTGGCCATCTAGCTTTTGGAGCCACGTAGGGTTCCGTTAACCAGGAAGAGAGGAGCTGAGTTGGAAAGTATTCACCGGCAGTGTTCTCTTGAGAAATGTGTTTAGCATGAGTTTCAGAATTTTGACTGCTATATTTGTGAGATGGGTCATCTTGTGACTCTGAGTGCCATATGCATATTTAAAAATAGATCAATGACTAAATGGAGGCGAAAACAAAAGCTCTTTTTTCAACAGCATGCCACCAAATAAACCAAAGATGTCTGATCAAGTTAGAAAAGCATCAACAAATGGTGACCAAGGGATAGAAGTTTGATGAGGAATGGGAAATTTATATAGTATGCAATGTATTTTTACACAAGTAATGCGGGCATCATGGTGGTTCTAACCAACTTCACCCTCCCACCACAGGTATTTTGTACACACACTACACTAACTACTTTATACGATGCTATAAAAAATGGCGTGTCATTTAAGAAAAGGGCAGGAGTGGGTGGGGGGTGCAAGGTTGATTTTTTTAAGTATATATCCTATTTGTGTAAAAACATGGAATCTTCCCTCAAATTACCCACTCTATACGAACAAACTGGACAGTGAAGTAACCTAGAGAACATTATCCTAAACCGTGAGGTTTAGTAATACGGGGACAAAGCAACCTGTGACAAAGCCAAAGAATATCGCAGAGGAATATGCACACATCTTCACACCTGCAATTTTGCTAGCAAAATGTGTAATGTGAATGAGATTATGAGGAAACCCCACGCAGAAATCCGTAGAGAGTATGCAAAGCAGCTGCCTGCACTCTGCAGGAAGGCTAAGGTCAAGGAGGGGCAGGGGGAACATAGGGGTGGGGGTGAGGGAACACAAGCAAGCACCTTATTCCAGTGGACACTTAGACATGACAATGATCTGCAACCTAGAGCCAGACATGAATCTGACACCTGGGGGAAAAAATTGCCAGAAAAGTCGCTGTACAAGGAAATCAGATATTTGAACATGGACTCTGCATTGGCTCCTAAACCCAACCCGACAGCCATCGAGTGGATTCCGACGCACAGCGACGCTCGTCCTGTTCAAGTTGAATTGTCCTTAGTGTGAACATGCTCCCTGCCAGGACAGCGTTTGGGACCAGCCAGCCGCTTCGCGAGAAAAAGACGGAGCTTTTGACTCTGGCAAAGCGTCCAGGCTCAGAAACCCGGGCGGGGTTCTCCCCTGGCCCACAGGCTCCTTGTGAGGTGGCAAGGACTCCACGGCAGTGAACTTGACTTGAGGGTTTGAGTTTGCTCTTGGGAAATACTCGTCAAAGCATCTGGGGCGCCCGAGCGGCCGGGAGCATGGAACACGGACACACATCGCAGGGTGTCTGCTGTGGTTGTTAAGTGCCGTCCGGTCCATGTGACAGAGGGCAAAGTGGTGTGCGCCCCAAACCACCCCGTTGGGGGATCGCGGCCTTGCGGAAGCCGGTGGCTCGGCTGGGCTCCTTCAAGGTCTCCTGCATGCCACCTGGGACGTGGAGGTCTTCCTCAGTGGGTGGGCGTGGCCTGGCGGAGCCCGACGCATTGCGTGGTTCCAGGCTCCTCCGTGCACGTCTCCGCCAGGCCGCCCGCGCGACGCGCCACACCAGGGGGCGCCCTCCCAGGAGGCTCTGCAGCCTGCGCCACCCCCTGGGGAGCTCTGTCCCCCACGCTCTCTTGTTGGCACGAGTCGGCGGGGTCAGCAGGTCGCCTGGAGCTGCGCGGGTGCCCGGCCCTCGGAGACGCGACTGCGCGAGCGCCGACTCGGGGCTGAACCACCGGTGAAGGACGGATTGTGTGGTGGACGGCGCCCAGTCAGACGGCTGCCGAAGGCCCCGGGCAGCCTTGGCCATGGATTTCCCAGACCCCAGCAACGGATTCCGCCACAAGGAAGTGGTCAACTTCATCAACGAGGAGATCGTCAGCAGCCGCTCGGGCCCAGATTTCTTACTTGCCTGCCGCTCGCGGCCCTGGGACGAGGTGGAGGACCAGCTCCGCGACGTGCTGACCAACGTGCATCTGCCCCACGAAGAGAAGCGCTCCTGCGCCTGGAGCGGCCTGGCCCTGGGTGTGCGCTCGGCCGCCAGGCAGAGGCAGCAGCAGGCTGCCCAGGTGCAACGACTGCAGGAGCAGGTGGAGGAGTGCGAGGCGGCCACCAAGCACCTGGTCAGCGAGCTCGAGCGGCAGCAAGAGGAGCATCGAGAGACCGTCTCGCGATGGCACTGCGCACGGGGCGCCCTGCACAGGGTGATGGGCGAGCGGGAAAAGCTCCGCAGGCTGCTGTACGAAGCCGAGAGGCGGGCCCAGACCAGCATGCCGATCGTGAGCCAGTGGCCAGCCGGGCAGCACGCGGCCGAAGCGTCGTCTGGGAACCCGGCAAGCCAAGGCCCAGTGGTGCCCTGGGGAGCCCAAGGCGAGCCGGCTGGAGCCCCTCAGGGAGGCTCCCACGCAAGTATGTTCGGCGTCCAGGGACCCTGGAGTCCCTTGGCCCAGGCCCATCAACCTGCTCAGTCAGTGCCTCAAGCAAGCGCATTCTCCTGCTTCCCGCCCTTTGCGTTCGGGTTCCCGCCCTTGTTGCCTCTCCAGCCCACAGTTGCCACGGAAACCGAAGCAGCGCCCTCTGCAGCACCAGCAGCAGCAGCCTTAGGCCCATCCCGGGAGATTCTGGGGAAGCGCCATAACCTTGGCCCTTGGGCTGCAGTGAGCAAGAGGGAGCAAGAGCCGTGGGACCAGAGAGGCCAAGGCAAAGAGAAAGGTGCTGTGAGACCCAACGTGGCGAACCACCCTGAGTGGAGACCACCCCGGGAGCAGAACACCTGGCCACCAAGAGGTAAGAAAGCCAGGGAGTCCCCGCAATGGGACAAACGCGGCCCCAGACCTCAGGCACCTGTGGCACAGAGATTTCCTGTACTTGACGTGCTATAAACAAGCGAAGCAGCCTATTCAGTTTTAAAATATGACTGTCATTCGTTGTCCTTGGTATCTAGCTTGTTTGCCACCAAAGAATGCAAATCAGTTTCTATTACTTTCCCCCCTTTTTATATAAAGCAAGGCTAGGTGTGCCGAAGAAGCCCTGCTGGCGTCCTGGTTAGCATTGGGTGGAATCTGCAAGGTCAGCAATTCAGAACCCCAGCCCCACCGCAGGAAGAAGATGGGGCTTCCTCCATTCATAAACCTTTACAGATATGCGAGGGGCCATTCTGCCCAGTCTCCAAGGTCACTGTGAAGCCGCCTCGGATTCCATGCCATGACTTTGGCCTTTGGTTTGGGTTTAATTCTGAGGGGTAAGGAAGCTGGAGGCGTTTTAAGGCTGGAATCATTGTGTCTTTAAAAACATTCATTATCATCCATTTTCATTCTTTTCCCTTTTATTGTGCAATAAAATGTATATTGTTCATTATTAAAAAAAATGTTAAGCAACTCCAAAAAGTTACTATTCTTTATCCCATCGAGTAATAACCACTCTTAATTCCATCAATGTTTTTCACATAGGGCCCTGTCTTCATTGTCTAGTCCCGTTATAAGAGAAAGCCCATGTAGATCTTCACCGCTTAGGACGCTGGGAATCTTCATGCAGGATGCTGGCTGTAGGACAAGAATTTATCTCTCTGTAACTTCTGGAGGAAGGTTTTCTTTTGTATCTCTCCAAGCTCCTACCACTGGTTTGGCTTAGGTTGTCCCAATGCCTGCTTATTGATTGGGGTGTCTCGATGTCCCACTGACTTTTTAAATTTCTTTTATATGAACGTGAGACTGACGCAGGATACAGCCCACACTAATCCTGCCCCTCAATGTAAGTTCAAAGGAGCGATAACCTCAGGCATCCCACAGCCGCTGAAATCAATGACAACCCTGCAATGGGTTCCGGAACCTTTGTGAAAAGTTATAAACCGTTCTCAGCCCTTGTGTTTCTGCCTAGAAGCTGACGTTGCGTTGGAGCCATTGAATGAGAAGTCAAAGAAGGGCCACCACAGGCACAAAGGTTAGGATATATCATATGTATATTGTGCGGACATAATACAACGTGTAACAGACACCTTTCACCAGCTTTATGTTACAGTGGGGTCTTCAAATAGTTGGTGGGGAGAACGTGTATTAGTTCCATTTTTGCACAGACTAGTTGAAGCCTCCTCATAGCTTTATGTGTACCATATCCCCCCTCCCCTTAATAAGGGACTCCCTTGCAGATCGTTAAATGCAGAATTCCCCCAATTGCACTGCAGGTCACATGGGGTGGGCTGCTCCCACTATGGTGACAGCTTGCAGAGACTGAGGTTACGGAGCCTGTTCCTTGTCTCCTCTCCTCTTCCCCTTAACTGCCACTCTCAGCAGCTGAGCAGGACTCTGCGTGAGAAAGGCCCTGCTTTGAAAGGCATTCCGTACATTCTGTCCCAAGAGCCTGGCTCCTCCTTGAGCTGGCTGTGGTTACACTACACAGGAGCTGCAGCGTTCACACTTGCTGCTCAAGTAATTTTTACAACACTCTTAAATCTTTTCTTTTGTGTCTTTCAGCTCGGGGAGCCTCCTATGATGCTGATGATGCTCACCCCTTCCGGAAGTGATCTGCAGGAAATCCTGGCTCTCAACAGCCTCCACCTCAGGGAGCCCTGCACTGACTGCAATCCCCAAGAGGGTGTAGGAGCAAGGGAGTAAGCGATGCCCAGCACACATAGGATGTCAATCCCTCTGTTGGGGAAAGGGAATGGCAGAGGTCAAAGAAGAATGGCGGGGTGGGGAGAGTGGGTTGTGTTCAATGTTGCAGGTTACAGCAAGTTTGTGGAATGTCTTCCATTATCGTTGTTGACAGATACTGAAGGCCTATGATGTATTCCAAGTTTCAGCTGCACCTTTTGACCTTGTACAGACACTAAGAGAAGATGTGAGGACTGTAATTAGATTAGACAGAGAGAACCTCATTGCCTAAATGCCTAAATGCCGTTGAAGTCATGTCCTGATGCATGGCTCCAGTGCTGGGTCCAATTTCAAAGGAACATTCATGAGAAGACTGGAGTGTCTGGGCTGCTTAGCTTGTGGATCCTAGGTGAGGCAGAGGAACAGTGGAGGAAAAACGTAAAAGGAGTATTTTTGATCCTCCACTGACGTCCTCAGTTTGTTAAGGTGGAGAGCTCTATTTCCTATCGCCCCATGACTGTGCTGAAGACAGCAGAGTTTTGGTTATGTTTTGTTGTGGTTTATTTGGTGTTAAGAAGAATGTTGTTGTTGGTGTTGTTTACTTGTTTCTTGTGGGTAGATTTGGCTTCCCACTGAAGCCCCCATCCTTGGAGAGGCCCTATGTTAACATCCTTTCCAGTCAACAGCGGAGAAGAAAGTATTTGGAGTAAGAAACCCGCGCTGCAGCAAGTCCAGATAGGAAATGCTCCTGCCCCCTTACATTCTATTTCAAGTGTTCTCTTCAGGCCCTCCACACCCCCTTCCCCTCAGAACCCCCGTAAAATTCTGCAAGACTAGGAGGGAACAGGATGTTGGGGTCGTGCTGGTGGAAGTGGGTTAGCCCAAGCGGTAGATTATGGTCAGCCTTCATTTACAACAAGGCTACTTGTTTTTCTTATGTGTCTCCCTTAAGCTCAATAAGATAAGCTTTTGTTTGACTTTGGTATGAAGCCCTAAACATGAATAAAATGTGTGCATTTGCTGACCGGCTGTGTCTTCTGTGGAGAGTGTGTTTAAGGGGAGACTTACAGAGCACAATCTCATTCCTGTGGGAGGCTCTCGGGTCTCCAGGAGAGCTACCCAGGACTGAAAGTGGCTTCAAGTGAACATTTTTGCCCCTGTGACCGTCAATGTTCATATCCACATGGACCCTTAGGGCGGGAATCTCTGTGGGGCATGAGTCGGAGGGGCATCTGCCAAGGCTGGCACCATAATTGCGTGGGATCCAGACCTCTACGTGCACCAAGACGCATTCCCCTGAGACGTTGCCTCCCTGACACCTCAGAGATCACTTTGGGGGAGATTTTGCCTTTGTGCCTCGCAGGTACAATGGCCCTCTCACACTTCAGAGCATCAACCCTCTCAGGTGCTCAGCTTCTAGGAAGCCCCCGGGCTGTAGACTGGGAGAACGAGATAAATGCCCCATGAAGCACAGGGAAGTGGCGGCTGGTGATCTTCTTAGTACAGGCTGAGGGCCAAGGGCAGAGGAGGACTGTAATGTTCACCTTGGAGGGGATGATGCGGACGACAGGAGCCAAAGGTGCCATGACACCCAAAGCCAGGTCTTCTGTGCTGGGGGCTGGTTTTGAGGTTTTCTGTGTGCTGACAGGACCTCTGGTGGTGCCGTGGGTGAAGCGCTGGGCTGGTAACAGCAAGACCAGCAGGTTAAATCCATTAGCAGCTCCACGCCAGAAAGAGGAGGCCATCTGCTCCCGTAAATGTTTACCGCGTCAGGCAGTCTCCGGAGCGCTTCTACTCTGTCCTGAGGGTCTCCCTGTTCGAATGTACCTGGACCACTGGGTGGGTGGGGTGGGGTCAGTGCTCACAGCTCCCTGGGAATGACGTGAGACTTGGGAATCAGTTGGTTTCTTTTAAACCTGTCCTTCTCGGTGACGGCATCCTCTACAAATGGCATCAAAGTCCCCTGGGCACTTATTAGAAATGTAAATGATCTGGCCTGACTGGAACCTTGCAGAGTGAGCAGCTCTGAGAGTGGGGTCCTAGGTGTTTCAATGGGCAGATACTGGGATCGGGAGAGTAGGTGAGGAGCAGATATTTATAATCCCCATGGACAAAATAAGGATAGATTTCTTGACAAAATAAACTGACTACACATTGGTTTCAAATATTGTTTTTTTTATTGGACACTTTGACCTGAGCACACACTGAGTCTTGAAAATGATTTTTAATGTCCGTGTTGGGTTTCGGCCAGTTGAAATTCAAATGATGGCGATGGGATTGGGCAGTTGTGATTTGGCCGTGTGTGCTCCTGCGTGTTGTTCATGTGATGCCCTGCCACTCTGGTCGGCCTTGACTCCATGTCAGTGGGTTTTTCTGGATTCCCTCATACCAGTGGTCCCCAATTTATTTTACTCGCCCTATCAAATCGGTATCCTCCTTGTTTGCACCTGATCAGATGCACCCCATTTCCTGAGCTGCAACTTCAATGCTGTCCTCTGACTTGCTTGCCTCTGGAGTGAGGTGCCCACATAGTTGGAATTAGGGGCTGACCCCGCTGAACTCCCTATCAGTTCCTTGCTCCGTGACTGTATGTTGCATTCACGTCTTGGCGCACAGAGTTGAAGTGCAGTCACTCTCTCCCTCTCATATGGAGATATAAAAAACAAATTCCTCTTGGGTGGGTTAGTGCCCTGTTCCCCCACCACACCTGTCTCTTTTTTCCCGTCCCTGTTGTTTGGCTGACAGACATATACCTGTATTGGTTTGGGCACTTGCCTTAGTACCTGGACCTCACCCCGGGAATGTATGCATTTAGTAGTTTTTCCTGTATGTCCTATTTTAATTTATTTTATTTTTTTGCTTACCTTATTGGCCTCACAATGTACTTGTCCTTTTTTCCTTGGCTTATTTGCTTAGCATAATTTCCTCCAGTTCTTCCCATGCAACAGTGTGTTTCATGCATTCATCACTGCTGTTTAGGGATGCATAGTACTCCATTGTATGTATGTACCACAGTTTTTTAATCCATTCATCCGTTGAAATTTGGGCTATTTCCAACTCCTTGCAATTGTGAACGTGGTTCTTTTTTGTCTCTTCAAGGTATATGCCCAATAAGGGGATTGCTGAGCTTTGTGGTAGCTCAATTTCTAACTAGATAGTGCCAAATTGATTTCCATAATGTCTGTGAATACCTAACAGGTCCACCAGCAGTGGAAGAGAGTTCCTATCTCTCCACAGCCCCTCCAACACTTATTACTTTCTGATTTTTTTAATTGAGTTATCTTTAAGGTGTTAGGTGTTGGGCTATCTCATAGTTGTTTTGATTTTCATTTCCCTTTTGGCTAGGAATCTGGAACTGTTTCTCATATGTTTATTAACCATTTGGATTTCAGCCCTTGAGAATCTTAGAATCCGGTCCTTTGCCCACCTCCTCAGTGGGCAATTAGCTTTTTATTCGCATCGTGAGCTAGCAAAGTATT
Source organism: Tenrec ecaudatus (assembly GCF_050624435.1). NCBI lineage: Eukaryota > Metazoa > Chordata > Mammalia > Afrosoricida > Tenrecidae > Tenrec > Tenrec ecaudatus. The sequence continues at coordinate 131,283,484 of NC_134548.1, read as the reverse complement.
GTAGAGTTTTGTAAGAAGACCATTGTCTGAAAGGTCATTGCGAAAGTTGTCCCCCAGTCTGTGTGCTCTTATTTCTCTCTTGATGAGTTCATGGTCTCTCCATGGATTACACCTCTGTTGACTTCTGTCTGACCACAACAAGGTATGTGAGCCATTAATGCAGATAAAATTAGGTTAGTATATAATATCTGATCATTTGATAAATTTTAAAATTGTTCTAGTTTATAAAAGCTCAATCCGTATTTTCCACTGAGGTATTTTTTCTTTTTCATGATGTTTTTATTGGCATTTCCTTCCTTATGGTCATATTTTTTAATATTATATAATTACTATTTTTGTTTCTCTCGCGTTTTTGTATGGTTTCTTGTATATGAAACACAGGTTTTTATCTAGTTTATATTGCTATTGAGGGTACTTTATTGGTTTGGGTTGTTGTTAATGTTTTTCTGCTTATGAAGTCCCAGAGTAACCAAAAAAAGGCCTCAATGAACTCTCTCTCAATATTTTCCACTTCTGGGTTACCTATACAAGAAACCATAAAAAACTATAGACAGGAGCTGGATTAATGATTCTCTGGAGGCTTGGCTAAGTAGGTTGAAGGCACATGGAGAGCTAATAATGATGAGTACGAGAAAAACAACAGTTCTAAAATCGATTGTGTTGATGATTGCACAACTCTTCAAGATGTGATTGAAATCCTGAACTGTATGCTGTATCAATTACATGCCAATAAATCTAGTTGTTTAAAACGTGATCTCTCATGTTACTCAGATATAAAGCGAAATTAATTCCTGATGCAGATTATGCCATGGACAAACCTTGAGATCATAATGCTGTGTGAAATCAATCGATCAGAAAAGAACAAGTAGGTCATGTTAGCCCTTCTATGACATGTAAGGAACAGCTTACTAAGTAGGAACCAAGCTCATTGGTGATTGCTTTGGCTGCGATGAGAAGGGGTAGGAAGCTATTACTGAACGGGGAACTGACTTTCCCTTTAGGAGAGGGAAAACATTGGGAAATGGAGAATGGGACTGTTAACACAACATAGTCCTTGCAATAAATGTCAAAATGACCCCCTAACACATGAAATGGGGCTAGTCTCTTGCTACATCTGTATCCCCATAACTAAATGGACAGAAAAACGGGAGAGGACAGTGTCTGTGGCAAAGAGACTCTTAGTCCAGTACACAGAGTATGAAGAGCTCAAGGTGCGGTTTCTGACTGTGCTGCCATAGAATTAACGCAAAGGAAGGAAAGAGTGTGATAAAGCACATCAAAGGGAAAAGGACGCAGCACCATTTCTCTCCCAACCCCAAGTCAGTGGCTTTTTATATAAGGAGAAGTGCCTGTCCAGCGAGAAGCAAAGTCCCAACAAATAAATGAATGGAAACGAAATGATTAGTAAAAGTCCTATAGAATGAATGGCACCAAGGTCCCAGGTAGGATTGGCACTGGGAGCTGGGTCCAGGAATTCTCAAAGTCTAACAGCTGGCCCAGCAGGGGCACCACTCACCCTGCTCTCTGATTCTAAGTTGAACACCTCTCCAGAATCACAGGGTGCCCAGTGTAGATGTCACTTGCTAGGCAGTTACAAGATTGATCTAGAAAATCCACAAGTAGGCAGGAATCGAACCAATTCATGTGGAATGAGTAATCATTTCCCTACCTTTAAAACTAGAATGCATGCCATTCAGGAACAGGATATATTTTGTATTTTTTCTTCTTCAGCTACTTTTCATAATCTATACCCACTTCCCATCTCAACGACATGAGGGCACTGCTTATATCTAGTGTCCTCCAAGGACACTATGTTTCATGGTTTTATCCTGTGTATATGCATGTGTGTGTGTGAGAGAGACAGAGAGAGAGAGAGAGAGAGAGAGAGAGAGAGAGAGAGAGAGAGAGAGAGAGAGAGAGAGAGAGAGAGAGATTGATTGATTCCTGGGTGTCTGTGGGAAACAAAAGTGGGTCTTTAAAGGTAGCAGGATTTTCTGATACACAAGTTAGAATAAATATGTTTTTGAAGGATAGGTCATGTACAGAAAGCTCTAGGGAGGAGTCAGTGCACGACGTATGTTCACTGCACTATGATGGTGGATGTCTTCTCCACACATCTCTTCAGGTCTATTTAGACGTTCATGTACATCTGCTGGAAATGGCTTCTTTTCTCTAGTGTGTATCAGAGCAGGGACTCAGATACATGCCTATTTGTGCTACATCATTCTTAGTGGTTCTATTGACACTGAGATTTCCTGTGGCTTCCAAAGTAATAAAGAATTACAAATACTGATGAGGCAGATGTTCTCTCCATCACTGTCTTCCAACCCTCTTCCCAAGGATAGTCTTCAATCCAGTTGTTCTCAAACTGTGGGTCGCGACCCCTTTGTGGTTCCAATGACCCTTTAAGAGGGGTCACCCAATTCATAAAAGTAGCAAAATTCCAGTTATGAAGCAAGAATGAAAATAATTTTATGATGGGGCGTCACCACAACACGAGGAACTGTCTTAAAGGGTTGCAGCATTAGGAAGGTTGAGAACCATTGTTTTGATCTGCGGGCATTTGATCAAATTTGGTTCCAATTGGCCGAGAAGGAAACAACCGCCCTGATAAGCTGAACCTCCCCCTCTGGGGGTTAGCCTGGCAGCCCCCAAATCAGAGCACATCACAAGCATAATTTTAAAAGGTTGAAATATATATTAGTGGATTAAAGCTCACACCCTAGTCTGCTTGCTCAGCTTCAAGGTACACAGAGGCAGGAGGCTCTAACAATAGATTAGCAGAAGAAGAAACCTAGGTGAGGAACGTGAGAACTCAGCTATGGGCCCTGTGGCTTTTTGAATAACAAAGACCCACAGTAGCAAGTGTCAGCTTCAAACAGTGCAGAGCTACAGCCCAGAGATTATGGGAGAGAATTTAATATGATTTGATTCTAGCTGCCAGGGGAGTAAAAAATAAAATCCTCTGACCTAGTAGGCACCAGCAGACTAGATAGGACAATAAGCCCAGCTTCCCTTTCAGTAATTCTACACATAGCTGGGGAGGCCCTGCCTGTCCTGGGGCCCTAGGCGGAGCTGTGGGAACACTGCAGCCCTCGCCCCTGCTGCAGTGCTACATACAGCACAGGCAGGTACACCAGTGAACTCCAGCACTCAACTGACGCCTGGCCACGGGTGTGATCTTGCTTTTGAAGTAATCCCACACAGCATCTGTGGAACCCTACATCAAATAGGTACACCACCCCGCTACCTTAACGAAAAGTTGGAAATCCTCCAGTCTCAAGGACAGGTGATCAAGTCTCAGTTATCTCCTTACCTACTATATTTCTTCTCCCTTTATTCACTAGCCCTTCTAGCTTGCCAACCACAGTTTCAACGAGCTCAGGTTTGTGTTGGGTTTTTTCTCTCTTTCTTCTTTTTCCCTCTTTATATCCCTCTTCTCTCTCACTCTCTCCTATCATATGCCACTACTGATATTTTACATTTTTTTCTTTTAAATCAATTTATTATTTTTTGGGTCCTTGGTTTTCCTCTTTGTTGTCATTATTGTGTTCTCTTTTGTTGTTTTTCCTGCTACGGCTTGATTTTTGGTGCATATTATTATATCTGCAGATCTATCTAGATAAGATACGCTGGATGAATTGTCTAGAGGAGAAAACAATGGGACTGATGGTTCCAGGGAACATGGGAGAGGGAGAGATGGGGGGTAAGAAGGTGATTTTAACCAACCCAGGGACAGGGGAGCAACAAATGATCTCAAAGTAGTGGCAAGGAGGGTGTGAGGGGTGTGGTAGGGATTCAGCAAGGACAATGTAACCAAGAGAAATTACTAAAACCCAAATGAAGGTTGAGCATGATAGTAGGACAAGAGGAAAGTAAAAGTAAATAGAGGAAAGAACTAGGAGACAAAGGGAATTCGTAGAGGTCTAAATACAGGCATGTACACATGTAAATATATTTATATAGGATGGTGTGGAAATAGATCTATGTGCATGTATTTACAGGTTTAGTATCAAGGCAGCAGATAGACATTGGACCTCCACTCAAGCACTTACTCAATGCAAGAACACTTTGTTCTGTCAAATTGGCATTCCGTGTTGTACACCTTCCCGACATGATCGTTGAAGACAAAGGTGTGCCTAAGCAAATTTGGTGAAGAAAGCTAATGATGCCTGGCTATCACAAGATATAGTATCTGGGGTCTTAAAGGCTTGAAGAGAAATAAGTGACCACGTAGCTGAGAAGCAACAAAACCCACATGGAAGAAGCACACCAGCCTGTGTGACCACGAGGTTTGAAAGGAAGCAGGTATGAGGCATCAAAAAAACAAAAAATCCTATCATTGTAAATGAGGGTGAGTGCCGAGTGGAGACCCAAAGCCCATCTGTAGGCAACTGGACACCCCCTTACAGAAGGGTGGATGAGGGGATATGAGCCAGTCAGGGTGCAGGATAGCAACGATGAAACCTACAACTTTCCTCTACTTATTAAATGCTTCCTTCCCCCTCTATCATGATCACAAATCTACCCTACAAACCTGGCTAGACCAGAGAATGTACATTGGTACAGATAGGAACTGGAAACACAGATAATCCACGACAGATGACCCCTTCAGGACCAGTGGTGAGAGTGGCGATACCTGGAGGGTGGAGGGAAGGTGGGGTAGTAAGGGGAAACTGATTACAAGGATCTACATATAACCTCCTCCCTGGGAAATGTACAACAGAAAAGTGGGTGAAGGGAAATGTCGGACAGTGTAAGATATGCCAAAATAATAATAATTTATAAATTATGGAGAGTTCACGAGGGAGGGGGGAGCAGGGATGGAGGGAAAAATGAGGAGCTGATATTAAGGGCTCCAGTGAAAACCAAATGTTTTGAGAATGATGATGGCATCTAATGTACCCGTGCTTGACACAATGGATGGATGTATGGATTGTGATAGGAATTGTATGAGGCCCCAATAAAATGATTAAGAAAAACCTTTTGACTCCTAGTTCTTTCCTCTGTTTCCTTTTAGTTTTATCTTGTCCCACTATCATGCTCAGTCTTCATTTGTGTTACAGTAATTTCTCAAGCAGCTCCTTTTAAATAGGTAAATAAATAAATGTTTTTCTCTCTTCCTGTCTTTAATGGAAACATGCCAGTGACTGATCAACCTGGATAAAAATGACCATCAGCAGAAGTGGTGGCACAGATGTGGGGTAATGTGCCCCCAGTAATGCCTGCCTTTAGGGACCAGTACTTTCAAGAAGGCTGCTCAGGTTCTTGTAGCAATTCCTATTTGTAACCATTTTACATGTTGTCTAACCATTGTTGATATTCTTTTCCAAATTATCCAACCACCATTAACATAAACTCAATGCACCCTAAGCAACAACTCTCCCTCCTTCACCCATGATAATCATTCGTCAAATTTGGTTTCTTTTCCTGTTTTTTTAAGTAGTTTTCATAATATGGTATTCACATATCATACATTTCCCATCTTTCAATCGCTCTTTAAAGAGTTTTATATACCCAACTGCCATCAGTCCTAGTGCTCCCACCCCTCTATCAAATTCAAGTTTGCTCTCCAATTCCCCTAAACCTACCCACTCCCACTCCCACCCCCACACGTTCCCAATAAACCATTGCATCTGGTTTTGTCTCTACGCATCCACTCATTCTATGCTTCATAAACTAGGAGACAAAACTGAAACAATAAAAACAAAAACAAAACAGAACATAAAGAAAATAATAATTTTAAAATTAAATAAAAATTAAGAAAGAAAAGACCAGTAATAATATTTTTAAGCCACAGAAGAAATTCAAGTGAGAAATATTTGAGCTTAGAGAAAATTCAGATTGGGTCAAGAGGGAGTCCTACTGACCAAGTATCATATTATACTGAAGTTCAACCCACCGTACTCTAGTTTAAAATAGTCTCTGTTTCATAGTAAAGTTGTTTGAGGTCCTTGCCTGTGTCTGTAGGGGATCTGCCAGAAACTTAATCTGACTAGATATTCTGCAGATAGATTTTGGGCTCCCATTGTCATCCATCCTTCTACAAATTGGGTGCTCACAATTTAAACTCTGATACTTCTCTCATAATCATATTTGGATTTTTTTCATCATCTTTGGATCACACAGGCTATGTGCTACTTTGATGTGGACTTAGTTAATGCCTCACTTAGAAAGCTGATTGTTTGAAGACAAACCTGTAAGGTCTCAGGCATTATTCCAGTGGATAGCCTGGCACAATTTGCTTTTTTTAAAACACATTTTGCTGTAGCACCCTTATCTTCAGTGAACTCTTCGTGAAGGCACGTATAGTGCAGAGCTATTTTATAATAACTGCTTTTGGATTCGGGCAAGAATTAAGTGAAAGTCCAGAATCCATCTGCTTGTCCACAGGTTATGAATGATTCTGGTTTACTTTGGTGGTCATAGTATAGCAAACAGAAAAACAAATACCCAAACCACTAGGAACAAGAGCAGTACGAGGAAAACTGCAGACCACTATACCAAGAAACCAAAAGTGACCTCAACAAATGGAAAAATATCCCATGCTCGTGGATTGGAAGACTCAATATAGTAAAGATGTCAGTTCTGCCCAAGGCGTTATAGAATTTGATACTATCCTGATACAAATACCACCATTCTTCTTCAAAGAATTGGAAAAACAGATTACCAACTTATATGGAGAGGGAAGAAGCCCACCATTAGCAGAGAACTCCTCAAGAAGAAGTACTTGCTCTACCTGATTTTAGCACCTATTATACAGCCACAATGGTCAAAACAGTATGGTATTGGCATAATGACAGATACTCAGAGCAATGGAAAAGAACTGAAAACCCAGAAATAAAATCATCAGCATACAGACAATTGCTCTTTGATAAGGGCCAACAAATATCAAATGGGAAGCGAATGCCCTCTTCAATAATTGGTGCTGGAAATATGGATATCTACCTGCAGAAAATTGAAGCAAGACCTTTATCTCACTCCATGCACAAGAATAAACTCAAGGTGGATAGCAGATCTCTAGGTAAACCCCCAAACTATTAGGACCATCAATGAGGAAACTGGGACAAACCTGAGAACTTTGTTGCAGGGAATACATAGGCTAACAAATATAGGGAAAGATACAAATACGGATGAGTCACAAATTGACAACTGGGATATACTGAAGATAAAACATCGGTGTACATCAAAAGAATTCACCAAGAGAGTAATAAGAGAGCCCACAGACTGGGAAAACATCTTTAGCAATGACACATCAGACAAAGGTTTTATTACTAAAATCTATAATACTTTGCAACCTTACAATAAAAAAAAAACTAACTGCCCACTAAGGAGGTGGGCAAAGGACCTGAACAGAAGTTTCACAGGGTCAGATATCTGAATGGCCAATAAGCATATCAGAAAATGTTCCCAATCATTATCCATAAGAGAAATGAGGGAGGGAGGGTGGGGACTAGAGGTGGAAACACTAAGGAGCTGGTATCAAGAGCTCAAGTAGAATAAAAATTCTTTGAATGTTGATGGCAGCATATGTGTAAATGTGCTTGACACAATGGATGAATTTATTGATTGTGATAAGAGGTGTAAGAGCCCCCAATAAAAGTATTTTAAAATAAAGAGCAACAACAAAAACAAACACAAGAAATAAAACCCAACATTGTCAGTCATCCCTGGGTATAAGGCAGTTGCACTGATGACATCAATAACTTTGCCAACGGCATAAAATTTAAGGTACTGTTGATATGAGGAGGTCATGCAAGTAGAGTTTAATGCAAGCTGAAATCCATGAGTCATTGCTTTGGACAGACTGATTTCGTAATTGGTTGAACTCTGTTTACATTGAGGAAGGTGTTGGTGCTTGGGGAAAATGCCCTGTACCTTTCTTACAAGGGCAGATCCTCGTCTGTCATATTAATGGCTGTCATATTAATATAAGGGAGGCATGGAGGTATTTAATATATGGTAGTTCTGGGAACCCTTTCATTGGACGCTCACTAAGCCAGGAGTCCCATCCAAGGTAAAACAACCACCATTTTCATAGTCTTGGAGTGACCACATTTGTTTCCTCTACCATCAGGGTATTTCCGTCCTGAGTCTAAGGGCACAAGGAGTTTTGAAGTAGGGCCCAGTTCATTGCACAGTGCTTCCACTTCGTGTCCTTCTAGTGTGGCACCTGGGGGTGGAGGTTGCCATGTTCCCTGTAAGGCTAGCGTTGCCCGTTGGCTGATGCATTTATGTCTGGATTTTCTGTTATCATCCATTGGTCTATATATCTCCCACGGTGCCAGTACCAGACTGTTTTGACTACTGTAGCTAAGTAGAAGGTTTCTAGGTCAGAGAGCATGAGGCCTCCAGCATCCTTCTGCTTTTTAAGCAGTTCTTTGCTTATCCTGGGTCTTCTGCCTACCAATAAGAAACTGGTACTTACTTTTTCCATTTCTTTACAGAACGTACTTGAGGTCTAGATGGGGATTCCATTGTATCTGTAGATTGTTTTAGGTATTATTGACACTCTCACAATAGGAAGTCTGCTTATCCATGAACACAGGAACTTCTTCCATTTATGTATGCTATTACGGTTGTTATTATTATTATATTATTGTGGTAATGTTCTGTAGTTGTCTCTGTATAGGACTTTGGTTTTTTAGATAGGCTTATTCCTATGTATGTCACCCTTTGTGTGGGTTGTTTTTTTTAATGGTTTTATTTTTTAATGACTTTTTTGTAGCTCTATTTACTGGTATACAGAAATCTGACTGATGTTTTGGTTGTTAATTTCATATAATGCTACATTGCCAAATCCTTCGATTGTTTCCAGTCGACTTTTTGTAGAGTCTTTTGAGTTTTCTGTATATAGGGTCATATCATATGCAAATAGTGAGTGCCACACCTTTTTTGCGTATTTGTATTTTTTTATTTCTTTGTTGTCTGATGGCACAAGTTCAGACTTCCAGCTCGATGTCAAATAAATATCGTGATAGAGGACATTCTTTTCTGGTACTTGTTTCAATAGCAATGTTTCTAGCTTTTTCCTGTTGAATGTGATATTGGCTGTTGGTTTTTCATATATGGCTTTTATTACATTGAGGAATTCCCATTCTATTCCTATTTTGATAAAAAATAAAATGAGTGATGGGTAATGTCAAATGCATTTTCTGCATCTATTGATATGATCTTATATTTTTTATTCCTTGCCTTCTTTATGCAGATTACATTGATAGGTTTTTTTAAATTATTGTATGCCACTTGGCAATTGTGATAGTAAAAGGCGAAAGATTTATACGATTTGAAGAGAAACCAGTGTATTGGCAATTGTGATAGTTATGTTTTTTGTGCTAACATGGCACCTGTAAGAAGATGTGGATGGAGTTTAATCTGTCAATCAGGTCGTTCCTTGATGACCTCCTTTAGAGGTGCAACTGGGATAAACGGCTCTCTCAAGGCCAGCCCCCCTCTTTCTCTGCCTTCATATTCCTACTAGTAGTCCACTCTGAGACGTTCTAGAGCCCTGTGATGCTTCAACCACCATTGGATCTACAAGATTTTGCACCCCTATGCCTGCAATCTTCCTGAATTCTTAATCACTGCTTGTAGTTGCATGAGTCTGAAGAGGTACTTATGGACTTGATCAAGACTGGAGTAGGATGTTTGCTTGATATATAATTACTTCATGATATAAAGCTCTCTCTGACACATATATTAGTGTTACTGGATTTGTTTCTCTAGTCGAAGCAGCTTAACATAGCCATGGTGAATTATGATGTGCAATTCTATTGACCAGAATGTTGTTGGAAATTTTTGTGTACATATTCATGAATGATACTGGTCTACAATTTTCTGTCTCTTGTCAGGGCTTTGCCTGGTTTGAAAATCAGTATTATGCTGGCTTCATATAATGAGTTTGTTGTCTTTTCCTATGTTCTGGAACACGTTTTTTGGTATTGGTGTCAAATCTTCTATGAATACTTGGTAGAATTCTCCTATGAAACCACCTGGTCCTGCACATTCCTTATTTGGTTGTTTCTTGATGACCTGCTCAATTTCTTCTTTTGTTATGGGTTGTTGGAGTCCAGCGCTGGGAGGGTTGAACTGGATACCTGAAGGAGGTGTGGAGTTGGCGAACACAGATGAGACAGACACGAGAGATGTTCTAGTGGAAGCAATCTCTGCTGAGTTCTTCCAAACAGCTTTATTTATACCATAAAAAGTTTTGCAAACCACCACATAGAACCAATGCTTCATGATCAACTCCAAAATCACCCTTATTGTTTCCATTAAAACCTGATAAAAGACAATTATAAGGTCTGTATTTTTTTTCTATCACTTTCTGTCCTCTTCCTGATTCTTTCCCTCTGTTCTGTTTGTCTTATATGTCATATGCTATTCTTGATTGAGGTTTTCAGAAAATTTTGTTAGACTCATATCCTACTCACTGCCCTATTTTTTGCTCACAATATTTCTTTCTTTGTTGACTAACTTAACATAATGAAACTATCTCATGTGCTGCTTCAAAGCCTAATATCTACAAGAAGAGTTAAATGCCTATCAGAGTTAAATATTTTCTTTTACACACTCTCCCATGGTAACTGTTCCATTGTCTACCTAGGTCTCTTTTATTTTTTATACTCCTGAAGCACCATGGAAAGTCAATCCATCTGATTCTTTGCCAAAAACTTAATGTTTACCATTTTATGTGTATTCTATTAATGTTAAACATTCTTTCTCCTTCGATGTAAGCCCCTGTCCAAGGTGAAGGGGTGTCAGTTGGGGGAGGCAGGTGGGGGAGGTCCTCTATATCGGGGAGGCCAAAAGAGTCCCCCACTACCTACTGGTAATCTGAATGGAATCCGGGTTTTTCAGTGGGTTTCATTTTCTCCTCTGACCTCAACTTTGGGGTTTCTCCCTCAATCAATTCCCATATATCCTTCTCAGAATTCCCAAAGATGTCTCACTGTCTAGGCCTCTCCAATGCCTCAGTTAAGGAAAGCCCTGTCATATTGAAGCAAGTTTTAGATCTGGTTTCATTCGTACTTCCCAAGACTGCCCTCGTATCCACTCCAGGTACAGTAAACATGACAGTGCACAAAATTCTCAAGAATGAATTTAACAACAGCTAATATTTGAGGGGTGTTGGAATCCCTCCCTGGGAAGCTCTGCTCTGCTCTGCAGATGCTTCTTCCATCTAGCTGTAGCTTTGCTAGACAGCATGGCTGGGAAGGCTCCCAACAATGGGTCTATTGAGTTTTTCAATATCTGTCTGCATTAATTTGTGTGGGTAATGTATTTGTAGGGATCTGTCCATTTCTTCTAGATTGTTGAATTTGTTTGAATAGAGTTTTCATAGTAATGTATTTTATTATTTTTTATTTCATTTGGATCTGTCATGCCACCCTTTTCATCTCTCATACTGGGTATTTGTGCCTTTTATTTGTTCTTTGTTAAGTTGGCTAGTGGTCTATTTTGTTAATCCTTTCAAAGAACCAGCTTCATGTCCTTTTGATTTTTTCCATCCCCCTCCAACATAGTTTATCTCTGCTTTGATCCTTACGATTTCTTTCCTTCTTCTATTGGAGGGTTAATGTTATTGTCTTTGTTCCATTCCTTGAAGGTGTTGTGTTAGGGTGTTGATTTTTATTTTTCCTCTCTTCTCATGTGTCGATTGCTATGAATTTACCTCTGATTACTGTGTTTGCTGTGTCCCTTAGGTTTTCGTACATTGTGTTATCATTCTCATTTGTCTCAAGGAATTTTTTATTTCCTCCTTCATTTACTTTCTTTTCATTACACAGCCTTTTTTTCAGTATCATGCTCTTCAGTCTCCATGTGTTTGTCTATGTATCTGTTCTTTTTACTGTTGGTTTCTAATTGTATGGTGTTGTGGTGTGAGAAGACAAATTGTAGGACCTCAATTTTTGTGAATTTGTTGAGGCATGTTTTATGTCCTACTATGTGGTCTATTCTTGAGAATTCTCCATGTGTGTTAGAGATCCTATACTGTGTTTTAGTAGGATGGGATCTTCTGTATGTCTGTGAGGTCAAATTTGTTGATTGGGTCGCTGAGCTCTTTTGTGTCTTTATTGAGTTTTTCCCTTGAGAATGGTGTATTGAAGTGTCCTTTTATTAATGTTGAGGTTTCTAAGTGCTTTTTCAATATTGTGCGGATTTGATTGATGTATTTCTATGGTCTTACATTAGGTACATAGGTTTATTATAGTTACATGTTATTGGGCTATTATTGTTCACTCAATCATTATGTAATGCCTGTTCTTATCTCTTTTAGTGTCGTTTGCTTTGAAATCTCAGAAAATAATATTGCTATCTCTGCTTTCTATTAGTTGCAGTTTTCATGATATGCTTTTGTCCAACCTCTGATTTTAGTCTGTTCACATCTGTGTTTCTTGTAGGCATCATATCAATGGATTTTGTTCTCTTATCCATTCTACTACTGTCTCTTTTAGTCATTTAGTCCATTAATATTCTGCGAGTTTATTGATGTTCATATTTGTTACTTTCATTTTGCTTTATATTATGCATGTTGTGTTTAAGTGAGCATGTGTACTGTGTTTATTTGTTCTTCCTGTATTTGTTGCTTTGGGTGTTGCTCTTTGTGTTGTTTGTGTGTGTGTGTGTGTGTGTGTGTGTTTCAGGTTTGTGTGTTGTTGTTGTATTTGGTCACAGTAGTTCATTGAGTATATTTTGGAAAAGATGTTCTTGCTTTTGTGAATTCTTATAATCTCTCCTTGTCTTGGAATACTTTTATTTCTCCATCATATTTGAATGATATTTTTGGTTGGGTATAATGTTCTATTTTGACAGTTTTTTCTCAAGGACTCTGTATATGTCACTGCATTGTCTTCTGGTTTGCATATTTTCTGCTGAGAAAACTGAACATACTCTACTTGCTGGCCCTTTGCATGTAATTATTCTTTCTTCTCTAGCTGCTCTTAGATTGTTTCCTTGTCATTGATGTTAAATATCTTGACTACACTGAGCTGGGAGTTTTCCTTTGGGGATTACTCTTGATTGGGCTTCTTTTGGCTTCCTGAATAATTATCTTTTCATCATTTAAGCACTGAGGACAGTATTCTTGCAGCAGTTCTTGCACTATTTTTGTGCGGATTCTTTTGTTTCTCCCTTTTCTGGAATCCCTATAATATGTAGGTTGTGCCTCATGATTGTATCTCACATTTATTCGATCTTTTCTTGGTCTTTTTTGAATTTTTAATTTATTTTTCTTTAAGATTCAAGTCCATAAACTTGCCTTCAAGCTCAATAATTTGGGTTTCCATATCTTCAATTCTTTTTCTGTTGTTTTTTTAAATAGTATTGTGCATTTCTGCTACCGTGGTGTTTCAGTTTTATCTTTCAGTTTGGAGATTTTGGTGTAAGGTGTGTAATGAGATTTCCAGCCTTTTTTTTTTTTCACGTTTCCTTTCAGGCACTTTCTTCTTCTACTGTAAGAGTAAAATCATCCTTTAAAAAAACTCTTTATCTGGTAATTCCACAGCCTGATCAATTTCAGGCACCCCATTTAAGCCTGTTTGGTGTTCAGTTATTTGTGTCTCTTTCTCTTCTCTCTCTCTCTGTGTGTGTGTGTGTGTGTGTGTGTGTGTGTGTGTGTCAGAGAGAGAGGGAGAGAAAGAGAGAACTTATGGCTCCTGTTGTTTTCTTGATGTCTTGTAGCTATTAGGGGTTTTAGTGAGGTTCCATTTGTGGAAGTAGTTAACTCTATTAGGTGGTGCAGAAGAGGAGCGATAGGCATTTTATATTAAGTATCTTGTGGGGTGAATGTTAGGAGAAAGATAAGAAAGTGGAAGAGGAAGAGTTATAGGAGGGATAAAGAAAGGAAGCCAAAAAGGGAGGGATCAGGTAGTGTTAATCAATCAGTATGTTAAACGAAATTAAATAAGATCCCCCCCAAAATGAGCCTTGTTTAGCAATGAAGGATGAAGGGGTACTAATACTTGTGGAAATAAAGAAAAATCCTGTAATGGTAATCTTTTGGTTTTAAGAGGTTTAAAGGGAAAGAGATGAATTAATGTGAAGAAAATAAGGGGAAAAATAGGTTCGAATGGCTTTGAAATAAAATTTTGATTTTAAAATTAAAGAAGGGACAAGATGCAAAGTTATTAAGAAATAAAAACAAAAATAATACTAGAGGAAGAAGCAGGAGACCTCTTAACGTATGTTTGTTTGGGCTCTAAGTTTTCCCCACTGCCTTGTTTCTGATCATAGTGCTAATTTGTGGATTGATGATGTTATGGGACTAGAAAACAAACACTGTAAATCTAATGCAAAAAATTAAAGTAATATTTTTCTGTCTTTACATATACCCAAGGATAGGGAAGTCCTCATTAAGGATGAGTTATAAGAATAGTGCCCAACTTTGCTTTAAATAGAGGGAGAGTATAGGAATGATAGAACACAGAGCAACCACAATAGCCACAGAAGAACGCCTGGGTTCTAGACTTGATCCTGGAGGGAAATCAGCCTGTGTGCAGCTGAAGTTTTTTGAGCACTTGGGGATGGTGTCTGTATGCTGTTTGACTACAGCTTGTGGTATTTTAGGAGCTTGACTACAACTTGTGGTCTTTTAGGAGGCCAGGGTAGGGTTGAGATTAAGTGATTTGGGTGTCTGGTATGACTGAAAGTCCTGTATTCTTATGATTTAGATTAATTATCTGAAAGGAAGAGACCTTTGGTGGATCATGTCAGAAGGGACCAAGTTGGGGTGGGGAAGTAGGGTCTGAAACTGCCATCTATGTACATGGTCTAGGAGGGAAGAATGATGCAAGAGCCTACTCAGTGGGCAGGTTGCTTTTCTGAGTGGCCTGGGGCACTGACCAGATGTTGAATTGCTAGGTCTATCCAGTATACCAGCTTCTGGGTCCCTGAGGCTTTTAGTCTTTGTCTCACTGTCAAACTACCTGCCTGTGCTTTGTAAAACTAAAACTGCTATTTCAGTTTCTACTTGTATTGTTATGATAACACCTTGCTAATTGGCCTGCTGTGTTATCTGCTAACAAAATAAGTAAAAAGGGGGCAGGAAGAAAAGTCTGCAAATGGTCATGCATTTTGGATTCCTTAAGAAGGGGGCCTTGCAACTTCAGGACACAACCGCTGAAAGACAAAGCGGGTGAACAAGCAAATGTGATGAAGAAAGCTGATGGTGCCCGGCTATCAAAAGATATAGCGTCTGGGGTCTTAAAAACTTGAAGGTAAACAAGCAGCCATCTAGTTCAAAAGCAACAAAGCCCACATGGAAGAAGACACCAGCCTGTGTGATCACGTGGTTCTGAAGGAATCAGTTATCAGGCATCAAGGAACAAAAAATTATATCATTGGGTGCACACCTCCATGATACGATCGCTGAAGACAAATGGGTGCATAAGCAAATATGGCAAAGAAAACTGATGGTGCCCGGCTATCAAAAAAGTAGCATCTGGGGTCTTAAAGGCTTGAAGGTAAACAAGCGGCTATCTAGTTCAGAAGCAACAAAGCCCACATGGAAGAAGCACACCAGCCTGTGTGATCACAAGGTGTCAAAGGGATCAGGTATAAGGCATCATCAGAACAAAAAAAATCTTATCATTTGTCGGCCACTGGAGATCCCCTTGCAGAGGGGTCTAGGGGAGGAGATGGGTCAGTCAAGGTGCGACGTAGCACCGATGAAGAATACATCTTTCCTCCAGTTTCTAAATGCTTCCTTCCCCCTGCTCCCCAACTATCATGATCCAAATTCTACCTTGCAAGTCTGGATAGAGCGGAGGATGTACACTGGTGCAGATAGGAGCTGGAAGCACAGGGAATCCAGGGCGGATTCAGGACCAGGGGATTCAGGATACCTTCAGGACCAGGGGTGTGAGTGGCGATACTGGGAGGGTAGAGGGAGAGAGAGTTGGAAAGAGGGAACCAATTACAAGGATCTACGAGTGACCTTCTCCCTGGGGGACTGACAAAAGAAAAGGGGATGAAGGGAGACATCGAACAGGACAAGATATGACAAAATAATGATTTATACATTATCAAGGGCTCATGAGGGAGAGGGGAGCGGGGAGGGAGGGGCCAAAAAGAAGACCTGATGCCAAGGGTTTAAGTGGAGAGCAAATGCTTTGAAAAGGATGAGAGCAAAGAATGTACAGATGTGCTTTATACAATTGATGTATGTATGGATTGTGATGAGTTGTATGAGCCCCTAATCAAATGTTTAAAAAAAGAGAGAGAAAGGGGGACCTTGGAGAGCTGTACATTGGGCATTAGTTTTGTCAAGAGTGGCTGGTGCTCCCTGGCTTGTGTAGAGTTTGTTTATTCGCTATTTATGCCTGCTCCGTGCTGCCCTGAGAATTTATTCCCATGTGGTTTGGTAGGCTGTGCTATGCCTGCTACTGAGAAGATAGGACTGCAAGTGCGTCAGACCAGAGCTCCCTTGGCGTGGGCCGAGAGCTAAGCCTATTTGTGCATACATCCACCCCAGGCTGGTCACACAGAGCTTTATCCCTGCAGCTCAGCCAATCAGTCACCCTAGCTAGTTCCGGGGCTGGGAAAAATTGGTCAAGAGAATTGGGAAGCCGCAGTCTGCCAGCTTGTGCTGGCACAGGGAAGTCTACCTGCAAGCGTTGTTGCTCTCTTTTTTTGTAATAAATTTGTGTCTGCTTCCCTTTATGCTGAGATTCGTGTGGTCTGGAAGTGTACGGTATCCCTCTCTGGGACCCCTCTGCGCTGGTTTCTGCTGAGTCCCTCCATGTGGGCTACTTGGTCACCATCTTCTCCATGAAGATTCAGTGACTGAATTTTGTGGGGATCTGGAAGTACAACACCAGGCCTTTCTTCTGAGTCACCGCAGGGTGGTCTTGACCTTCTAATCTTTCTGTGATCAGCCAAGAATTTTTACTGTTTGCACCACTCAGCTATTTCATAGTACTTGTAGCAATGTGGAATTTTGATACGTGAATTATGTGCAAAAAGCCTATGAAGCGTGTGTAAATATCAAGCCTGTTTTTTTCTTAGAAGATTCTGTTTGTATGTTGCTACTTTAAACAGTTCTACTTTGTGTTCATGAGTAGAATTCAGTTTGGTAAGGAAGCAAGGAACCCTGATGGCACTGGGAACTAAGAGTGGACTACAAAACACAAGGGCAATGTGAGTCTGAGCCAGCAGCCACTCGCTGTCTGCTCCTGCATCAAACTGGCAGCCACGGAGATTGCATACAAGGCTGCTAGGAATCACAGTCAAGTCGGTGAGTCAGTTTTCGAAGATGATGAAACACTGCACAGAAAGTGAAGATCACAATGAGGAAATCTTTTAAATGACCCATGCAGATGGTTATGATGGACATTAAAAAATCAGTCTACCCCAAAATACCTAGAAATCATAGTAAAAGCTCAGTTTACAGTCATTATATATAATTAGATGCCCCTACATAGTTAAGTTGCATGTTGGGTGGTGATCCACATGGTCAACAGTTCAAAACCACCATCAGCTCATCAGGAGAGAGACTGGACTTTATACATCCATAAGCAGTTATAGTCTCAGAAACCCATGGGGGGGCATCATGAGTCAGCATTGACTTGATGGAAGTGAGTTATAAGGTTATACTAATAGGGACCCTATAGGACAGGTTAGAATTGCCCCTTTATGAGTTTACGAGATTGTGAATATTTTACTGGAGCAGAAAGCCCCACATTTCTACCTTGGAGCAGTTAGTGGTTTCAAACTGCTGGCTTTGCTGATCACAAGCAAAGTACAACCACTACTCCACCAGGACTCAATGGCAGAGTTTGGCTATGGAGATGAAGCTATACACACAAGACCAGATGAGCGGTTCAAACATACAAGGTGCTCACTGGAGAAAGATGAGGCTGTCTACCCAGGTGATGATTTAGTCTTAGAAACCTTATATATACGGTCTCTCTGAGTCATCATAGACTCCATGGCAGTAGGTTTCATATTTTGGTTTATGCAGTTATATGAACACAAGAAAACAAACCAAAACACCAAAAGTGCATTTTTCTAACAAGTTGATTTATTGGTGTCTTTACATTTTCCTGCATCTAATTATTTTCTTCTGCCACCAACACCTATTGAGCTTTTGTTGGGTGGCGTTGAGTGGATTCAGACACCTTGTGAGCCTACAGGGGGAGGAGAACTGCCTCTGTCGTCTTTACAGGAGCAGATCTCCAGGACTTTTCTCTGCCGAGATGCTGGTGATTTCAACCTGTGGTATCACATGATTTCTCTTCAAGACATGATACATGCATTATGAAAACAAACCCATCAACAATCTGCATCACTTCCAAACTAGGACTGCAGTTCCAGAAGAAAGCCACCCTCACCTGAACCCAGGGACCAGATGATGGCCTTGTTGGAAGGATTCAGGATGGAGTCAAAAGTGTATCTCCATAAAGGCCCTAAAAAGTAGGATTAGGCCTTAGCCAAGTTATAGGACTTTTTTCTTAACCACCCGTGCCCCTCACCCACCTCCCCTACCCCAACCTCTCACTGACCACTGACAAAAAAGAGAGACCAGTTTAAATGGAGTGGGAAAACCCAGAAAGCACCTGGCCTGAGGGCCCATCTCAGCTCCTGACTTGTTCTGTCAACTTTATTGCTCATCACCTGAATTTCTTCATCTGAACAATTCAGGTGCTGGGATTTGCTACAAAAAGTTATTTTGAAGAGGAAGCAGGTGAGGGTCATGAAGTACCATGCAATTTTTAAAAATTATTAACCGTTTTATTAGGGGCTCATACAACTCTTATCACATTCCATATATACATCAATTGTGTAGAGCACAAATGTACATTCACTGTACATTCATTCTCAAAATATTTGCTCTCCACTTAAGCCCTTGGCATCAGGTCCTCATTTTTCCCCTCCCTCGCCGCTCCCCCTCCCTCATGAGCCCTTGATAATTTATATTTTGTCATATCTTACCCTGTCCGATGTCTCCCTTCACCCACCTTTCTGTTGTCCATCCCCCAGGGAGGAGCTCACATGTAGATCCTTGTAATCGGTTCCCTCTTTCCAAACCACTTCTCCTCTACCCTCGCAGCATCGCCACTCACACCCCTGGTCCTGAAGGTATAATTCGTCCTGGAATCCCAGTTTCCAGTTCCTATCTGTACCTGTGTACATGCTCTGGTCTAGCCAGAATTGTAAGGTAGAATTCGGATCATGATAGTGGGGGAGGGGGGGAAGCATTTAGGAACCAGAGGAAAGTTGTATTTTTCATCAGTGCTACATCACACCTTGACTGGCTCATCTCCTCCCCTAGACCCCTCTGCAAGGGGATCTCCAGTGGCCGACAAATGGGCTTTGGGTCTCCACTCTGCACTCCCCCCACCACCTCACTCACTATAAGATTTTTTTGTTCTGATGATGTCTTATATCTGATCCCTTCAACACCTTATGATCGCACAGACTGGTGTGCCTCTTCCATGTGGGCTGTTGCCTCTGAACTAGATGGCCGCCTGTCTACTCCCAAGCCCCCAGACGCTATACCCTTTGACAGCCAGGCAACTCTCAGCCCCCTTTGGCACACTTGCCCATGCACCAATTTGTCCTCTGCAATCGTATCATGGAGGTGTTCACCCAAAGATATTTTTCTTTATGCCTGATAACTGATCTCTTCAGCACCTCGTGATCACACAGGCTGGTGTGTTCTTCCATGTGGGCTTTGCTGCTTCTGAGCTTGATGGCCATGTGTTTACCCTCAAGCTTTTAAGACCCCAGATGCTATATCTTTTGAAAGTCGGGCACCATCAACTTTCTTCACATTTGCTTATTCACCCACTTTGTCCTCAGCGGTTGTGTCAGGAAGGTGAGCATCATAGAATGCCAATGCAATCCTGAGTGAGCTTTTTATTTATTTATTTATTTTTAATCTGGGAGAACAGTCGAAACTCCTGCCAGTGGTGGCCAGGGGGTCATCCAAAGTCTGCACCTTGAGGGCTGTGTGAAGGTCCCAGGTCTTCCTTTGCAGGGTGATGAACCAACAAGCAGGCTAGGGTTTTGAGTGACCCCCAGGCCCCATTGGCTCCTGGGTTGCTAGCACACAGTCCAAGTTCATACCATGCCACACCGATCTGTGCTGGATTCCGGGGTGGTAAATACGAGGTCTTAGATTGTCCATAGGGCCCATTCAGCCCACTCCTGGAGGGCTCATTTCTCCCCCTGCTCCCCTCCCATTCTGGCTCTTGAGGGTGTAAACTGCATATATCAAATGAGCCTGGGTTCTGGAGAGGAGTCTTCTGGTTCACCTACCCCCATCTCTGTAACGCTTGCTTCAATCTCTTCCCAACATGACTCTAGGTGGGTAAGCCCATGTTCCACTCATCCTCTAGTTTTCAGTTTCAAATCCACTTGCTGGCTCTGGCCAATTATTCTTTTTATATGATTAAATTGGTCGTTTCTCTGCAAGGTCTATTTTTCTCCCAGTTTGTAAATTTGAAACTGACCTGAATTTGACCCATCCTTTAGGGGGCAAGCAGCCCGGCAATGAGAGCAGAAGCTCCCTGTGGCCTATGTTCCCGTAGTCCCATGAGCAAGACCAGCTCACACCAAAGGGACACTCACTACTCCCTGGGCTCCCGGCTAGAAGGTTCTGGTGGCACAAGGAGGTTAAGCACTGGGTACCGAATGACAAGGTGGGCAGTGGAACCCCAGCAGCCACTGAGTGAGAGAAAGATGAGGCTTTCTGTTCCATAGGGATTCCAGGTCTCAGAAATCATTCTGAGCAGGGCAGACATCTGTGATGCTCTTCTCTGCCCACTGATCCATGAAGATCAACCCCTTTGAGGACTTCTCAGGGCATGCAGCGTTCTCTTCAGACAAGCCTACACTCAGGAATGAATAACAAGGAACTTGGAATCTGATGGGGACAGAGGCTATGTGGGAGGTGGAGGGGGAAATGGAGACAAATGGTGACACCTTGAGAAGCTCAAAGGTGAAGGGCCTCTCTGTGCCATGCTTACTCCTATCAGCCTGGCGGTGCTAGGCTAAGCACTGGGTTGCTAATCAGAGATCACTGGTTCAAACACAGCAGCCAACAGCAGTGGGTAGTGAGAGGCGGGATTATGTGCGATATAAAAAAACTGTTCCCCAGATCAACTCCGCCAAACATATGTTAGACCTAGGACACTGCTTGCAACTAATGGAAAATGATTGTCACGTTATCTCCCTGAGGACACCAGCCATCCAGAGCAAGCAGACACCATTGTTTTTCCTGCCATAGGTGGGGTTCCCTACTCCCTGCTGTTAGGACAGTGGATTGCTTCCCCTGAAAGCTTAGTCCAAATAAAGTCTCCAGCTCTAAGGCAATCAAGATTAGACCGCCATCAAGACTATAGAACCCGCCCATCCTGTCACATGCTTACCCTTAATCCCTCCTCTTTCCGTAGCGTGTGTACCCCTAGATTGTCCCCGCCATTACTGTATTACCGATACTACAACGCTTTCCTGTGATGTATGTCTTTACGTGTAATTAGGGGGCTTGTACGTCCCCAAAAGATATATAAGCCTTGATTAGCAATAAATCTCTCTTCTCTCCTGACCTGTCTGCCTGCTCTGTGTGCGGCGGAACTGGCTGGTAAGACCATGGCCATCCAAGAGGTAGCATGCTCCAATGAAATGTGTCTGACTCCGTCGTTACTCTCTTCTTATTCTCTGACTTTACTACAATCCCTCAATATATCTCAATCATACAATTTAGCTTACTGTACCCATGATTAGTTGTGGGGGACTGGCTTCCCCCGAAGGATTACAACAGGTGGGAGAACTCCCAGGTGCCTACACAGGAGTCAATGTGGGTGATGCCTTTGCTCCCACCTCCTGGCAACTTCAGCCCCTTTCATGAGCTCACTTCCAATCAGGGGATATATGGGAACAGTGGAAGGGTCAGAGTCTGAAGTCCTTTATCCGCTTAGTCACAGGCTCTGCGTAGAGGGAGGAAGCCTCACTGGGCCCCAGGCAGCCCTCCCACACTGCGTCCTCGTCCCCGCTGGGAAGAGGTGAAAGAAGTCATTTGCAGGTCCTTCTCAGGGTGTGAAGGAAAGGAGGATGAGAAAGGCCCATGCATGCTCTCCCTCTAGGGCTTCCAAGGTAACTTTTCTGGGGGGCCGGGGGAGGAAGACTTGGAGGGTCCTGTGGCCCAGTGGGATTCTACAGTGATTACCGCCCACCCAAGCCCACTGTCATATTACTCCGCCCAAGCCCACTCTCATTGGTTCTCCCCCTACCTAAGCCCACTAGTGCTAGGTCAATTCCAACTGAGAGTAACAATCGTCCTCAAACACAGACCATCCCCAAAGTGAACCGTGGAGAGATGCTGGCCTGGCAGAGGAGGGGGCCAAGCCTGCCGACCCTCAGGGAGCTGAGGAGCCTCTCTGGAGGAGGGAGTTCTTGTCTCACCTTGGCACAAATTGCCTGCAGCACCTGAGTCCCTTGGCAGAGGAGCCAAGACTGGAGAAGGTGGGGTTTGGGTGGTGTTTGGAGAGCAGCAGAGCCTCTGGCCATGCCTTTAGCTCGTTCCCACCAAGTGGCTCCCTTCCACTGTGGATATGGTGGGGTACCCGGCCTAACCTGACTCCGGGCAATGGAGTGCACAGTGGGGTGGGGGCCTGGTCCTTGTGGTGAAGGGAAAGCCAGTGGCAGGCAGTGTGACCACAAGCTGAGCTGGTGGGCGTGCACCATCGAACTAGGGGTCAGCTGCCCATCGCCAAAACCACAGTGCCACCAGGGCTCCCGGGGCACTTGAAAGATGGTACATCCAAATACGATGGAGGGTCAAGTGCTAACGGGATTTCCAAGTCGTAGAGCTGAAAGAGAGAAAGACAGCAACAGAGAGGAGAGTGAGTTAGCTCTTCACATGTTTCATGATGAACTCCAGCTGAAATGATAATACATTGGGGTACATTGGGCTCAATAAAACACACTGTTAAAATGAACGCCCACTCCCAGCTTCATTGGGCTTTCAATGTGGCCACTGTTGGAATGGTGGTGGTGGGTGCTGCCAGAGGACTTGGACTCCGGCGACAGCATGGGCCAGGGTCCAGCTGCCTCACAGAGTGTTGTAGGCGGTCATCGCCAGAAAGCTGCATTGGGTGGAAGGAAAGCTTATCAAGAACCTGCGATAAGCAGAGGAAACAACCGTGTGTGCCCAATGCAAGGAGGACTTGAGGCGCTCACTGATGGAGATCGAGGACTTGCAGCCTTCAGGGTGTCTCGGGACTCAATGCCCAGAAGACCAAAGTCCCTCCCACAGAACCCCGAGAGAAAGTCTCAATAAATAAAGGGAGAGAGATGGCAGTTGCCCGGGACGTCCCCTTCCTG
Source organism: Tenrec ecaudatus (assembly GCF_050624435.1). Taxonomy (NCBI): domain Eukaryota; kingdom Metazoa; phylum Chordata; class Mammalia; order Afrosoricida; family Tenrecidae; genus Tenrec; species Tenrec ecaudatus. The sequence continues at coordinate 131,260,156 of NC_134548.1, read as the reverse complement.
GTTCCACAAGCCATGCCCTCGGAAGGAAGCGCAGTGGAGAGATCCACGGACGGATCGACTGTGTCAGGCACATCTGCTGCAGGAGCCCTCTTTCAGGTGGGGAAGGGCAAGGGGGTCCCTTCGGGGCCCAGCCAAGGAGCTCCTGAAGGTTGCCACAGTGTCTTCAGCTGCCCCTGTCCAGGTCGAAGTTGGCCCTGAACTAAGAGACTGAAGAAGAGTTTTTGCCCCTGGAGCAGATGATGGAAGGGGCTCTGGCGTGCTGCCAGGACAATACACACACCTTTCTTGGAGGAAGCACAGCCATGAGACTGTTCCTTGGGAGGGAAGCTGGGGAGACCAGTCTCACACAATGTGGGCGTGTTCTCCGGAGAGACCTGTGGCTAAAGCATAGGGTCAGTGACAAATGACAAGCCCCTCAACAAGGTGCTTGGACACAGTGGCCACAGGCCTGGCGTCCTCACACAGCGTCAACCGTGAGGCTGCTGCGGGAACCGGCTGTGGTATCCTGGGATGTACACAGTCGGAGCAATGGCAACAGCAGTCCATAGGCGAGCATATCGTCACGTCTTTTCTCCTGCGCCGCCATGGAGGTTAGAACCATGCCCGTGGCCCATGGGGATTCTGTTGGGCAGCGCTGCCCCCTAGAGGACACTGCCTGGTACAGCAAGGCCAATAGACCTGCCATCCACAAGGTCTCCATAGACCATCCTGGCCCAGAGCCAGCAGCACAGGAACACTGCCACAGAGCTTTGGAGCTCCCTCCACGAGACCTGGGGTGGGGGCTGGGGCGCTGTCTCACATGTTGGGTCCTCCTTGGGCTCCCCAGCTCAGCCCTTTAGGATGCCAGCCAGCATGGGGGGAGTGGGGGTGGAGGGAGTCCCGGGGGCTGCCAAGAGAGAGTTCAGGCCAGGTCAGAAAGGAGTCAGGTCGGCTGGAGTGCCCTGGTCCCTGCAGCACCTCCAGCAAGCCAGTCTCTGTGGTTGTCACCTGCACTCTGGTCAAGCAATCGCTATGGCCACCCAGGGCGCCCGTGCCACAGCAAAGCTGGCTCCTGGAGGGAGCTGACCCCCTGGCCCTGGAGGGTCTGAAGGCTGAGGAAGGAGGCCACATCGGCCTGCCCTCCCCTAGACCACATGTATTGCACGCGATCCAATGCCGCCTGAGGTCAAGGCCACCAGGGCCACCACCCAGGCTGCTCCAGGGTGGGGGCACATATCGGGGGCTGTGGTGACCTTGTCATGGACTCTAGCATCCTGTGGACCCCTGTCGGAAGGGACTATTTGCCCACCTTTGTCCCAAGTCGTCCCCCTGGTGGCGTCTTGGTTAAACTTTAGCCAGCAATCTGCAAAGTCAGCAGTTGGAAGGCACCGGCCGCTCCGCGGGGAGAAAGACCCGGGTTTCTACTCCCTTAAAGGGTTTCATCTGCCAAACTCACCGGGGCAGGTCTACCCTGTTTGGCAGGGTCGCCGTGAATTGGCAGTGAGTGTGGATTGGGCTAGGTTGCCTGCGTGCCAGCCCGGGGGTACACCGGAGACCCGGCTATAGGTCCCGGAAGGAGTAGTCAGCCGGCCTGGGAGCCGCCCTCTCCGAAAGTTCATGGCCTGGCAGCTGCAGGGAGAGCATGAGGACCCGGTGCCCAGCATGAGCTGGACAGACGGCGCCCAGGAAGCCAAGGGGCCGGTCTCGCTTGTGCACACTTGCATCCCTGGCTGTCTGAGTGTATGTGCAAAGTTCCCCTGGATCCAACACCGGGTCTGGTGCTGAGCAGTGATCCAGGCATCGAACAGGCTCCTTGGAGGATTCCCCAAAATAGGGTGCTTATGGAAGCAGGAGAGGTGAGCCGGGCAGGGAACCTTCTGGAAGGGACAACGCCCAGAACCACAGGGTCTGGCCCCGCTGGGCACCTGAAAAGACCAAGACCACTGGGTTTAGGGCCATCCCAGGTGGGGGCAATTCCAAAGGACCCCTGTGCACTCTCCTGCAACATGCCCACCTACATCCAACCCCCCCCCCTCAGGTTTGCACTGATTCCAAATACCTGGCATGTCACAAGGCTCTGGCGACTATCACCCCGTAACCTTTACATTGTGTTGCACATCCTGCCCTCCCCATGGCGTGTTGCAGGACCCTCCGCCCCATCTGTCAAATCCACTGATTGTGCTTCTTCTTCACCCTGGCACGTGACCATGCCCCAACCCCTTGTGCTAGTTGTGTGCACATCCCACTCCACCTCCACCCCAAGCCCAGAGAGTGAGAGCGAGAGAGAGAGAGAGAAGAGGTGTGGAAAAAAGAGGAGAGGAGAGAAAGGAGAAGGGAAGACAGGAGAAGAGAGAGGAGAGGAGAGGAGAGGAGAGGAGAGGAGAGGAGAGGAGAGGAGAGGAGAGGAGAGGAGAGGGGAGGGGAGGGGAGGGGAGGGGAGAGGAGAGGGGAGGGGAGGGGAGGGGAGGGGAGGGGAGGGGAGAGGAGAGGAGAGGAGAGGAGAGGAGAGGAGAGGAGAGGAGAGGAAACAAGAGGGAGAGTGAGGAGAAGGCACCCCCGCGACTCCTCCTGAAGGAGCCCTGGAGGCAGAGCTTGAACATGCTGGCCGCTCTGCAGGAGAAAGACCAGGCTTTGTACTCTCGAAATACGAGTCCCGGTCTGGGCACCCCTGAGGGGTGGTTCCTGCGACCCTGTCTGACAGCGTCACTATTCATAACTATGAGGTTTTACTCTTCCTCAAAGTTAATTTACTAAAGAAAGACAAGTAATGATCCCAGGATTGTTAATGATAAAATCCAAACCCAAAGAGGAAATTTTATCAGTGCTTAAATTGTGAACAACTGGTTTTCAGAAGGCTACGGATGATGGTAGGACCCCAAAATCCATTGGCAAGATTCGCACATAGATGAAGCCTCCCGTGAATGCCCTCTGACCACAGACCAGAGGTGTGAATAGCGGAGGTGTCATCTGGAGTGCACTGTTGTTGCTGTTTTCCTGTATTTTGTTTTCTGTTTTCCTTTGTATGAAATGCAGGAGGGGTAGCGCTATGGAGACAGTGACGGCATTGTTGGTTTCTGGAGGCATATGGCAGGGTAGGTTGACGGGAGGGGTGGGGCTGATGAACATGGGTACAAGAGGTTGATGATGGAGTTGACTGTTTGGCTCTCATTAATATAACTGAACTATTGAGTTGTATGATATGTGAAATACATGTCAATAAAACTGTTTTAAAAGGAGAGAACAGAAGAAAAGAAACAGACAGTGAAGCCATGGATGTATAGAAGGAAAAAATGAAAGGCGACACTAAGAAAGGGTCACTAGGTGGGTGGTTGGAAAGCAGGTCATCCATGGAGAGTCTCAGGATAAGTAACGGCCTTTCCACCAACCCAGAGCAGCAGAAAACCAAACAGTGGTTACAAAGGACATGAACACTAGCTAGCAATGCATTTTCCCAGCACATAAGGTCCAAAGTCAGAACATATATTTACTGAAGACAGGAAATTAGAAGATAATATTCCTCATACTGCTTTTGGGGTTAGGGAAAAAGTACTATGAAGTTAAAATATGTATTAGTTTCATTTTCATTACACACAGGGACTATAGCCGAAGAAAAACTACATCTGGTTTTCACTATCAAGAGGGTGGAAAAGAAGAATGGAACGGGAAGTGATCATCCTGGAAGGTCTTTACCTTAATAGCAATGCACTATTTCTTTGAGGACGATGAAACTTTATCCGCAATGCCATGATGGCGGTTAAAGACAGCATAACACACAGCTATACACAAACCAATAGAACCAACATACCTGACAGGCTGTGAGTGTATAACATAATTAAATCTCTGTTGAAAGCTTTATAGTAGAGACTATACAGAGACTAGAAGAGAGCTCAAGTTGACATGTTCCTCGGTGGTGTGCTGGGTGGGTTGAGTCTACATGGACATAGTCCATTTCTTGAGTTTTGAGTCAAGCTAGAGAGAAATTTAAGGTTGCAATTAGGGAAGGTTTTAGGCAGGGGTCCTCAAACTTTTTAAACAGGGGGCCAGTTCACTGTCCCTCAGACCCATTGGAGGGCCGGACTGTAGTTTAAAAAAATAAAACTATGAACAAATTCCTAAGCACACTGCACATACCTTATTTTGAAGTAAAAAAAATGGGGCAAAAACACCCTGTAGGCCAGATAAATGTCCTCGGGGGACCACATGTGGCCCGTGGGCCATAGTTTGAGGACGCCTGGCTTTAGATCTGGCCAGTACAGGGTAATTGATGGGTAGTTTTTCCTTCTAATCTTGAATGAAATAAATTTACCACCAGGTAAGAGCCCTGGAGGCCTAGTGCGTTTCTCATTGAGCTGCTAAGCACATGGTCAGCAGTTTAAAACCACCAGCCTCTATGTGAGCAAAAGATGGTGCTTTCTGTTCCTACCAAGAGTTTTAACCTTGGAAACCCACAGGGGCAGCTATACTTTGCCCGATAGGGTCGCTATGAATCAAGATTGACTGGATGGCAGGGGGGTTGGTTTTCAGAAGTAAACACTTGAAAGATTCAGCACAAGATATGAGAACTTTAAAAGGGGGGAGCTAGAGCCCCCCCCAATGGAATAGATAATTAAGTACCCAGGTTTAGGGAGGACAGGCACTGTGTGAGTTTTTTGCTGTCTTCTTGGGCAAAGGGACGACCTACCAAGTCAAGATTTTTCTGTAATTACTGAGAGGTGAATGAGAGACAAAGATAATAGTGGTGCAGGAGGGGAGAAAGGGGGCAGGGCACATATTCATAAAAAATATATGAATATATGTATATTTGTTTATATATGTTCGTATAGGAAAACGCTACAAAGAAGCAGATGGACTCTGGGCCTCTACTTGCCTCAGTACAAGAACGGTTTGTTCTAAGAATGTGGCATTGTACGAGACCCACCTCCCTGACACGGTCATTGAAGACAGAATGGGTTCACAAGAAAATGTGGTGAAGAAAGCTGATGGTGTCCAGCTATCAAAAGATACAACATCTTGGTCTTAAAGGCTTGAAGATAAACAAGCGACCATCTAGATGAGAATCAACAAAGCCCACATGGAAGAAGCACACCAGCCTGTGTGATCATGAGGTATTGATGGGAAGAGGTATCAGAAGTTCAAAAACCACACATACAAATCGATAGGAAGGGCAGTGAATGTAGTGGAGATCCAAACTCCACCAAGACAATTGGACAGTCACCCTCAGAAGGGTCTCATGGTAAGGAGGAAAAATCCAGGGTGCAGTATGGCACTGATGAACCATGTAACTATCCTCTAGTTCTGTAAGATTTCCTCTCTTTACTATTAAGGTCTTTATGTGATAGACCTCATTAATCATGGTAGATTTGTATATGTTCATTTGTATATTTATGATCGGTCAGTACATGACAGACGACCACTCAGAGACAGTGACAGGAGTCATGGTTCTCTGAGGGTATGGGAAGGAAGGGGGTTGGGGGCGAGGGGAGTTGATAACAGGGATGATAGTACAACCCCATGCTGCAATGGGATTGAATAACAGAACTGTATGGGAAAGGAAGGGAAATATTGGAATGAGTCAGATTTGTCAATAAAAATATTACATGCACACGTAATTGTTCTGTAAAAAGGGAGACTGCATAGACAGTTGCTTTACAACTCTGGGAGAAAACGTTGCCATTTAAAAGAATGTATGTAGTTGGACAGGTGAATATGGAGTCAGAAGGAAAGCTACTCCTTGGTTTTCATCTACAAATAGATAAACAGATTTAACTTCTCTTCCATAGTGAATCATTTCTGGTAACACTTGTTTTAGGTGGACACCTTACCGAATTTTGAAAGATCCTCCAGCTCCCCACCCCAAGGCATTTTCCTCTTTCAGATTTAGAGAGGAATGATTACTTCATTTCTCTCAAATGTGCTGTCAGCCGAGGCCACGCCCCCACAGAGCCTACATCCTGTCAGACTGGGAAAGTCAACGTCTCCAATTGGGTGGAATTTATGTTCTCTCTGGAGACTCCTCCCTTAGCCTCAGAGCCCTCTGAGGGGTCCTCACTCATCCCTGAGTCTATCACATGTCATATCCAGAAAATATTCCTAGAAGACAGAAACTATGCTTAAAGAACTTCCACCTGATGGTACTATGAGAACTCAAAAGGTCTGCCCTCCAGTTTGGTCGTGAACTGAGATTTTCTGAAGCCAAGAGAGGTCAACCTACTTCCTGTTCCAAGAACCAGGGGAATTAAGCACATTTTCCCTTCCGCACCAGTGATGTCACCTTCTCTATCTTGCTGTACACTGTGGAAAACAGGGCCGCCACCAAGGGCTGAGCCTTGGCTTCCCAGTGCAAGGCATGCCTACCAACCTGGCTGTCCACTTCCTCCTTACCCACCTCGGCAGCTCCCAATGCCTTCATATTGGGCCACACTTGCCCCATGACTCAGGCAGGGCCTTGGGTTTAATGGTGCCGGGGACCTTGCCTTCCTCTAATCCCATTTTCCACCAGAAATAACATGGCGCAAACAAGTGCCTCAAAACAGTTGCCACATGATGGCAAGATAGCACCAGAAATGACAGTATACTCTTCCCCAGAACCTCACCCTCTGTCTATTTGGGGAAGAGAAAAAAAAAGTCAACCGGTGTCTACTCCCTTTAAAGCCTAGTCTGGTCGTAAAGTGGGATCATGGGTTGGGCAGCAATGCAATCCATCAAGTATACAACTGGAAACGACTAGCTACTCACCAAGAGAAAGACAGGGCTTTCTACTCCCTTGCAGGGTCACCGTCTTGGCAGCACACGGACGCTGTTCTGCGCGGTGCTGTCTGGTCACTGTGTGTCTGCATGAACTGGCAGGCAGTGAGCTCCAGTGAACCCTGGCTCCACCTTCTCCAGTTTGAGGGCTCTAGCTCCCAGAATCCCTGCTACATCTTGCAAGCACTTGCCTCTAAAAGGGGGGATCTGATGTTTCTTTCCTTCAGCACAAGGAGGAATTACACCAGACCAGATACCCTGTGGGAGGACAGAGCTAACATCAGCCATATCTTGAACTTTGGCACTCCAGTTTCACTAAGAACGCAAGGAACCCACTGCTTCTCTCCACAGAGACTACCTACTTCGGGCTCCACGGACCGCTGGGAACACTTCAATGTGCGCTTTCTTACACCTCCCCTAAGGGCTGTTGGCTGGAATTTCAAGGATCCTTCTGTTAGAAGGGCCATATCTGTAATTCATGAGAACTCCCAAGAACCAGGTCTTCTGAAGTAAGCCTTCCTAACAAATTTTTTTTGTATGAGATCTAGTGATGGAGTGGTTACGTCAGCATTGGGCAGCTACTTAAAGGTCACCGGTTCAAATCTGCCGGTCACTCCTCAGGAGAAACCAAACTCACTGGCATCAAGTCAATTTTGACTCACACTGGCCCTGCAAAACAGGGTAGAACTCATGCCATGGGTTTCTGAGAAGGTACCTCCTTACGGGATTGAAAAGCTTCCTATTTTTCCTGAGGTGCAACCGGCAGATTTGAAGAGCTGATCTTGAAGTAGCAGCCCAATAAATCGTGCTATCAATCTAACACTCTTCCTCTTCCAAATTGTACCTATGTCACTCCGGGATGTACCATGAAATTGGATGTTACAGGAGCAAACTCACTGCCTTCAAGCTGATTCTTACGCATAGCATCTCTATAGGAAAGAGTGGAAGTGCCGCACAGGGTTTCAGAGCTGTAATCGTTAAGAATGCAGATTACCACATCTTCCTTTAAGAAAGCAGACTGCCACATCTTTCTTTAAGAGAAAGACGACTGCCCCGTCTTTCTGGAAGACAGCAGATTGCCACATCTTTCTGTAAGAAAAACGACTGCCACATCTTCCTGTAAGAAAGCAGACGGCCACATCTTCCTGTAAGAAAGCAGACGGCCACATCTTCCTGTAAGAAAGCAGACTACCACATCTTTCTCCTGACGAGGGGCTGGTGGGTTCACACGTGTCAATTGGCAACTGTGCCCCCAGGGCTGCTGCTTACATCAGCTGCTGTGTACAAGTGAAGCCCCAGTCCCAAACACCCCTGGGACCAACTGCCCCCATGGAACCGTTTTACTCTGTCCCATAGGGTTCCTATGGGTGTGAATCCCCTCGAGGACACATAACCACAAGGGCCCCAAAGCACTTAGTGCATATAACTGCCTACAGTTGCATCTTGACACAGCCATGGCCAGAAGACTTCTATGTCAGCAGTCCGGGTCACAGGCATCCAGAGCGCAGTCCACACTTGTTCATTTCCTATCTTCTTGGGCAGGATTTGAGCTTTCACAGGAAACTGCTTCTCAGTTTCAGGCCAGTTGGGCCCAACCTCAGAGAACAGAGGACACTGGGTAGCTAGAGTCGTGAGCAGTGGCCACGGGAGGTGTGAAGACAGGGCGCGACGTGTGAGTCCTCATCTGCCATAATCATCAGGAGATTAGATTTGTCATTAGGTGTGGTTTGTAAGCACACAGGAAAACTATTCAGATGGAGTATTTGCTGTAGAACGAGAGACCGTTTCTTTAGGGGCCAGGTAACAATCTTTGCTTCTTGTAAGGCTTGTCGGTGGTTTGGCTGAACATGGAAACCCTAGCAAACTACCCCCTTCTCGCACATTCCCTCCACACACCTCACTGCCACAAGTGGAGCCCACCTGGCAGCGATCCCACAGGAGAGAAAAGAACTGCTCCTCAGGACTGGGGAGGTGGGAAATCTTTAAGGAGCCAGAAAGCCTCACTTTTCTCCTAAGGGGCAGCTAAGCAAACAGTTGGCAGTTCACAGCCACCAGGTTGTGGCCATCTGCACGGAGAGACATTGAGATAAGTTGCCAATTTCAGGTAGAGATTGGCTGTTTGTTTTAACAAGCATCTACTCAATGTTTTTCTCTCTCCGTCAAAACATTGTCATTAGGCATTCAGTGTTAGAGAAAATACAGTTCCCATTTGTCCCAAACATGGCAGCCACTGAACCCCGCCCCCACACTCCCGGAGCCCCGCAGGCTGATGGAGCTGGGGTTTGTCAGGGAACCTGGTTTTAGTTTCCACACTAACTCTGGAAGTGACAATGTTAGCCACCAAGAACCTCTGGATAATGCACCCCCACTTACCTTTCCTAGTACTACAGGGCTTTCCCAGAAGCCACCAGCAATAGGACTGGAGTCTTTGCTCAAAAATCATCCGCTTGATGGCACTGTTGATTCACAAATACCAGCAACCCTGGCCTCCTCTTGGCTCCCTCCGCCCTTTCTTGTGTAAAAAAAAAAAAACACACAGTGAGGCCCAGAAGTCATTACACTTGCAATTGGAATTTACTTAATTTATTGTTTGGGGTCTAAATTCTTCTTTTCTGTTTTGTTTTATTTTATTGGTTTGGAGTTTCCTTTGGACACTTGGAGGGCAATAGAAACATACCTGTGAGGACGCAAAAAAGCTTGCTGGAAAACGACTTTCCTTCCAGAACCTCTAGAAGTGTCCTCCTATGTGTCCATGTATGGAAACCACTCTGACTGCTTTTACAAGTAGGCTTCTTTCACACTGCCAAAGCTGTCAGCACAGTAAATCGGAATTCTCTGTGACTGGGTACTGAGGTTTACACATGTAGACACCCTGGTCTTCTTAGGTAAGGTTTTAGCTTTCACTTCTTGAGGCAGACATCTCTAGCTGAAGTCTTGATTTCCATCTGGTCAGTACTTCCTGGGCTTTTCCGGATTCACTGAGCGATGTCATACAGGGCAAGGCCTGGCACAGTTGGGCACTGTGGTGGCAGAGCTACTCTCCTAAGTCCTGGCAGGTCAGAAGGGCATGTAGGAGTTATCCTGGTGTTCCTGTAGGCATGCCAGGTACTTGTTGCCCATTTGCTGTCCCAAATTGGAGGTCACTGTTCAGAAGACAGGTTAGGGGGCCACACAGGCAGGCACCCTGTGCAGAGACCATTTGTTTTGTTATCCATCATGAAGCGTTAGCTCCACAGACATTCATACGGACACGAACGCAGGGTTTTCTCTTTCTTTAAATGCCATTTCGGTGCTAGGGTTGATTCAGCCACATCCAATTCAAAGAAAACACCCAAGGCCACTGTCCTATGGCCACTTCCAAGCCTGCTATTCTCTCTTCCAGCTTTTGTCCCAAACTTCCTTAGAATTTTGGCAAAACAGATTTCATTGTTTCGAAGGTATGTTTTAGTATATAATACACATAAATGTGTGGTAGGGCTGGGCAGCTAAGGTGGAGATTTGGACTCAGCAAGGACAGGACCCAAACAGAAGCTTGGGACTACATTTCCCAGAAACCTTTGCAACCGCCAGCGGAAGTCCTCAACAGTCTCCTCCTGGAAAACTAAAAAGGGCTGTTCAAGGGAGGGCCCACAGAGAAGTCCCAAAGAGAGCCCTCAGGCTGCTGGTGGGCTGGCTTCTCTCTTTCAGGAGCCTCTCAATAAAACTTTCAGTGTGAAAAACCCACTCTGTGCCTCTCAAAGCAAATCTTTATTTTGCGAAGGGAAGGACCCAGCAAACACCACTTCAGGTTTAAAGTTCACCTTTTCACTTGACCCAGAGGGAAGCAGGAGCCATATGTGCTTGGCTGTTTTGTCTCTTCCACACAAAACCTGCCCTGGATTTTACACAAATGAAATGGTCCTGCTGGGCACTTTAAAAATGTCTTTCTAAGCCCTGCTTAGTTTCCCATTCTTGAAGGTGGGTGGACAGGTACTTATCCTGGGCATCTTTGGAACTGGGATTACCATGTCCTACATTCCGACTGTCTTTTCGCCCTTCAATGTCCGCTTCTTTCCTTCCTTCTCCTATTATCACTTGCCAATTTCTCTGTATCCAACCCTCCTGTCCTCTCTCTCTCTCTCTCTGTCTCTAATAACATGCACTTCATTGAATGGGAGAAACACTGGGCTTCCTAGTCCCCTAAAGAGTTTCACTGCGGGAAACTCACAGGACAGTTCTATCCTGTCCTATATGGTAGTTTCAACTTGATGGCACCAAGTTTGTGTGTGTGTGTGTGTTTGAATTTACAGTAGAACCCCAGTCCTGGGCACTAATCCATTCTAGAAGGAGCACTGAGGTGCCATGCAGTTGAGTTCTGAATCAATTTTTCCCATTAAAAAAGAACTGAAAATCGATTAATCTGTTCGCGACCACCAAGTTTTTACCCTAACCTTGACTTTTTATACAATTTATTACACAGAAATTTTCAAAGCAAGTAAGAGCAGAGTTTAATAATACAACTAAGAAAGACACTTACAATTTTTTAATACTTATAATATGGCCCATACCTTGAGATTGATGCGGATCTGGATTTGTGGACACAGGTGTGGGGAGGAGGGATGGAGAGAGAGTCATCGTTTGGAAAGGGAATCCCATAAAATCAGCTGGTAGCTGCTTTTCAGGAGTTTTTTTCCCCATCGTTACCTTTTTTCAATAGGACCTGGCTAGTTTACTCTTAAAAAAAAAACAACAACACAAAACCTGTCTAAGGTGGTCAGCTGTTTTCTGAAAGGGTTTACTAACTTATCATCAACAGTATCAATAACACAGTTAACCAGTTCCTTATCATGAATCCTTTAAATAAACTCTTTCTTAGGACCCATGTTTTTTAATCTAAAAAGAGTACAAAAAGCCACCCAAACTAAGGAAATCATAGAAAAAGTCTTGGAACACAGCTGCCAAAGGTTTAAACAATGTGTACTAACACCACCAACTAACGCCGTGTGAATGAAACCGGAACTGCTTTTGTTGACAAAAATGACGTCTGTCGGGTCAGATTTTGATATCTTGTTTGAGCACCAGGCACAATTTTCTTGATATTTTGCGTCAAAATCCGATGATGTCGGGTCCTGATGCAGTCGATTACCGGGGTTCTACTCTAGTTGAATAACGTGTATTACTTCAAGATACAGCGTTAGTGCATGCGCACTTTATAAATATGTCATATGCAAAGACATGCCCTAAGCTGTCAGTGATCAGAATCCCATATCCTTGCCCCGCATGAGCTAGCTCAAGAATGCTCCAAGGTCACTGTGGCTAAGCTCAAGGAAACTCACTGCGTAGCGTCGATTCAGCCAATGGCCACCCTACAGGACGCTGCCCTGTGGGCTTCCGGGGCTGTGACTTGTTGCGGAAGTCAAACGCCTCGTCTTGCTCCCCCAGAGCAGCTGGCGGCTTCAACCTGCTGCCCGTGAGGAGAACAGTCCACCCTCAGGGCTCCTCCACTGTGGTCAGGGCGAGAAAAGGAATTCAAGAAGTGAGCCTGCTTCGATCCACGAGTCCATTTCCTGGAAAAGCTACAACCTTGTCCCAGAAGACTTAGATATTGAAATGTGTGGATGCAAATCGGGGCACTGGTTCTCATGGAAGTTGACCTTGCACATCTTGTAAACATACACATAGTGGGAAAGAGAGACGTGCCATCCTATTGGCTAAACGCATATCTATCTGTGGTGGGTGATGTCAACTGCACACGCTGCGCTATCAACCTAAAGTAGGCAGTTGAAACTCACCTACTGGGAGGCCTAAGCCCATCCACAGGTACTTGGACATTCCCTCATGGTCCCATTACAGGGAAAGAGCGAGACAGGGCAGCACATACTGAAGGAGCACACACATTCCTCCAGTTCTTTCACGCGTCTTCCCCCACTACCGTGATCGCAGTTCCACCTTACAAGCCAGCGACACTGAAGCAGGTCCACTGGTACAGACAAGAGCTCTGGACACAAGGACACGGACAACCCCCTCAGGAACAGCTTTGGGAGTAGCAACAACATGAGGGTGGGGGAAGGTGGGGAGAGAAGGGGAACAGAAAACAATGGACAACATGTAATTATCCCGCTCCCGGGGGGCGAGGGGAGGGAACAGCAGCAACATGGGCAGAGGGAGGCGGTATAAAATATGAAAATAATAATAATCTAGAAGTGGGCGGTGTAATATACTAAAATAATAATAATCTATATTTTATCAGGGGTCTATGAGGGTGGAATGATGGAGGAGGCAGGGAATAAAGAGGAGCTCACACAGAAAGTATTTTGAAAATTATGATGGCAACATATGTACAAATGTGCTTGATATGGTTGGTGTATGGATTGTTATAAGATGTAAGAGTCCCCAGTAAAATGATTTGTAAAAAAACCAAAAACTCACCTAGTGGCTCTTCTCCAGTTAGTTCAGGCCTCTGCTTCCATACATATTTTCATCAGGAACCCTCTTTGGGACATTTTTACCTTACAGACATGGGGTCACCATGAGTCACAACGGACGCCATGCCAATGTGTTTCTATTGTAGTACAAATGTGGGAAAGTGCACTGTGTCCTAAAAGGCATGCACACAGGGGGTGGGGGAGTGGGAAGTGGGCCCAGAGTATTCTGGGAATATAAAAGCCACCTGCGGGTGATAAGTGAACATAGAAAAACGGATTCTAAATAATTATACATGGTAACTGAAAATAACCTCAACAATGCTCACTTCCTGCTGTGCAGTCGATTCTGAATCAAAAGGACTGAGTACATGGCCCTGGTCAGCAAGGAGACTGAAAATCTGTACAAAATCCACACGCCTCCTCTTGGCTGAGTTGTAGCCCAAGGTTAGCAGCCAAGGTTAGCAGCCCAACTTGCAAAAACTAAACTAAAAACAGTCCTAGCCATGGCTTGGGCTAGTCACACCCAACATGGCCTCCACTGATGCTTGAACTTTGACCGCCTGTATGTGACCTGTCTCGTAAGCTGGAGCTGGTGGTCAACCTGTCTGACACCATTCTCCTCAGCTCGCTGGGGTATTCTTAACCTTGGCCATCAACGTGTACACACTGCCTTCTGTTGCAATGAAAACATAAGGACCTAGTTGTCCTCAGGCCTCAGGACACACCAGGAAATAGCCAAGGAGGAAGAGCCACAGGATCTGCAAAGCAGGTCCACAGGATCGCAGCACTGCACCAGAAATACCAGTACAGTAGAGCCTGGCAACCCACAGCATCAGGACTAGTTAGAATCAGATTGGCCTGCAAAGTGTCAAGAAAGTTTTGCATGGAGCTCCAACAAAACTATGGATTCCCACCCAAAGCAGTTCGTGTTTCGGTCCCTGGGCCTTAGTTGTTGTTACTACGTGTTAAACCATTGGAAGCTGTGTTCCAAGGGGTTTCCTACAATTTCCTTACTTTTCGTGGCTTTCGGTACTATTCTGACATACAAAGGAAACATTTTTTCGAAACGAATCTTCATGATAAGCAGTTGGTTAACTGCGTTATCCATATTGTTGAAGGTAAGTTAGTAAACCCTTTCAGAAATAGCTAAGGAAACTCCAACAGCGGACCACATCAGACAGATTTTGTAAAAGAGCCAGGTACCAGTGACAAAAGGCAAGGACAGGGCGGGGGGGGGGGGGGGGATTCCTGCAAAGCCTCTACCAGGAGGTTTTCCGGAATCATAATCCTAATGACTCTCTCTCCATCCCTCCTCTCCACATCTGTGTCCACAGGTCCAGATCCTCTTCAGTCTCAAAGGATGTGCCAACCTGTACTTGGTAAATACTTTTTAAGGCTCTGTTTCTTACTGCACTTATATTATTTAACTTTGAACTCACTGACTTGGAAATTTCTGAGGAATGTTTTCTGAAAAATAAGGCAAGATTAGGGTAAAAACTTGGTGGCCAAGGACAGATTAATCCATTTCCAGTTATTTCTAATTTGAAAAATTGATTTGGAAGTCAACTGCATGGCATCTCAGTGCTCCTTCTAGAAGGGCTCAGAGGTATGGGGTTCCACTGTATGCTTCCCCTGGAAATTCAACCTCTCCCCTTTGACACAGGAATAGAATCACCTAGGTCCACCCTCCAAAACTAGAAAATGCTCATTGTCTTGTCCATTTTGGGTTCTCCAAATCCTTCCTAAGGAGCCCTAGTGATGTGGTGGTTACACTCACTCCCTGCTCCTCTCCCCTAACATGGACGCATCTATCGCGATCATCTGCACGATGTGATATCATACTCAGAGATCAGCTCCCCACTCCTCCATGGGTTTCTAATGCGGAGTTACACAGCCAAGGTGTCACTCAAGGTCTTGCTCAACTAGGCTGCCAGGCCACTCCAAAGTCCCCAGTGTCCTGAGCTCTAGGAGCCCATGCTGGGCGGTTTCCTTCCTGAAGTTAAATCAAACCCCAGAGAACTAACTGCAGTGCTTTAAATAAATAATACTGGGCCATGCAAGTGCATTCAGTGCAATCTGAAAAGATAGTACTTACTCTGCTGAAAAGTCAAGATTTGTTGTTTTTACTTTGTTTCTTTTAAAGCTACTCCTTCACTTCTGAGAAAAATTCAACAAATTTAGTTGTTATGTGAATTTCAACTGTCCATCTTTTGGATATTATGCACATGTCGTTCAGGGTGTTCAATCAGTGGGATGGGATCTTAATAGAACTGGCACATCTGTTGGTATCTGTCCCCCTCACCCCACCCCTGCCTGGGCAAGCACTTCCTCTTTCTCTCAAACGTGGCTGCCACAAAGGCCACGCCTCTGGGAAGCCTAGAGCTGGCAATCTTGTCCCTGGAGCTAAATTTCTTAGGGAACTCGGTTCTGAGACTTGTACACTAACTTTGGAGGTGGCATGATCAGTGAATAATCTTCCAAGTAGCCCCCAAACCAATCTACCCTTCAAATACCACAGGGCTTATGCTTACACCTTGTGGAAGATTTTCAAAATGCTCAAATATCTGCCGCTTTATGGCAGTGTTGAATCACAAGGAGCAACCACACTACTCCTCCTGGTCTCTCCCTCAGCCCTCCTGTACTTAAAAAACAAAGCTGAAGGTCTTAGCTAGTATGTCTTTAAAGTGAGGCTTACCATATTGGAGTGTAAGAGGAAGTGTTTTGTTTTGGTGATAGGCAGGTGCAGATGTGTGTACCTATAGGAAGGAGGAAGCTTCAAAATGTTCTAGGAAAAATGGAATTCAAATATAATGGAATTTCGCCACAACTTTTTGAAGCCTACGTGTACATGTATACCTGAGGATGCATTTACACATGCACACTTATCTACCGCTACATCTATGTCACTAACACTTCATGATTGCTGTGTTTCGTGTCAGCTTTGAAGAATCAACCAGGTGAAAACACCAAGTGCAGAACACAGGATCCAACAGAAACTGCACACTTTCCGGGGGAGAAGAGATGAGAGCAGCATTGGTCCTCCTTGTCTGGGCATGACAACATCCTACTGTATGATGCAGAGGATTAATAACAGAACAACAAAGGCCCTCAAGTCACATCTGACACAGAGAGGCTCCCTCAAACCCGAGCCAGACTCATTGCCACTGGGTCGATGGTGACTCAGGGCCACCCTACAGGACAGGGTACGACTGCGCCAGTGCGTTTCTGAGACTGTATCTCTGGATGGGATCAGAAAGCCTCATCTTTCTGCAGAGGAGCAGCTAGTGGTTTCAAACAGCTGACCTTGCCATTAGCTGTAAGAGTAATGAACCGGGCCTGTGGGGCTGTAAAGCTGCTTGGGAGCAGACAGCCTCAACTTTCTCATGAGTAACACCGAACAGGTTTGAACTGTTTACCTGACAGCAGAGTCAGGGCTCCCTCCGGGACATTTGAATATCACTAGTTGTGTAACTGCAGTGTTTTAAAAGGTTATTAAAGATGATATGAATGTGTATATATATACTTTTGGCCATTTTGTGAATTAGACAGGGATTTGTACGTGTATGTTTCTCTTTTACGGCAGCATTTCCACAAGATTTGTCAGAATTCCACGTTCATAGGCAACAACATTTCCATGCATTCTTCTCGGGGAAGATTTTAACTTTCTCAGAAATAGACTCTTGGTTTAGGTACACATAAGGAGCAGGCGCAGGAGCCGGGACCCAAAGAGCATGGGTCACTGTGGCCTCAGGATCATGACGCGGAGCCATGAGACAGCTAAGGGCAGTGAGTGACCGGTGAGGCCTCAGGTCCATGAGCACTGCCCTTGGAGTATCCTTGGTCATCTGCATGCCCAGAGGGACACCGTTCAGACAGAGCATCTGCTGCAGAACGGGCACTGTGGCTAGAGGTGCTTCAGGAGCTCCATAGAATTCTGGGCTCTTTGCTCTGTTGAGCCAAGGAAACAGGAAGAAAGTACTAGCCCCTGCTCACCATGTCATCAGCACACAGAGCAATGGCTGCTCTCAGCTGGATACTTGGAGGCAGTGCTACAGGCCTTCTTGCGCCCAACTCACATCTTATATCCTTTTTATTATTATTGTTTTATACGAAGGGCCCTTATAATTCTTATTACAATCCAAACATCAATTGTATCAGCATATTGTACATTTTGCCATCATTCTTTACTAAACAATTACTTTCTATTGAGCCCTTGATATCAGCTCCTCTTCCCCCCCCCTCGCTCCTCTACCCCCTCAAGACCCCTGAGAGATTATAAAATATTATTATTTTCATATCTCACACAGACCACTGTCTCCCTTCCCCCATGGTTTCCACTGGTCTTCACCCTGGAGAGGATATGAGTGTCATTCATTATAACCTGTTCCCTGTTCCTCCCCTGCATCCCCTCTCCCCTTTCTCCCTGCCCATCTGTTATTGCTATTCCCATTCCTGCTCCTGGGTTGCCTGTGTCATGAGCTCAGGACGAGTCCGAAGTGAGAGGCATCACTGGGGTCATGGTAATGCGGGCTGAGGAGCCTCAAGAACCCACAGGAATACTGTGTATTTACTCAGTATTTTACTGAACCCTGGTTGCCTCCACCCTTTCCTGGGACACCTCTCTGGGGGATGTGCCAATGGCTACAAGTGGGCTATGGGTCTCTGATACAACCATCCTCGATCTAAACCATAACCCTGTATATACTTGTATCATTCTCCTTCAAACCACTCTCCTGTGACATTTAATGGCTGGAGAAAACAAGACATTCATCCATTTCTCCCAAACATGGCGGCCACTGACGCCACGCCCACTCAGCTCAGAGACCATGCCAACTGGGCAGCCCGGGGATAATTTGTCTGGGAGTTTGAGTTGGTGGCTTTCATACTAGCTCAAGATTGACGGTGTGGCCCCCAAAGTACCCTTCCTAATATCCCAATCTGTATCCTGATAATTGCACCTTCTTGCGGTGGTCAGAACAGGCTGAAAAAATTTCCGCTTGGTGGCACTGCGGTCTCGCAAATGCAAAGCCCACTGTTTTCCCTGCTGCTCCCTCCGCCCTTTGTAGAATGAAAAAAACAGAAGGTGCAGAAGGCAGCTGAGCTTCCTTCCTTGGTTTTGACTGCACTGCAGTATTCCTTTGCTTTCTATTGGCTTTTTATAAGTAAATAGACTGATGTGCACATGGAGCCTGGAGGGGCTTCTACACATTTATGGGGAAGTGAAATAGAATGGAAAGATAATGGAATTTTCCTGAAAACCTTTTAAAGTCTTCTCTGATGCAAACTGCTCTTACACATGATTCCATTTAGCTCCTGAAGACCCCTGAGTCACAACTGCTTGTTATTTGGTCCTCAGGCTCACACGTGTAGATGCAGGAGACTTCAGGGCTACAAGTTCAGCTTTTGTTTGCTTCCTGAGTGAAGAATCTTCACAACCCCCCACTGTCCATCCCTTGCTCTGTGACTCAATGTTGTGAGACTTGCCTTCCTGTGCCTGCATCAAAACCCAGAAATTACTCAAGTTCTTCAACCATTCCATGCAACCTGGTTTTGAAAGAACAGATCAAAACACAAAAGAGCACTCACCTGGGACTACACCACGGAGAGATGAGCAGGGTTCTCTCTGCTCCTTTTCTGTCCAGCGAGTGTTATCAGCACCCAGATGCCCACAGTCTGGGGAGTCATCTGCAGTGAACCGTAGCTCTGCGGCTGGGCAGTCATTTACACTCTGTGGAAAAATTAAGATTTGTTGCTTTTCTCTCTCTTTTTATGCTACTAGATCGGCTAGAACAATAGTTCTTTTCCGCCCAACTTAAACAAATTATTATCTGAATTTCAACTCTCCCTCTTACGGAAATGAAACAAATGTCATATCAAATATTTCTATGAATGGGCTCAAGCAGAACCAGCTATGAAACCTGATGGTGTATGTACCTCGAATATTTTATTTGTGGCAATTCCAATGATGTGGGGCTACTTGGTCCCGTCCTTGGCTGACCTTCAGGAATGGACACAGTTTGTGCCCACTTGCTTTCCCAGGTAGAGGACCTCTGATCAAAAGAACAGCACCCCAAAGGATGAGCCACACAAACTGGTGACCTCTGGGAGGCTCTTTATTTGAAAAGCTCTACACCACTGTTTCCCAAAGAGGAAAAAACCAACCCCTGGGAGTCCGGGGGATTGATTAGTGGCAGGGGGAGGAAGTCTGGGGGGAAGGGTGTTGCAAAAGCAGACACATGGTCTTTATCCTGAATTATGGGTTCTAGTACAAAAAGTTTTTAATTGCCTTGGGGTGGTGGGATGCTGAGTAATTTCTTTTTCCTATTCTGGTGACCACGCCAAGTAATTTAGGAATCTATGTTCTACAGAAAAATATTACCACTTTACAAAGTCACTTTCTTGAGGGATCACGCGCACACACACACAAACACACACACACACAAACACACACTTTACAAAGTCACTTCCTTGGGGCATCTCTCTCTGTCTCGCTCTGTCTCTATCTCTCTCTCTCTCTCTCACACACACACACACACACACACACACGCAGTTTGGGAGCTGACATCAACTTTCTCATGAGTAACACTGAACAGGTTTGAAATATTTACCTGACAGCAGAGTCAGGGCTCCCTCCGGGACATTTGAATATCACTAGTGGTGTAAGTGCAGTGTTTTCAAAGGTTATTAAAGATTATATGAGTATGTGTATATATACTTTTGGCCATTTTATAAATTAGTCAGGGATTTATACGAATATGTTTATCTTTTACTGCAGCATTTCCACAAGATTTGTCAGAATTCCATGTTCATATGCAACAACATTTCCATGCATTCTTCTCGGGAAAGATTTTAACTTTCTCAGAAATGGACTCTTGGTTGGAGTACACATGAGGACCAGGGCGCAGGAGCCGGGACCCAGAGAGCATGGGTCACTGCGGCCCCAGGATCATGATGAGGGGCCATGAGACAGCTATGGACAGTGAGTGACGGGTGAGGCCTCAGGTCCATGAGCACTGCCCTCGGGGTATCCTTGGTTCTCTGCATGCCCAGAGGGACACCATTCAGACAGAGCATCTGCTGCAGAACGGGCACTGTGGCTGAGGTGCTTCAGGAGCTCCGTAGAATTCTGGGCTCTTTGCTCTGTTGAGCCAAGGAAAAGGGAAGAAACTGCTAGCCCCTCCTCACCATGTCATCAGCACACAGAGCAATGGGTGCTCTCAGCTGGATCCTTGCGGGGAGTGCTACAGGCCTTCTTCCGCCCAAATCACACCGTATAACCTTTTTATTATTAGTGTTTTATGGAGGGCTCTTACAATTCTTATTACAACCCAAACATCAAATCAGCATATTTGTACATGTTGCCATCATTCTTTACTAAACAATTACTTTCTATTGAGCCCTTGGTATCAGCTCCTTTTTCTGGCCTCCCTCATCTACTCCCTCATGACCCCGGAGAGATTATAAACTATTATGATTTTCATATCTCACACAGACCACTGTCTACCTTCCCCCATGGTTTCCACTGTTCTTCCCCCTGGAGGGGGTGTGTGTCAATGATTATAACAGGTTCCCTGTTCCTCCCCTGATTCCCCTCCCCTCTTTCTCCCTGCCCATTGGTTATTGCTATTCCCATTCCTGCTCCTGGGTTGCCTGTGTCATGACCTCAGGTCTAGTCCGAAGTGAGAGGCATCACTGGGGTCATGGAATTGTGGGCTGAGGAGCCTCAAGAACCCACAGGAATACTGTGTATTTACTCAGTGCTTTACTGAACCCTGGTTGCCTCCTCCCTTTCCTGTGACACCTCTCTGGGGGATGTGCCAAGGGCTACAGGTGGGCTATGGGTCTCTGATCCGACCACCCTCGACCAACCTCAACCAGAACCCCATATACACTTGGATTATTCTCCTTCAAATCACTTCCCTTTGCCATTTAATGGCGGGGAAAAAACAACACATTCACCCATTGCTCCCAAACATGGCGGCCACTGACACCACGCTCATACAGCTCAGAGATCCTGTCAACTGGGCAGCAAGGGGATTATTTGTCTGGGAGTTTGAGTTGGTGGCTTTCATACTAGCTCAAGATTGACGGTGTGGCCCCCAAAGTACCCTTCCTAATATCGCAATCTGTATCCTGATAATTGCATCTTCTTGCGGTGATCACAGCGGGCTGAAAGTTCCTCCGCTTGGTGGCACTGCGGCCTCACAAATGCAAAGCCCACTAGTTGCTTGCTGCTCCCTCCGCCCTTTGTAGAATGAAAAAACCAGAAGGTGCAGAAGGCAGCTGAGCTTCCTTCCTGGGGTTTGACTGCACTGCAGTATTCCTTTGCTTTCCATTGGCTTTTTATAAGGAAATAGACTGATGTGCACATGGAGCCTGGAGGGGCTTCTACACATTTATGGGGAAGTGAAATAGAATGGAAAGATAATGGAATTTTCCTGAAAACCTTTTAAAGTCTTCTCTGATGCAAACTGCTCTTACACATGATTCCATTTAGCTCCTGAAGACCCCTGAGTCACAACTGCTTGTTATTTGGTACTCAAGCTCACACGTGTAGATGCAGGAGACTTCAGGGCTACAAGTTCAGCTTTTGTTTCCCTCCAGAGTCAAGATTCTTCACAACCCCCCAGTGTCCACCCAGTGCTCTGTGACTCAATGTTGTGAGACTTGCCTTCCTGAGCCTTCATCAAAACACAGAAATTACTCAAGTTCTTCAACCATCCCCTGCAACCTGGTCTTTAAAGGATAACAGATCAGAACACAAAAGAGCACTCACCTGTGACTACACCATGGAGAGATGAGCAGGGTTCTCTCTGCTCCCTTTCTGTCCAGTCAGTGTCATCAGCACCCAGATGCCCAGAGCCCCGGGACTCCACTGCAGTGAACCCGAGCGCTTCAGATGGGTAGACAGTTACACGCTGTGGAAAAATTAAGATTTGTTGCGTTTCTCTCTCTTTTTAGTGCTACTAGATCGGCTAGAACAATAGTTCTTTTCCGCCCAACTTAAATTATTATCTGAATTTCAACTCTCCCTCTTACAGAAATGAAACAAATGTCATATCAGATATTTCCATGAATGGGCTCAAACAGAACCAGCTAGCTATGAAACCTGATGGTGTATGACCCCCAAATATTTTATTTGTGACAAGTCCAGTTATGTGGGGGCTAGTTGATCCTGTCCTTGGCTGACCTTGAGGAATGGACACAGTTTGTGCCCACTTGCTTTCCCAGGTAGAGGACCTCTGATCAAAAGAAAAGCACCCCAAAGGAAGTGTAAAAAGCTCACCATGAGCCACACAAACTGGTGACCTCTGGGAGGCTCTTTATTTGAAAAGTTCTAGATGACTGTTTCCCAAAGTGGAAAAAACCACCCCCTGGGAGTCCAGGGGATTGATTAATGGGCAGGGGGTGGGAGTCTGGGGGGGAGGGTGTTGCAAAAGCAGACACATGGACTTTATCCTGAATTATGGGTTCTAGTACAAAAAGTTTTTAATTGCCATGGGGAGGTGGGATGCTGAGTAATTTCTTTTTCCTATTCTGGTGACCAAGCCAAGCAATTTAGGAATCTATGTTCTACATGAAAATATTACCACTTTACAAAGTCACTTCCTTGGGGCATCACACACACACACACACACACACACACACGAGAATTTTGTTTTGGCTGCATGTGATTAGCATGCATGTGTCAATGTGGATAGAGCATCATGCCTATTAAAGAAAGCATCCTATTTCCATGGAATTAGGAGCACTCCCAAGCCTGCTCTTCTTCCTTTTACACCTTGGCCAAACCTTCTTAAGAAAGGGGATGGGAATTCATTTTGCCTAAGAGTTCCAATAAAGTTTACACAGTGACCCAAACCTTAAGCAAGAGCATAGTATCAAATAAAAACAGTCCACACTTTCAGGGGAGACCAGTCAGAAGCAAGAGAAGCCTGCCTAGACTTGCCTTGTGCTACCAATCTCAGGTCACCAGTTCAAAATCACCAACTGCTCCTTAGAGAAAGATGAGGTTTTCTACTCCTGTAAGAAGTCAGTCTTGGAAACCCAGAGTGGCAGTTCTACTTTATCCCTTAGGGTCACCATGAGTCACAATTGGGTTGATGGCCATGAGCGAGTTTTTTAAGACTAGTCATCAATAGATGTCTGCCCATGCAGAGTGGTACCAGTTGGGCCGGGTATATTCCATAGAAATGAAGAAGGTTGTTGCTGGATTCTTTAGGAACTGGGTAAATCCCTTGACTTCTGAAAGAATGCTTGTTGAAGTGTCTGCTGAAGCAGCCGGCTCCTTCTCAGTGTCCATCCATACACAGAGTAATGGTTCAAGTTTACGATCTGAAATGGAAATTATTGCAACGTGATTATCTCAGGTCTTCACTTACCCACACTCTCACAGAATATAGTTTTATGTTCTTAAAACCTCTTCCTTTAGCATTCAGTGAGTGGGAAATAGCACATTTCGCTCCAATATGGTGGCCTCTGAGGCTACGTAGCCACTGGACCGGGATCCCTGCCTCCTCAAGTCTGGGGTTACGTTTAGTTAGGGAGCATGGTTCTGGGGCTTGCCCACCAGTTCTGGAAGCGAGCAGCTTAGTCACCAAGGTCCTCACAGCCTCACAAAACTACCCTTCCTAATAGAACCCACTGTTGGCCTAAAGTTAGAGGTTGGTGGGGAAGTGCAATCGAGCTCCTGATAAACAATCCTGCACTTGATGGCAATGTTGATGCACAAATGCCAGTCACCCTTGCCCTCCTTAGCTCTCCCTCTGCCCCCTCAGGATTGAAAACTGCCAAGCCAGACCCACCAGCCAATTAGCTTTCTAGTGGGATTTCTTGCCCTAGAGTTCTGTGGGATTTGTCCTTGAGTATTCTTATTGGATTTTCAATTTTAAAATAGATATAAAGGTATGTATGTATCTATGAGGTGCCTCCCAAAAGGTTGTGGAAAATCTTGAAGGAAAAGAGATGTGACACCTTGTCAGAAGCACTGGTGGCCTCGAGGCGGAGCCAGAAGTACCATGTTTTGACCCCCACAAGCCCTTGTTTTTGGAGGGGCAGCCCTTTTCTTTCTCTGGCCCGTTGACTTCCACCTTTAGAGGCAGAGGCCCAAGGCCTGAGTGGCCTGGTGCTGCCCAAGCTCTAGGGCGGGAAGAGCGCCATCTGCAGCCTTCTCCATGGAGCCCGCCATGCTGTTCCTCACCAAGGAACCCGACTGAAGTGCAGCAGGACACATTGGAAAACTTACGTGTATACTTCTGTGAAAACATCCTAGCTCAGACACATTCTGATCATCTAGATGCAAAACAAAAACCCACACACAGTAGGGAAGACACTGAATACCGTTCTTGTCAAACATCAAGTAGAAAAAGAGCTGGAAACCTGTCAGACTGTTTGCAAGAAAACCCCGAAGGCTGGATACCCTGCTTGCATCTGTTTGGCGAGAAGGAAACACAGAAGGTCCAGAAGATTACCGATGAAGTGCGGAAACTTAGCAGTCCCAAAGTCGAACACTCTGAAAGGACTGAAAGGTAGCAGCTCTCAGCCTTTTCCAGCTGGAGCTGCACACAACCTCCCGGGACCAAATTCAGACGAGAGGACTTCCTCTGACAAACTGCGAGCACCTGCTGACATACACCGTGCGGAAGGAGAGTCCAGCACAGCCCCCTCTTCCTACTGATTCTTCTCAGAATTTACCTGTTTTAGAAGAAGGCGGAACTGACAACACTATCTTTTCTTCAGCGTCTCTGCCTTGGCCTGGGGACCCTGGGACTTTGCCTTTGTCACTAGAAGTACAATTAGAAGGAGAAACTTGTGGAAACTGGAGTGCGATGGTCCTTCCCTTAAGATCACGTGCTGTGTCAGGGCATTGACAATCTCCTACCTGTTAGTTCCTTAAATATTGCCAAAGAAGGTTTAAAAGATTGGATCCTTTTATAAAATCAGTGGAATGATTTCATGTATTAACAAGTGACACTTATATTTTAAAATAAATCCAAAAGAGCTTCAAAACCTTCATAGACAAACTGAATTCAATGGCAATGGAATTTTTCCACAGACTTTTTGAAACCCCCTAGGCAGTATACTTTACAAGAATGTGAGCATGAAATGTACACAGAATTTTTTAAAGGACACACAAATTTAGGCCAGCTAAATGTAAATCATTTCAATCATGTACTTCTCAGTACTTTCTAGTAGGGGGTGTCTTTCAATGTTGATGTTTTTAAACTGAATTTTAAGACTAATTTTGATCGGGAACATTCCTCTATTTGATTTAGATAAGTTCGACTTTTTCATGGTCTAATCGTCCTTTCTACCCATTCATTGGCTAATTATCAAAAGTCAGCGGCTACTGCTGTTCAGTAATACAGTCAACCAATGATGAGAAAGCTACCTGTAAGCTGAAGGCAGTCTCTCCACACTCCGGAGTCCCCCTGAGGTTGGCGGAATACCTGACGCAGTATGATGGTGCACCAAAAGTTCTGATTTGCCAAAAGCAATTACTTGGTAACATTATCACAATTCACCTGGATCATTCCTTCCTACTCATTTGAGACTTTTCACATTCCCTGCTTCATTATTAAAATCGTTATCGAAAAAATCTTGGTTAAAACTATATTCAAATACAGTTTCTCTGTACCTTGCATTCTTTAAAGAGAACCAAGCTTCCATTGAAATAACTGGAACAAATTGCTGTTGTTGTGAGTGTGCATATGTTTTGGTGATAATTCTGTTCATAATTCTTTTTTAATACAGGACTTACCCCGTTGTTATGGAACAGATTTGACTACATGCATTCTGAAATCTGACACTCTGCAAGTTGTTTTACGTCCCAATTCTACTTGTTTCTGCATGACTTCTTTGTATAAATTGTTATTCTTATAAAAGGCAGAGATGAAAATCTTCCAATGAAAAAAGTCTTTTTAAATGTTTTATATGTAATGACATATTTGAAGAGTATTGAAATTTTTGCTAGGAAATCACTTCTAACATACTTTTTGTAACTACTACTTTGTATAGGAACCGTGAAATTGAGTTGCACTTCTGAATAGACTGCATTTGTCAATCATGAAGAAGATTTAACCTTGGCTTTAAGAAAAAATATTCTAAAGACTGGATGGTTGTTGTAGTATAAAGCATCTTCTATGTCTGATGGAAAAATGTTTCATTCTTAGCTTAAATTTAAAAACAATGGCATGTGTTTATGAACATCCTTTGTAAAGAGATTTTTCATTCATTAAAACTCAATGTGTTACTTCTTAAATTTGCAATAGGATTTATTCAAAAGACCAAAATTTATATATACATATAGTAGGACATGTATTTTTACTTATTTGATAATAGTTTTGTTGGAATTGTTGACTTAACGATAGACAATATAATTAACGTATGAAAAGGTTTTGAATTTTCTGAATATTATAATGTCCTTTTTTAAAAAACACTGGACACTCACCATTCCCAGTAATGTATAAATTAGTATAAGAGACATGACTGACAGGATGCATATGGTCATGAAGTTAATTATGAAAGTTTATTATGAAAACATTACTTTTCACAGCTACTATATTATTTATACAAAATAAACAATTTGGAGCTCACTTTTTTCAGAGTCAATTCATCAATTTCCAGCATGTGCACTCTTAGTAAAAGATTTCTTTTATCTTTTTCTTGTGAAAAAAAGAGATGGGAATTTTTTCACGAAAGTTTTGAAGCCACCTCTATGAATATATCTCTGAATATCAGTATGAATATATTTACACATGAATAGCTAAATATTTCTAAACCTTTGTCTCTAGGATTTAATTATCGCACATGCTTATCTCGGCTCTCAAGTGTTCACAAGGGAACACAGAATAATACATCAATCAATGGAAAAAGTGAACACTTGGCTGGGAAAGGAGAGAAGCGTATGTACTTGTGGGTCTGGGTACGAGACTTGTTCTAGTGTATGGTCGGCAGTAAGGAGCTTGGTAGCGCAGTGGTACAGCGCTTGACTGCTTGTTGAAAGGTCTGTGGTCTAAATCCACCCATTGCTCCTAGGGAAGACAGAAATGGTGCTCTGTTCCGGTGAAGATTGCTACTCTGTCAGACCAGGTCCCTGTGAGAGGGCATCAACTGGAGGGTACAGAGCAAAAACATCCATCTGTACCACCTTGGGAGATAGATAGAGCCTATATGAATACCAGTTTGATTATATGTGTACATGTTTGTTTCTTGTAATAGTTTACCACATCTACTTCGGTAAGATGTCTATCAGAATTCGTGTTCATAGTCATCGTAATTTTCATCAATGCATGCAGATACTCAATCTTCTACGGTAGGGTTCCAGCTTTCTCAGGAAGTGAACATTCCCACCCCATGATTCCAGGGGTCTGTTAGGGACGCTACCAGGTTACAAGTCAGGGGCAGAAAACGTTAAGAATATGGTCCTTTTGTTCGCAGCAACACCTATTCCGGGCCTTGATGGTTGCCATGTCTCTTTTGGCTGCCCCATGGCTCCCTCTGGTCCCGAGCCTCTCAGTCACAGGGTCACAAAGTTCCTTGGGCACTGACAGATGCCCAAGAGACACCCCACTTTCAAGTTAGCTTCCTGCCGGCAGGCACTCAGTTTATTGGTTCCAATACTAGGCCTCCTGGCTTTACCTCAGGGTCTAGGTGTCGCTCCTCCGCTGCCTCAAGGTCTCAGTGCTGCAGCCTGTGGTGCACGCGAGGATGTCACATGGACCCCACTGATAGCTCCTTACTTGATGCTGATCGCATTCGATACTCCTGCTTCTGAGAACAATCTCTCTTACACTCACTGGATGGCAAAACTGATCAACATCTCCAAATTAGGATCCTCTACACCCTACCTGCATGCGCTCGCCCAGTCATTTGGTGGAAGTTACAAAGATTATGGCGAGAAGAGCCATGCCGTGTAATTTTACTTTACCCCAACATTTAAATATTACTTTTTAAAAATTAAAAACAAAATTATGGGGAAGGTAGTTGGGTGAATAAAAGAAGGTCTTTGGGTGGTGATTCAGAATTCAATTTACCATGAGACTATCGGTGCCATGTAAATATCAGATGAGGGCCTGGTTCAGGAGGGAAGATGAATTAGTATGAGAAGTGGATATATGATGTTTAAGGTCAAATACCTTACAGAAGTGAAATAATAAGCTTGGGGTTCACCTGCACATAGAGAAATGGAAATCAGAGAAATGGAATTCAGTTGTGGATCCAAGGTGGATATTGCTCCCCTACTCCCAGATCCAAGCAACCTGGCAGGCTGGGGTTTATTTGTGAAAGTCTGCTTGTGTTGCTCTCATGCCAGCTCTGAAAGTGGCACGGTGAGTCCTCAGGGTCCTCTGAGGCACACCCAACTATCCTTTGTACAATCACACGCATTAACTTGAAGTTGAAACTAGTGGGGATGGAGATCTTGTTTACAATCCTTCTGCCTAAGGGCGCTATTGATTCACATAGCTCAGCTCCAGCCTGTCCTCCTAGAGGCTGCCACCACCCTTTCGAGAGTAAGAAACACAAAAGCAAGACCCAGTAGTCAACTAAGCTATCAAACAGTATTTAATGTCTTGGGAAAAAAGTATCCATTTTTGTGTGTTCTTGACTGCTTTACAAATCGAGAGATTATTGACTGGTAGTTAGAGATGGACATAAGGGGACTTACAAAAGTTCATAGAGAAATGGAACTGAAAATTAATGGAGTCTTCCCAGAGACTTTTTCAGCTGTCCTCCTGTGCAGTGGTGGGATTCAAATAATCTGACAACTGGTTCGCTGCCCTAAGGACCATTTTAAGTATTTAAAAAATGATATACCCCCTCACGCGCCACTGAAGGGTGGGGGAAAGCGAGCACAGTACAGCCCCTTAGAATAAGATGTTGCACAGGTACCAGCCAAAAGAGTAAGGAATGTGAATTTGTGACGGCTGTCAGCGACCCACCTTAGAATGCTGATTACAAGTCCATTTTAACAACTGGTTCGCAGAACTCAACAAAAAATTAGGGATCGGTTCTGCCAAATGGGTGTCAACTAGCTGAATCCTATCAAGCTCCTGTGTATACTTTACAGTGTTGATCTAGAGTGTCACTTTGACGACTAAGGCTCACCTGCACCAAGTCATGATATATATTTTTATACTTCCTATTCTGTTTATTAAGATCTATTTCTGGTTCCATGATATTTTTAATTATCTCCTAGGTATGGTTAAATTTGGACAATGAATAGGGAAGGCCAAAAAAGGATTGATTGACTTGAATTATGATGCGGGAGCATAATATTGAAAGTACCCTAAAGCGCCAGAAGAAGAGTCGCCTCAGTCTTGGAAGAAGTCCAGCCAGAGTGCTCCGTTAGACGGGAGGACCTCTCCTGTACCTCAGAAAGGAGCGTGTCAGTGAAACAGAGGAAGGCCCTCGAGGAGATGGATTCACACACTGGGTGCACCAATGGGCTCAAATGTAACAATTGTGAGGATGGCGCAGCACCCGTGGTTTGTTCTGTTGTATGTACTGTCGCTATTGAGTTAGAAATAACTCGAAGACATTTAAAAATAACAACCTATGTACATATGTGTGTAAGAACATCATGTATGTGCACATTTACATGTAGATATTTATGTTGTCGTGAAATCAAGGCAAGTGCCCTCTGCAAGGGGCATGTGTGTTAGTCTCTATACTGAATCTCTACACGAAGATTTGGTTGACATGTACACTCAAAGACCCACACAGACCTGTGCACACTGATTTTTCTTCTTAATCTAATCTGTCGTGTAAGTGAGAATGTGAATAGAGCCTCTTTCCATTCTAACTTGAACTTTTAAAATCTTACCGACAGGCCACTTTTATATGAATTTCAACTTTTTCCTCTTTTGACTAGTTCACATCTCCAATTCAAGGAAGTGGCCAAGTATTCCATCTATTTTTAAAAATCATTTTATGGGGGGCTCATACAACTCTTTTCACAATCCATACATACATCATTTGTGTCCAGCACAGTCGTCCATATGTTGCCATCTTCTTTCTCAAAACACCTGCTTTCTTCTTGAGCCTTTGGGATCAGCTGCTCATTTTTCTCCTCCCTCCCTGCTCCCCCCTCCCACTGAACAAGTATTCAATCTTAACAGAACCAGATCCTCTGAAACGCAAGGATACTTTCTCGATAATCTCCTTCCTTTGGTTAGCACAACTGTCAATTGGATGTGGACGCTCCCATATCCTTCCTGCTCCTTAAACTAACACACCTCTTGGGGGAAGCACAATTCAAGTCACTATGTTTTCAGACTGGTTTGTGAGGAGGTAAGACTTGAGAAGTACAGAGGTAAGTGTGTCTATTTACCATTTTCCCCGACAGTCTTTTCAAAGGTTCCACATAATGCCAACAGTTTACCACTTCCTTAATGGTGTTTCTCAGGACCATGGCTCAGTGTGCTCACCTCGGGAGATTTCAAAAGAAATCATGGGTGGAACAGGTAGGAGGGCTCGATCCAGAAAAGGTGGCTGAGGCCTCCAAGACCTGGATCTGCCCTAGGGTCTCCAATAGTCCCTCGCCACTGCAGGCTGCGGCGGCAGCTTCCCATAACAAAGGTGGGCAGTCAAATGGGCTTCACCCGGGAAATGGCATCAAAGCACTGCAGGCTACACTCGGGCCTCACACCCCACACCTCCCCGGGAAGTGTACACTCTTCAGCTCCCCACGCCTCATTGCGTTTCTAACATGGAGTTACACAGTCAAGCCATCACTCAAGCTCCCTTTGTCATATGCTGGAAGGCTACCTCATAATCCCCCGCCCTACACGAATCAATGCTGGGGGAGAGAGTGTCCTTCCTGAGGTTTGATCCAATACCAGAAGGTACTATAGTTGTTTAAGGACATGAACAATTCTGTGCATGCTCATTTTGAAATTACTGAATAGAAGAACAAAACGAGTTCTGACCTGGCTGCAGCGCGCCAACGGGATGGGAACAACAGCCAGCACCTGGGTATTCTTGTTCTGCCGAAAGAAAGAGATTTTTGCTTATGTTTCTTCCTTTTGAATTCTACTAATCAGATGTTGGCAGGCAAAAAGAAACGTGTTGGGCTATGTTCTACACAGAGGTACGAAGGTGCTACAGGTTTCTTTTAGAGCCTGGTAGTAATCTTTGACTTTGGAAGAATGTCTATTGATGGATCAATTGAACTTACAAAGCCAGGAAGAAACCAGCTTCTCCCCTTTCATCTGCACTTACAACAATTGATTTAAGTTGGCAGGCTGAAGTGGAGACTAATCAAATGTTTATTTAAGGTCACCCATCACCTACCCAAATTTCCACATGTACCCTTAGTTCTCCATCAAAACATTCTCCTGTGACAGTCAGTAAGAGCTAGAAATAGCAGGAGGTCCAATTCTCGCAACCAAGGCGACCACCAACATCCCGCCCATGTGGCTGCAGATCCTGACAAGCCTGCAGTCTGGGCTTATTTGTTGGCGAGTCTGGTTCTGTGGATTTCACACTAGCCTCGCAGGGCAAACTGTGAGTTTCCAGGATCTTCTGAGTGCCCCCCAACACCCAAACTACCTTTCCCAGTATCACAGGCTGCTGTGAAGGATGGAGAGTATACACACACACACACACACACACACAAAACCGTTGGGTGGCACTGTTGACTCTCACATATCAGCCACACCATTCCCGGGTAGCTCCCTGCACCCTTTCTTGCCCGAAAAATGTAAGCAAGGCCCAGTTGTTGTGCAATCTTCCAACAACACTTGCTAGGATGAGATGTAAGGAGATGTCTTCGCTTCCTTTCTCCCCCTCAACAGTTTTTGGTTTCTTACCTAATTAATTAGATATATGTATGTGTATACACACTGGCTTCCAAACATTCGCAGAGAAAACAGAATTAAAAGATAATGGAATGTTTCCACAAACTTTTTGAAGCACCTTTATATATGTGAATACATAATTTAAAAAATACATTTTACATGCGTACTTATCTTTACATGTTGCAGTAGGTTATGCGTTGGACTGCAAACCACAGAGTCTTGAGTTCTAAAGAACCAGCCTCCCTGCAAGAGAAAAGTGAGGCTTTCTACTGCCATAAAGATGATCGATTTCAGACATCCACAGGGGGAGTTCTACCCTGCCCTGGAGGGTCGCTATGGTTGGAATCAACCTGAGAGCTGTAAGTTTGGTTTGGGGTACAAATATTTATATGATGTGCCTAAGTCATAATTTCTTGTAAATATGTGCCCGATTGTTCTTCTGAGTGTATACAGTTCTCCTTGAGAAGAAGTGTATTTTTCACTTGCTTAAATCAAAAGAAATACCGCGGCGTCTTATTACTTCGGCTTCACTGACATTTCTAGACTCATTGAGCACCTTTGTGGAGGGCAAGGACTCAGCAGACCTGGCCCTGGGAAAGCTGATGGCATTACATGTGGCAGATCAGAGGGCAGTGTGAGTAATAAATATAGCCATTGGTTGTCCCAGATCCATGGATGAAAGGGAGAACTCAGTAGAGTTCCCCAGGCAAGCCACCTCTCTAAGTGACATTCAGTTTCTACTGTAAAGTTCTCTATGAAGGTAATACACATTCACTGCCCAGACACACACAGACACAGAAACACAGAGAATTGGTATGGTTGTCCGGCATAGTATTCATGTGTCCCTGTGCCTAGAGCCTCACCGCCGCCGCCACCAAAACAACAACAACACAGAAAAAGCCCTCCATTACCAGGACCACCTCGCAGCCTCTACCTCTCTTTTCTACACCTTATCCCAAATCTCCTTAAGCGGAGAAAAAGATTATGTTTCACTCTGTGTGCTTCCAATAGTGCTTACACATTGATCCAACGCCTCAACAAAGACTGGTTCTGAAGGAGAACAGTGCACACTTTCATCGGAGAAGCATGCACACTTCTCTGACTGGGTGTGAGAGAGACGAATGCCATCAAGACATTAGTTTCGTCACTAGCCTTGTCACTGGATGTCTGCAGGCACAATGTGAAACCAATTAGGTTGAGTCTGGTCTGTTTTTAATCCACCACTTGTCTTTCAGTTTGTCGGAGTGGTGGCTTGTGTGTCGACAGTACCATGGACTGCTACAGGAGTACACAGATCTGACATAGAAAAAGCAGGGCCACCGTGCTCAACCTTAGAGGAAGGGTGGCAAGACTTCATCTTACATCCTTTGGACATGCTGTCAGGAGAGACCGGTCCCTAGAGAAGGACATCATGCTTGGGAAAGCGGAGGGCAGGGAAAAGAGGAAGACAAGTTGGAGCGACACAGTGACTGCAACCATGGGCTGAGGCATAGGAACAAATTGTGAGGATGGCGCAGAACCTTTGCAACTGGCAGTATTTCTTTCTGTTGTGCATAGGGGTGCTGAGTTGAAGCCTACTTGAGGGCACCTGCCGACAGCATGTTCTAAATCAGTAGAGAAGGGGGCTACAAGGTTGCCTTAGGAGCCTGGCAGAAATGCTTGGGTCTTGAAAGAATGCCTGCTGTTGGGTCTGCTGAACAAGCAAACACTCAGGAAGAAAACACTCCCGTTCACGTTTCATCAGCACACACAGAAATGGCTTTATGCTATGATCAAATGTGTTAAGTGTTGGGGAATGTTGTATACACACATATGTCTGTATATTTTATGTATTTATACATGCATGCATGCATACATACATACATAGATATATTTTTATATCCTACCTACCCGAATTTTTATATACATGTTCTCCTTCAAAGCTAGAATTGCCACAAATCCCTTTTCTCACAAACAAGGTGGCAGGCAAGGTCACACCCCCACCTCTCCAAAAGTTGTAGCAACTCAAGAGTCTCAGCTTTATTTGTCAGTGAGCCTGGTTCCGTGGTTTTCATACCCACAGATGGCACAATGAGATTTCAATGTCCACTGAATTCCTCCCAAGTAAACCACACTATCACAGGGCACAAGTTGAGTTACAAGTATGGTGGACTTGGGCCCATGCTCAAAAACCTTCCACTTGATGGCACTCTTGATTCACAAATATGAGCCAACCCCTTACTCCTGGCTACTCCCTCTGCCTTTTCATGATCGAAAAAACTATAACCAGGATCAAACGTTTAAGTGGAATTTTGTTGCCTTGAATTATAGGGGGAAGTGTTCTTTAGTTTTCTTATTGGATTTTATTTTTATGGTTTTCTAGGCTGTAATCTATTTTAATGTTTTTTTATTGCTATGCAGCACATGCATTATTAATAAACATACAAATATAAACGCGATTTTAAAATAATCATCTTTTAAAAAATACAATATCTTATGTACATTTTTAAGATTTACATAGTCATAAACATTTTTCCCTAACAGTTTTACTAGCCCTTCATTCTCATGTCATACAAGTCAATAATCCAATCATACCAAGAAAATTTGTAATAATTATAACCACATTCAATTATAGAACATTTTCTTCCTTGGACTAATTAAAAATCATTTAATACTACAACGCTTATCACAATACATCCATCATCCATCGTCTTTATATTTACACACATATCTAAAAATCTCCTTGCGATCAAATGGATTCTAACTCACAGCGACCATATGGGACGGGGTACAATTGTCCTTGCAGGTTTCTGAGACTCTAAAACTTGAAGGCAGTGGAAAGCCTAATATTTCTCCTCTGCCTCCCTTGAGGAACAACCCCTCAATTAGGCCCCCCAGGAGTGGCTGGTGGTTTTGAACTGCTAAGCATTTGGTTTACAGCCTAACGTGTAACCACTACACAACCAGGACTCCTGAGTATGTGTGTCTGCCCATATGTGCGTGTGGGGGGGGGGAATTAAAAAAGTATATGGAAAAATGGAATTAAAATATAATGGAAAGTTTCCACTAACTTTTTAAAGCTTACTCATACATATGTATGAATGTACATACATTTGTTCTTGTATACTTACATAAACTACGTCTAGTCTCTAAGATTTAATTATTCCTGTATGTATGTACCTGAGCATCAAGAAATCGAAACCTACAGACAGATTGTAGACTCCAACAGAAACAGGGCACATATTCCTGGGAGAGAAGAGAGGGCAGGAGCGTATGGGTGTCTTGGTCTATGTGTGTGGCTTCTACACAGCTGTGGTAATGAGAGGAACCCTGGTAGTGCAGCAGTAAAGCACTCAACGGCTAGCTGGAAGGTCTGTGGTCTAAACTCACCAGCTGCTCCGAGGG
The DNA here is from genome assembly GCF_050624435.1 of Tenrec ecaudatus. Lineage (NCBI taxonomy): Eukaryota > Metazoa > Chordata > Mammalia > Afrosoricida > Tenrecidae > Tenrec > Tenrec ecaudatus. The sequence goes on along the minus strand of NC_134548.1, from coordinate 131,224,845 downwards.
AGGAAAGACCTAGTGCTCTATTCCCGTGACGATTCCAATTCTACTCTGTCAGATCAGGTCGCTATGAGAGGGAAGATGTGTATGTCCCTATATGAATACATGCCTTGATCCATAAGCCATGCCCATGGAAGCAGCGGTCAAAAAGCAAGCAGTGCACTGCATTGGGTCAATCTGCACAAGACCTCTTTAAAGTGTGGAAAAGCAAGGATGCTACTTTAAGGTCTAAAGGGCTCCTAATCCACGCCATGATGTGTTCCATTACATTTTAAGGTTGGACATTGAATAAGGAAGACCGAAGGAGAATCGATGCATTGGAATTGTGGTGCTGGTAAAGAACATTGTGAGTGGTATGGATTGCCAAAAGAACAAACAGATCTGTCCTGGAAGAAGCACGGCAGGAACGTTGATTAGAGGCGAGAATGGCAAAGCTTCGTCTCACATACTGTTGGGCATGGCGTCAGGAGAGAACACTCCCTGGAAAAGAACATCATGCTTGGTAAAGTAGCGGTGTGCGGGGAAAAGAGGAAGACCTTGGTCAAGATGGAATGACCCAGGCGCTACATCAATGGTTCCAACAGAAGAACATGTGACAGGAGGGCACAGGACCGGAGAGTGCTTCTTTCTGTTGTGCACAGGTTGGCTATGAGCTGGAATCAACTCAGCCGCACGTAACAGTAGCAGCATGAGTGTACATGTGTCCATGAAGGTTTATCTTTATCATTGGCTGCACCTATCTCAGAATGCCACGGTTACATTCATCATGAATTCTGTCCACATATGCAGATACACACTCTTCTTGGGAATGATGTTTGCTCTCACAAGAGACAGTTGAGTACCTCAATCCAGTAGCCTGGCCTCTGAGAGCGGAAGCCATTATGGCATCAGGAGTTGTGACCAGTGACCGTGGCAGGTGTGCAGCTAGTGAGCGTCATGCACTGCCACCTCTTCTGGTCACATCAGCAGGCTAGTCATGTCATGTGATGCTCTCTGCATCCAGAGTGAGAGTGGTCAGGTTGAGTATGCTGAGACTTTTATGTAGGAAGAGAAGGTGCAGCTGCACAGTTTCTCCAGGAGCCTGGCAGAATCTCTGCACCCTTACAGAAGGCTTGGGGATGGGGTGGCTGAACATGGAAACACTTTGGAGGAAGTGAATTCCCTGTCACGCATTTCATTTGTAAATATAAAAACGGATTTCAGTAGCTGGTCTCACGTGGAGAAATGTTTGTTTCTTCACCGGGCCAAGTTCCACATACAAATATAAATTTTTTTCTCCATCAAAACTTTCCTTTACCTTTCAATGTCAGGTAGAAATAGCACATTTCCCATTTCTCTCAAACATGGCGGCCACCGAGGCCACACCCACACCTCTCTGAGATTCTGGCTAAACTGTCAGTCTGGGGCTCATTTGTCATGGAGTCTGGTTGTGGGGCTTTCTTGTCAGCTTGGAGGGTGGGATGGTAGGAAAGCATCCTCTGAATTCCCCCACTGAGTCCTCCTCCGGCCACAAGTCTTACCCTTACGTTGGAGCTAATGGGGATCTCGATCAAGAAGAAGCAGCTTCCGCTCCATGGCACTGTGGAGTCACAAACCCCAGCAGCCCTCCCCTCCCTGCCTCTCCCTCGGCCATTTTCTGGCTAAAAACAGGCTGACACAAAACCCAGAAGCCATCTAAGACGTAAAGTGGTGTTTAGTAGATTACACTGTGAGAGATAGTGTTCCTTTCGTTGTTCTTCCTGATAAGTTGCCTATATTTGTATGTATGTTTATAGTATATATATTTATGTACACTAGGGGTCTTCAAAAGTTACCAGAAAAAACAGAATTAAGAGAAAATGGAATTCTTCCACAGGGACTTTTTGAATGTTCCTCCAAAGAAATGTGTTAAAGCAATTTTGGACCAAGATGTCGTTTTGAAGACTACCTACATGGTGCCTAACCTGAGTCATGGTATTTTCAATTACCTCATGTTGGAGTGAAAGTTGGACCCTGAATGAGGAAGACCACAGAAATGATGCCTAGACAATGTTGAAGCATATTGAAAACACCATCAACTGCCAGCAGAAGAAACGTATTGGCTTTGGAAGAAGGACAGCCAGAATGTTCTTTAGAAGGGAAGACTTCCTCTCAGGAAGTTTGGAGAGTAGCAGATCAGAGAAAAAGGGGAAGATGTTCAAAGACATTGCTTAACATGGTGGTTCCAAGAATGGGCTCAAACATAACCACCATTGTGAGAGGATGGCACAGGTTCACTGTGAAATGGGGCTGACGGGAAGTGCTCTTAGACATATTACAAAATAGAAAGAGTACAAGAGGGTGACGGGTAAAAATGGGTAGGACAGGACAAACTATTGGGAGGTTAGATTAGTTGTTTACATTGCTAACTACAAAATGGTGATCTGAAATGTAGACCTCCACCTATTCATTCACAATAATGAAAAATGAGATGTTTCAACAACAAAGTAAAAACCTTTCAAAACAATTGTGAATAGGTCTGCAATGCCTTTGCTTGATAAGAAAGTAAAGACATTTAATAAAATGTCCTTTCATGAAAAAAAAAGCCGCCACCACCTGCGTGTACATGTATGGACATCAGTATGACATGTATGGACATAAGTATGCATACTTAGGTATTCTTACATCTACTTCTTTCCACCACCAGGGAGAGGCTTCTTTATTAACAGGTAGCCAGACTCGCACAAATGCAAGTTTCCCTCCCTGCTTAAATCCAGAGGGATGCCTTGGTGTCTCTCCTCAGGACTTCATTGGCTGTTTGGCATTCACTGAGGTGGCTGGCCCAGGGCAGCAACTCAGGCGCGCCAGTCCAGAGAGACTTGGCACTACGGCAACTGGACCCATTCCAGTGACCCTGACTTGTCAGAGGGTAATTTGGGTGATATTGTGGCTCACCTTTAGGCATGGCAGGTAGAGCAGTGTTGACCCTTTAGTGCCCCAGCTCGGTTGTGTGCAGATCAGGAGGAGGCCCAGTCGCGTCAAGGCCGTTAGTACTAGTCTCTGCTGTGAATGTGTACATGAAGGCTCAGCTGACCTACAGAGTCCCACACAGACACACACACGGTTTTGTTTGTTTGCACGATCCTTTAAATGTCATGTGGGTGATCATGTGAGAGGAGCCCCATCCCATTTCAAAGTTAACTTTCTTCACAACTTCACTGACAAGCCAATTGCAAGTGAATATCGATTTTTCTCCGCTTTGGGGATGTCCACACCTTCAAAAGGGGGAGGTACCAAGTATCAGATCACAAGAGAACCAGGTCCTCTTGTGGGAAGCACTCAGAGCCCATCTACTCTTCACATCAAGCATGCGCTCTCTGCCCTGGTCTGGCTGAGATCATGTTTTGCCCTGAAGCACATTCCTCCGGGAACTGCCCAGATACATATCCTGTGGAAGCCTGTCAAACCAGTATTCCCCCCAAACCCAGAAGAGCTCCAAAATTCAAACTAGGCAGCCAGGGAAAGTGCGATTGTGAGGTCCAACCCTCAACCAATGAGGAGTTGACACAGTCTCAGGGTGAGGCCCATTGGGGTGAAAACCCCCAGCAGACTGCCCGCCGCCCCGTGTGTTTACTGGTAACTCTGAATCCCACTAAGCTAAGCACCCTTCTGCAGAAGTAAAAATTTGCCTTGCTGAGAAACCCAGAGTTAATCAAGTTTCAATTGGCGACACCAAAGTGCTTTTCTGACCCTCTGAAGTGGAGTGCTAATGAACCAACAATCCTTTTCCTCAGAGAAGCCCCATTGTCACCTTGACGTGGACACTCACAGATCTTTCCTGCTCCTGGAACACATCCCCTTGAGGAATCACAATCCTCCAGTCACCGTGTTTTTAGACAGCTTTTCGTGGAGCAAAGGTTTGAAAATGCAGAGATGTTTCTGTCCCTTTACCCAATACCCTAGGTCCAGTAAGAACTGCTTACCACCTTCTCACTGGCCTTTCCGATGGCCATGGCCCAGTGTGTTCATGTCAAGGGAAATCCAGAGTGAAACAGGTGCAAAGGTCCAGCTCAGGGAAGAAGGCCAATAGCCTGCAACACTTTGATCTTCTCAAGGGTCTCCAACTGACCCTCCCACTGGCGGCCGGGAATGCCCCTTCCCAAGGTCTCAGGGAGATGGCCTCACCTGCCATTACGCTCCCTGCCCCTCTACACTAAGGTGTCCTCTGGCCATCTGCACAATAGGGTACACTCAGATCAGCTCCCCACTTCTCTATGAGTTTAAAATGTGGACTTACACAATAAGATCCTTTTGTCATGTGCTAGAAGACCACTTCTTAGTCCCCCAAGGTTCCTTTGTAAATATGAACCCATTTGAGAAGAAAAATCTTACTGACATTGGATCCAACACCAGAAATTACTGTCCTTCTTTAATTAAATGAGCCATGCTGTGCAACCTGGATCTGAAGGAAGCCCGATTAGAATTAGGAACTGATAGAAAAAAGAGAGTACCCACTGTGACTCCTGCGCCAAGAGGTGAGCAGTGTTGTCCTTCCTCTCTTTGTTTTCTAGTCTACTTCCATCAGCATGGAGACGCACACACCCAGGACACCACTGCAGTCAACCAGAGCTGGAGACAGAAGGCCACGTGCACGCAATCCAGCCAACAGGGATATTATTCGTCTGCTGACAGATAGAGAGGTGGTGTTAGGGTGCTACATCAAAATATAAGAACAATAGTACTCTTATTAAAGAAAACTTTTTTGATATGAAGTAAAAGCACTCAATTTGGGGGATTTACATAAATGCCAGAAGTCTTGATAAATAGGATCTTAAACAAACAGCCCTTGTGAAATCGCATGGCATGTTACTCAAAAAATCCTTTATGACACACGATTTGCCACAGAGTAAGTGACCCATCGCAGGGGCCTTTCTCTGAGTCTTACTTTAAAGCTGTACATGGAGGTTCGGCCACTGTGCACACTCATTGCCCCAGACACATACACACACACACGCGCGCACAGAGTTTTGTTATGTTAGGGTCACATTTACATCCATGTGGCACTGTGTACTGAGCCTCATCCCAATCAAAGAACACATCCACTGCCATTGTGTGAGGACCACCTGCAAGCCCGCTCCTCTCCCTTCTACACCTTGACCCAACCCGTCTTGGAAATGAGAAGATTTCCTTTTCCCCAGGTGCTTTCAATAGGGTTCACACATGAGGGTGATCCACATCCTAAGAAAGTTCCAGGATGGGTACATCTAGAGACAGGAACTGCATTAATGGTCCCTTGGGGATACGACACTGGAGGGGGAGGTGGGGGGGGGAGCTAGTGACAATGAGAACAAGACTGAAGAAACTGTTCTAAAAGTGAATGTGGTGATGATTGTACAACTCTTCTTGATGTGATTAAACTATCGAATTGTATGACGCGTAAATTAGAGGTCAATTAAACTGTTGAAAAGATACCTTAAGAAAGGAGCATGAAGTCAAATGAAAGCGGTGTATACTTTGGCACGAACACATGGGCGATGTACACGAGTGGAGGGAAGCTGGACTACTTCTCCAGGTGTAGAAAGCACTACATTTAGCATCGCACACTAGTATTGTTACCAGGTGTGTGCAGGCCCAAAGTGAATCCTGCTGGGCTGAGTAGACCCTGTAGATATGGCGAAGTTGGCCATAGAGTTTCTTTAGGCGCTTGGCAGAATTCCTTGCTGTTTCAAAGAAGGCAGGCTGAGGGAGGGCTGATCGTGCATGCATTCAAGAGGCCAGCAAGCTCAGGCTCATTTTATATCCCCACAAAGGCGAATGAACCTAAGTGGCCTTAACTTCGGCAGGGCTGTTGGAGAAATGTTTATTTCAGCTCTTCACCTCTTAAACTTACCTTTGCAAAATGTGTGATTTGGCACTCAATGTGGTTGGCTAAAAGCATAGTTCCAGAAAGAAAAAAAAAGAAAAGGCCACCATGGCAACAAAAGGCCACAGCGCATCCAGAGAGTAGTAGTCTGTGGTTTCCAGGTCCGGGCAGTCGGGGCCCATGTCTCAGGAAGCCTGGCTCTGCAGTTCTCACAATAGCTCTGGGAGTGGCCAGGTTGGCTATCAAGGTCCACAGAGTAACCCACAACCTTTCTTCCTAATGCCATAGCCCTTGACACTGAATACAACTGTCACGGAAAGGAAGCCACAGTAAATATATTTCCGCTTGATGGCAGTGTTGCCTCACAAAGGCCAGCATCCCAGTGCTCCTGGCAGCTCCATCCTCCCTTTGATCATTAAAAAAACCAAGCCAGGTGGGGCAGGAGGAGATAGTGGAACACAGCCTGGCCCACCAGGCCATGAGGAGGATGTTCCTGAGTAGAGCAGCCAGTCCACAGAGAGAACAACATGGCTGGCCCTACTATGAGACATGATGCCCCTCAGTGACTAAGGGCGATACAGGGGACAGCACCGGAGACACAGTGTTGGGAATTGCACCTGACCTGATCCCACCACACCGAGGCAAAGCACTGGGGGAGTGCAGCGGAACAGCAAGGGAATGGAGTGGCAAGGTCCCCAGGGAATGCTGAAAGTGGACTTTGGGGCCAGGGCGTGGTGCCCCAACAGACTGGACTAGAAAACGCTCCTAAGGGCCAGCAAATGATCCTTGAACGAACTACAAGCCCTTCTTTTGTGAAGTGTTTTGTTTTGTTCTTTGTCAGTGCTTTGTTTTTGTTGTTTTGTTGTCTGGTTGTATACCGTTGCTTTGTTTTCCTCTGTCTTGTTTTCCTGCATGTTAGTGTCTCCACAGGTCTGTCTGAATAGGACAGGCTGGATGAATTATCGGGAGGAAAAACAATGGGACAGACAGTTCTGGGGGGACAGACAGTTCCGGGTGGGGGAGGGGGAGGAGGGTAAGGAAGTGGTGTTAATAAACGCAGGGACAAGGGAACAACATGGGACCCAAAATGGTAGAGAGGGGGGAGTGGCAGGCCTGATGGGGAACGATCAAGGGTAAGGTTGTGTAGAGAAGAGGTATAGCTGTAGCCCAGGTGGGGACGGATATGGTAGTGGGGCAGGAGGAAAGTCAAGGGAGATGGAGGAAGGAGCTGGGAGTCAAGGGGCATTTATGGAGGTCTAGACAAAGACATGTACATGCAAACATATATGAGGATGGGGAAATAGATCTAAGTGTCTACATTTATAGGTTTAATATTAAGGTGGCAGAAGGACCTTGGGCCTCTACTCAAGCACTCCCTCAATGCATGAATACTTTCGTTTATTAAATTGGCACTCTATGATGCTCACTCTCCCGACACAACTGCTGAAGCCAAAGTGGGTGAACAAGTAAATGTGGTGAAGAAAGCTGATGGTGCCCGGCTATCAAAAGAGATAGTGACTGGGGTCTTAAAGGCTTGAAGATAAACAAGCAGCCATCTAGCTCAGAAGCAACAAAGCCCACATGGAAGAACACACCAGCCTGGGAGATCGAGTGGTCCCAAAACGATCAGTTATCAGGCATGAAAGAACAAAAAATCATCATATCATTGGCTGCACACCTCCATGATAGGATGGCTGAAGACAAATGGATGCATAAGGAAATATGGCGAAGAAAGCGGATGGTGCCCGGCTATCAAAAGAGATAGTGTCTGGGGTCCTAAAGGCTTGAAGGTGAACAAGCAGCCATCTAGCTCAGAAGCAAAAAAGCCAACATGGAAGAAGCACACCAGCCAGTGCGATCGCGAGGTGCCCAAGATAACAGGTATAAGACATCATACAAAAAAAAGGAATATATGTATGTGTGTATATATATATATATATATATGTATATATATATATATATAAAGCATATTGAATGAAGGGGGAAGTGCAGAGTGGAGACCCAAGGCCCAAGTGTCGGCCAATGGAGAACCCCTCACAGAGGGGTTTAGGAGAGGAGATGGGTTAATTAGGGTGCGAGGTAGTACCGATGAAGAACACAGCTTTCCCCCAGATCCTGGATGCTTCCTCCCCCCAACTACCATGATCTGAATTCTACCTTGCAGGGCTGGATATGGCAGAGATTGTACACTGGTGCATATGGGAGCTGGAGGCTCAGGGAATCCAGGGTGGACGATACCTTCAGGACAAAGGGTGTGAGGGGCGATGCTGGGAGAGTGGAGGGTGAGTGGGTTGGAAAGGGGGAACTGATTACAAGGATCCACATGTGACTTCCTCCCTGAGAGAGGGACGGCAGACAAGGGGGGGAAGGGAGACTCCGGATAGGGCAAGATATGACAAAATAACTATGTATAAATTACCAAGGGTACATGAGGGAGGGGGGAGCGGGGAGGGAGGGGAAAAAAAAGAGGACCTGATGCAAAGGGCTTAAGTGGAGAGCAAATGCTTTGAGAATGATTGGGGCAGGGAATGTATGGATGTGCTTTATACAATTGATGTATGTATATGTATGGATTGTGATAAGAGTTGTATGAGTCCCTAATAAAGTGTAAAAAAAAATAATAAAAAGAATACACGTGAAACAATCAATCCAGTGGACTAATGACCAGGGACCTCAGCCTGCAAAACATTTGAGTCCAGAAGAACTAAATCCGGTCCAGCTACTACTACTAACTGCACTGAAAGGCATTACATTAGAAAGTCCTGAGGAAAGTCTGGAACAAAACTTAAAATTATTTTTAAAAGCATAACTACTGATAAGAAGAGACAGGTGGAAGTCCAGAGATATGTCCTTCAATCAACCTTCAGGCATGGAAATGAATGCACCACTTTGGCTCAGTTTTCAGCCAAGCAACAGCTATCGCTATAATATGAACAGTAACACTAGGGAGATACGCATTCCTTTGCATAATCAACCATTTGACATCAAAAGAGCATTTACACTAGGTCACAGTTCAGAAGGGTCTGGAAAAGAGGAATGGAAATAGGAAATATAAGGAAGAAATAGGATAAATGCTGTTATCATGGGGATTACTATCAATGACATTAAACAAAATGAATGTGAATTGTTGAATGGAGAAATAAATTGATCTATAAACCTTCACCGATTCATCATAAAGATAATTTGTTAAAGCACACAATAAAAACAAACAAACAAAAAAACCAAGCCAGGCCTAGGAACCATCTAGGCTTGGAATCTGAGAAAAGATCCCTTGTTAAAGCACACAATAAAAAAAAAACAAACAAAAAAACCAAGCCAGGCCTAGGAACCATCTAGGCTTGGAATCTGAGAAAAGATCCCTTACTGCTGAAGTAAGGTCACTGGCAAGCCTGTTCCTCTGCCTTCTACACCTTGACCTGGCCTGTCTTAAAGTGGGGACGAGGTTCCATTTCACCTGCATGCTTTCCATAGGGTTTACCCAGTGACATTGCACCCCAATGAAGGAGCACAGGGCCCAATGCAAGCAGCGCTCCCTTTCCTGGGAGGCGGAGCAGGCCCTGGGAGACAAGCTCATGCAGCCCTCCACCTGGATGCAGAAGGTGCTTTACTTACTGCTCAGCGGGCCTTGACTCTGTCCTCCAGGGTGATGATAATTCAAGACTCAGGACAATGACCATGAATGGTGTTGTCACTTGATGTTTGCAGACACAACATGAAGCCAATAGGGCTGAGAGTATGTTCCATGGAAATGGAGAAGGGGGGTGTGGTCCGTGAAGAGACACTGATACCAAGGGCTCCAGTAGAAAGGAAATGTTTTGAAAAAGATGACGGCAACATGTGTACACATGAGCTGGCACAATGGATGTATAGACTGCTATAAGAGCTGCAAGAACCCTGAATAAGCTGAGTTGTGAAAAAGGAGAGCAGTGGAGAAGGTGGCACTGCGGAAAGCCCGCGTGCGGTGGAGCAGCTGAATGGGCACACAGTCAGGCAGAAACCAGCAATCTCATCCTCCTGTGAAAGGCACACGTCGACAAGTGCATGTAAGTGCCCGGCGGTAAGTGAGGATCACGGGAGAATGCTCCCTTGGGAAAATTACATACATGTGCATACGGGGATTTCCTGTCACACGTGCTGCCACGGCGGCAGGTGCCCTCTGCTTCATCTCTAGGGGAACGTCTACAGGGATGTAAGCGCGACGAAAACACGCTATGCCCCACAGACTGACAGACACACAGACTTGTTTGTTTTACAACCCGTCAAGTGCCATGTACGTGACGTGATCCTGGGATTTTGGCCTATCCCCTTTCACCAGGCACTTCCGTAACACCTGACAAGCCAGTTTCATGTGAATGTCCACTTCGTTCTCCTTCGAATTAAATCTAGGCTTCCAATACAACCTGGCAAGTGTGAGATTGTAGACAACAAGGTCCTCTGAGATAGAGAAGTTCCTGATCATCTCTTTCCTTTGGGAAACACAGTCGTCAACTTGACCAGGACCCTCCCAGATCTCTCCTGCTCCCGGAACACACACACATGCTTGAAGAATCACATGGCCTCCAGCCATTGTGTTTTCAGGTAGGTTGCTAAGGAGCTAACACTTGAACTCTGTGCCACTGAGCTGGTGCAAGCTCACGGCAACACTGCATCATAAGGTAGACCTGCCCCTCTCCATTCCTGAGACTGTCACTCTTTACGGGAGTAGAAAGCCACGTCGTTCTCCCAGGGAGCGGTTGGTGATTTTGAACTGCTGATCTTGTGACTAGGATAGTGTGCAGACATATCGCTTGACCCCTAGCCCCTTCCAAATTGCCTTGGACCCCAGTTTCTGGTCACCGCTTGTTAACATGTCAATACTGGTCCTGCTGAGAATCATGGCCCAGTGTGCCCAATTCAAGAGACATCAGGAGAAAGCCTGAGTGGATCACCTAGGAGGGCTCAGTCCAGAGAAGACCTAGGCCTTCAAAACATGGATCTCCTCAAGGGCTTCCAATTGCCTCGCCCCACTGGCCGTGCAGCTGGGAATGCTCCGTCCCAGAGGAAAAGCTCTTCTCTCCGGGAGAGCCTCAGAGCGCTTCCACCTACACAAACTTCTAGCTCTCTCCCCTTCTACCTCAGGGGGATTCTGATCATCTGAAAGACAGGGTATATACTCAGATCAGCTCCCCACTCCTCCATGGGTTTCTAATGTGGAGCTACAGAGTCCAAGACGTCACTCAAGGTCCTTGTCATGAGCTGGAAGCCCAATTCCTAGTCCCCTCAATGTTCCTGTGCTGCATGAAGCAAGGTTGGGAGACAACCCATCCTGAAGTTTGATACAAGAAATTGCTATAGTTACTTACTGTATATATTTCAATATAAACCGAACAAAATATCTGCCGAGGCACCCAATTTTAGGACAAGAAATGCTTAACACATGTGCTGAAAATCTTGGCGTATACTGAAGAACATACGGTAATCCAATCCTGCGTCCCCTGGTTTTGAAGCGAGCATGAAGAAAGCAGGGTTACAGAAAAAAAGGAGCACGCACCTGAGACTACACTGTAGAGGTATGAGCAGTGTTTGCCGTCCTCGTCTTTTCCAGTCCAGTGTCATCAGGACCAAGATGCCCCGACACCCAGGGATCTAGGGTAGTGAAGCCGAGTGATGGGGACGCCTAGCCATGTGCACGCAATCCAGCCAACAGGGACGTTGTTTACTCTCCTGCAACACAAAAATGTGTTGCTTTCCACCCCCTTTTTATTGCAACTAGATCAGGTATAAGAACAAGAATAATTCCAAAAATTAAACAGAATTTGATATGAACTTCAACTATTCATCTTTTGGATGTTATGCAAATGTAATCCCAGGTGTTTCATGAAATAATTTCTTAACAAAAATCTCCTGAGTAATCTGATGGTATCTGACCCCCAATATTAGAGTTGTGACAAGTACAATGATGTTAGAAGATTGTGGTAGATTCCTTGGTTCACCTCAAGAGGACCCAGAAAGTTACAGAGAGGTAGAGATCCATCAGATACAGATCCGCCACTCAGAAGACCCCAAAGAACCAGAGAAGAACACCCGGGATAAAGATACCTAAAGTGCCGCACCAGCAGGTGACTTCTCGGAGGGCCGTTCATTTTACAGTTTGTCTGTACAGCTCTGCTTGGCGCTACTGCCACTTTACACACTACGTCCCCAACACCCAGACAACCACGCGCACACACACACACGCACACACAAACACACATGTGTACACACAAAGACACGCACCGAGTTTTGTTCTGTTGTAGCAGACTACCATACGTTACTGTGGACACAGCCTGATCCCGAGCAGAGCAAGCATGCACTGCTATCCGATTAGGATCGTTGCCAGCCTCTTCTACCTTCTACACACTGGCCCAGAACTTAGGAGTGGGAACCAGGACTCCCTTTGCCCACATGCTTTCAAGCGGGCTCACACAGTGATAAAAGGCCTAAGCAAGGAGCACCGCACCAAGGGAAAATGGCTTTTAAGCCTCTCAGTCTGAGGGGGACCAGCTCTACTTATGACTAGCCCTGTCTTTGTTCTGCTGGAGACGTTCACTAGGAAAGAGGAGGCAGCTTTCTACTCGCAGAGAGAGTAGCAGTCTCAGAAATGCCCAGAAGCAGATTTACTCTGTCCTATAGGTTCGCAGGTTAGGAATTTGAATGTGGAAGGACTATGGCCAATTGCTCCTTAGAAGCAAGGATTTGAGATTGTACCTCAAATACTCTGAACTTGTTGGGAACCACCAGTACCTGAAGAACACCATGCTTGCTAAAGTAGAGGTCCCCTGGAAAAGCAGAAGAGGCTCCGTGAGGTGGGTTGACTACGTGGTTACAACAGTGAGCTCAACAGAGCACTGGTTGTGAGGAAGCAGCAACACTAGACAGTGTTTCACGTTGTACATATACGGTCCTTATGGGTAAGACCTGATGAGATGGCCCCCGCAAAACAAAAATAAATCAATGTAAAACCTGAAAGCAGGGTTCTTCGTCTGAAATTCATGTCTAGGTAGCCTGTGAAATTGTGTACAAAATCCACATAATTTACTGTGGAAGAGTTCTTAACCGTCATTGATTTTCAATTTAGTTTGTTTTTTATTACTAAATAGAGGTAAAGAATTCTTTGACTAGTCTATCTAATAGGGTTCTTATGAGTTTCAGTCAACAGAATGTCACGGAGTTTGATTTGGGTTTGGGATCAACTTTTAAAACATTCATGATTTTGACACAAATATTCCATTTCCAGGGCTCTGCACATCTTCATCCTGGAGAATAAAACTAATGTATATATAAAAGTTTCATTCTGCATTGATCTGAATAGTCAAAAAATTAGAACCTATCTGTTTATCGAGAAAATACTAATGTTTTCATAACTTCATACTTTAGAATACTAAGAGTTATGCAGAAAGTCGTGTAAGATGTATTGCTAAGTTGTTTTCCATGGGATGATTAATCAGGCATCTATGATGTGCTTAGTCAGTGTGTTTTGTGCTAGCAAAAAAAAGTGGTCAAGGGCTCTTCCGGTAGTTTTGTGATACTGCAAGCATAGATTTGATATATATATGCATGTATACTATGTAAAGAAAATATGTCGGGGCGGAGAACTAGCAGACATTCTACCATTTCAAGAGCTAGCATATGAGCAAAACCCAGTGGTATCCAAGAAGTTCCCGCTGCAATGAAGCACTGGCCATAAAATAAGGCTTCAGGGATTGATGGAATACCAACAGAATGTTTCGACACACTGCTGAAGCTCAGAAACACCAACTCATCTATGCCAGGAAATCTGGAAGACAGCTACTTGGCCAACGAATTGGAAGAGATCCATATCTGTACCCATTCCAAAGAAAGGTGTCCCGAAAGGATGCTCAAATTATAGAACTGTAGCACTGATGTCACATTCCAGGAAATTTTTGCTGATGATCATGCAACAATGATTGCAGGAATACATTGACAGCGAGCTGCTAGAGTTGAGGCTGGATTCAAAAGAGGACATGGACTAAGGGAGTATCGCGGCTGATGTCACATGAATCTTGCTGAGAGGTTTACCTGTGCTTCGCTGACTGTGCAAAGGCACTCTGCTGTGTGGATCATAACAAACTACGGATAGCCCTGAGGAGCAGGGGAACTCCAGAACACTTCATTGCACGCATGCAGACCCGGTGCATGGATCAAGAGGCAACCTGTGCACGCAGAAAAAGGGAGCGCCCCGTGGTGTAGAATTAGGAGACGTGTGTGTTACGGTTGTGTCCTCTCACCATATCCATATATATTCAATCCGAGCAAATCATGAGAGGAGCAGGATTACATAAGGAAGAATGGGGCATCAGGATTGGAGGAAAGCTTACTAACGACCTGTGACGTGCAGATGACTTCACTTTGCTTACTGGATGTGAGGAGGACTTGAAGCACTTGCTGATGAAGCTTAAAGATAGCAGCCTTCAATATGGAGAAGAACTCAATGTAAGGAAGACCAACGTCCTTACCAGTGAGCCAGTAGGTAACATCAGAATACATGGAGAAAAGGTTCAAGTTCGCAAGGGCTTCATCTTGCTTAGACGCAAAATCAGTGCTCATGGACACAGCAGTGCAAAGATGCAAAGATTTGCAAAGAAGCATTGCACTGGACGAATCTGCTGCAAAATCCATCTTTGGAGTGTTGGAGAGCAGTGAGGACACTTGGAGGACCAAGGCTGGGTGACTCCAGCCATGGTATTTTTGGAGAGCCCCCTTTGCATGTTGAGGTTGGTCAGTGTGTAAGGGAGACTGAGGAAGACTCGATGCATCTGAATGATAACGCTGCTAAAGAATACCGGATGTAGCACGGACTGCCAAAAAACAAATCGATCTGTCTTGGAAGAATGACGGGCAATGTCCTCCTGGGTGGCAAGCAGGATGACGTTTTGCCTCACACACTTTGGACAGGCCGTCAGGAGAGGCCAGGCCCTAGAAGGCTCCCATCCTTGGAACAAAGAGAAAGGCCTTGAACGAGATCAACAGACACGGGGACTGCACAATGAGCTGAAGCGCACGGAGGCTTGTGAATATGGTGCAAGGCCAGGCAGGGTTCCATTTAAATATGCAGAAGGTCGACGTGGGTCTGAACAGACTCGATGGCACCTAAAGCAACTGCAGCCAGAAGGCAGGGAGGTTGGGATCCTGGCTCCCATCCTGCCCATCACAGGCAGCCCACGTGGTGTCCATATTGGAGATTTATTTTGCAGGAGACCCCGATGGTGCCGCAAAGGCGAGCGCGCTCCGAAAAGGAGCTGCATTCTCAATCTCTACATGAAGGGTCGGACGGACGCGATAGTCCATGTGTGCAAGAGAGGCACTGTGACAACAGTTCCCAGGAAATCAGCCACTCGTCCTGCTGCACTCTGTAAGTCCACTTGATGGATAAGCCAAGACCTTGTCCAAGAACACCTACGCAAATACGGAAACAGGACAACAGAAATCTGAGTGCCTGATCACCTCGATTTCTGATAGAAATGTTCTACAAAGACATGTCACAAGACAGAGGCACTTGGGCGCACATACATGTACTCATAGTGGCAAACATATATATGAAGAGGCTTGTAAAGTTTTCTTCAGGAATATAATGAGAGTATAATGGAATCCATCCATGTACTTTTTCAAGTAGCCTGGTATTTCTTCCTCGCGTAGCACAAACAGTTTACAACCAGCCATTACAAAAGAGTCAAACAAACGAAAACTATTAAAGAAAAGCAGGGGAAAAAAAGTCTGGTGAGTAAATCCCTCCCCATGTCTTCTCTTCCGTCACTTCCTCAAACAGAATAAGCCACAAACTCTCCTTGCACAGTTCTACACAGGAACACCTGGGGCCGACCTAAATGGGGAAAGAATCTACAGCAACACCAGCAAGACGGCGCTTGGGGTCTATCTTACTGACATCACCTATCAAAGGAAAAAGGGTGTGTCCGAGGCACTTGGCGCATCTGGTCACCCCAAAGTAAAGGGAAAGTGGCAAGGCCAGGAACCCACATTGCCATGCCGACCAGGCCCACGAGAGCCATGGGTGACGTCCTCTGCGGCAGCCACCTTTGGGACGAAGCCAGTGTCCTAACCCTAAATAGGAACTGAAGACATTTTCAAGGACACGCTCAAATTGTGGTGAAGTTCCACTGGAGCTTGTGCTAGGGCAGTGCAGAACTGGAGCCAAGCTGAGCCTTAGCTTCTTGTGCCCGGCCTGTCCGGCGCCTTGACTATCTGCCTCATCCCACAGCCTGTGTCCCCAGCTTCCTGGACTGTGCTCACCACGTGTCTTGGTCTTAAGGGCTTTGGACATGGTGGGAACCTGTCCTTTCTCCTTCCCGTAACCTTGACTTTTCTCAACACTTAGGCCTTCCCAGAAGTAGGCAACAATCCATTGGTTTCACAAACAATTTCCACATGAAGGCAGAAAGTCGAGCACATCACATACTGAAAGCAACGTTTCCTCCTGGACCTCTTGCTCAGGCCTTTGCCTTAGAAAGAAAACACTACCAACATCAACTACGTTTGCCTCCCGAAGCGCTTCTTCCCTACGTGGGTGGTGGCCACAGTCCGAATCAGAGAGAAAGGCTGTCCCCCAGAGGACTCGCCTTTTTCCAGGCCCTGGCAGACATCCTTGATGAGTGGTGGGCGTAGGGGCAGGGCAGTGGGACTGACAACCAAGACAAGCCTCAAGGCACAGGGTTGGCCTTCTGGAGCTGAGGTGAGCCTGGGACTAGGACCTGGGGGCCAGCGGAGCATGAAAGGGAGCAGCCTCCTTTTTTATGGCACTCTTGGCTCCGATGACCTCCTGGGAAGCGACGGTCTGTAAATGCCACGTGCTGGGCCTCTGCCCTTCTAGACGACGGATCCGGGAAAACTCAGGCCAGACCCTGGCAAGGCCTGTAACACTCAAGACAGGACACTGCAACCGCCCCTTCTTGCATGCAGGCCTCTGATCCCTGCCACTGGCTTCTGGACTCTTCGGAAGGCTCTTGGGACTCCCCATTCGTCCACGATCATCTGGTCTCTTGCTCGACAAGCTCCTGTCTTCTATTGAACAGGATAGAGGCACAACCCAGGTCCACACCCACTGCCACCATGTGCTCTCCAGAGAACATCGTCTTCCACTCGGTCCCACTACGGCCAGGGAGGTCGAGCCTCCTCCTGCTCATGAGTACGAGACCAGGGATAAAAGGCAAATTATACACAGTTAGTGCTCAGCCACTCTCTCAGTAGCTCGCATCATTCTTGCACATACGTGGCGGTCACCAAGGGTTGTGCTTTGCATTCTTGTGTGCCACTGGCCGAGCATCATGGCCCTCTGCCTCTTGCTTTGCCCTTCCTCGGTTTCTTGAGTAGGTTCCTGATTGGGGCACAAATGCCCATTGACTCGCAGAGCTCTGAGTTTGCAGGGAGCGTGATTTAGTCAAGCCTGAGAGCCTGAGTCCCTGTCCGTCAGGAAGTGAACCAGTCCACCAAAAGAAACGCAGCGGATCCCGGTGCTTTCAGTAGTTTCTGCTTGGTGGCAGTATTGCACCACAAAGAATGCTAGTATCTCCCCAGAGCTGCACCCTCTACCCTCGGCTCTGAACAAGAAAAGAAAATCAAAACACCAAACACTGTCTAGCTTCCCAAAACTTGATGTCTCTCATCTGGTCCACTTCTGGCTTTCCAACACATCTCTTTTACCAATTCCCTCAAGCACCTGCTTTTAAAGAGTGCATTAGGTTTCTTTTCTTCTTGACAAGCTGGAATTACTAGGCATCACACATTTGCCAACGGGACAGACCAAAATCTGTGCATACCTATACCCTCAGTGCCCCAGCTTAGCTCTGAACTCAAGAACGAGACTGCTTCCCTACAGCGAGCACACCAGCACCGCACCCCACTGACCAGAGACCATTCCAACGTGAGGTTTCCTATGTCTCACCTACAACTCCGTTAGGTTTGCATTTCAAGTGTGTTCCCTCTTTTGGAAACGTCACACCAAGAACTCAGGGGTACGACAAGAATTCAATCTTAAGAGAACCAGATTCTCTGAAATAGTAGAAAGACAACTTCCGGATAACTTCTTTCCTTTGGGAAATACAGTCATCAATGTGACATGTACTCTCTCAGATCTTCCCTGCCCCTCTGTGCAGACATCTCTGGGAGAACACCCAAGAACGGATTCCCAAGCCTCTTTCCCCAGGCCCTCAGGAGACCATCAGCAACCCGGAAATGGAAGAGCTCTCTCCATTATGGGCCAAGCGGCACCAAACCCATTGTTTATCAGGGGTACTTTCTGGAGCATGCAGCCCCATAATGAGCCACCCAATTACTTAGCTCTGAAGGCTGACCTTTACCTATCACATTTGCCTGCACACACACTCACACTAGGATCACTTTGAGGTTATGGTCTGCCTCCAAGCAAGTGACCCAAGACAGAGAAAATCAGAGCTAGGCGGGAAGAGGCAGAGGGATGAATGGCTGTAAAGAAAGAGAGGAAGCAAGGTAGGTCTGCAGGAAGATAAACCATCCTGAACTCGTGTCAATGGAGAATCCCAGGCTATTCACTCATTGCCCATCCACCCTCCCTCGGGGCAGTCTGAGCAGTGGGTACAAGGACATGAAAACTAGGGAGATGTTTCCCAGCGCAGATGTGCAAAGGGAAGGCCATAGGTTTTGTGAAGGTAAAGGAATCAGAGGATTATATTTGAATGCTGCTTAAGGGCTCAGCACAACAGTGAACAGAAAACACGACCATCTATTAGCTTTCCTTTGTATTGAGAACTGGAGCTGGACAGAAGCAAAAATTAAGTCGAGTTCTCACTATTAAGAAGGGTTGACACGAGTAAAGAGGGAGAAGTTGCGGAAATGGGGTCCTAGTTCCATAGTTTGGGGCGATATCTAATGATTTCTGACAGATAAGACGGGATTCACAAGGCCACAAACATGAGCACAGGAGATCCACACACTGTGCATGTATGTCGATGGGTTGAGTGGGTCACATAATAGACAACCGTTCACAGAGAGTTTTATGGCAGAGACTGAAAGGCAAGTGACTCTCCCGGGACCACCAGATCTCATAGCACCTTGTGCTCTCATTCTCCTTCATGCACCTCCAACCCGGGGCACCGAACGGGCAATGTCTCCCTGGGATCCCCAAGGATGACCCAGGGCTGCTCTCTCTGAGGATGGGCTCCCGAGTCCTTCCCTAGAGGAGGGTATTCAGGAGTCCAGAGAGGGAAAGATGGCGAGGGTGAGAGCAAATCAAGATCCTGACTCGTCCAGCCAAGAGCCAATCTCCTGTAAAAGCCGCCCAGCTCAGGAAAACCTGCCTAGCAATGCATGTGAGCAAAGATCTGGGGCCTGTTACCAAAAGGAGCCCTCACGACATGGTGTTTAAAGCACTGGGCTGCTAACGGAAAAGTCGTGGTTTGAATCCATCAGCTGATCCCCAACAGAGAGAAAGACCATGGCCTTGCAAATCCTATGAGGCAATTCTACTCGGTCCTACAGGGTAGCTACAGTCCAAGTGGGCTCAGACGTGACGAGTCTGGCTTTTCTGGTATCACGCACTCACGCCGGAACTGATGTGAGGGGGCTTCAAAAAGCCAGGGGACAAATCCATTTCTTTTATTCCCATTTTTCTGCGAACCCTAACCCCCTCATATACTTATGAACAGTCTCTGGGCGCGTACTTGGTGACTAATGTCACGTTGGGCAGGTTGAATCCTCTCATTGCTGCCGCTAACGCATGCTACCTGGCCATGAGCTTCCTTCAAGCGTGCGGCCAAGACCACTCTGTGTGGCAATGCGGGGACTCTGGACCACAGCCAGGTCAGCAGGAGCCAGGCCGACTCCACAGTATGGTGGTTCACTGTGGGGCTAGCCGGAGGTTAAGGCCTGCGCTACGACAAGGCTGTGTTAGGGGAAGTCGGGGACTCTGGAACAGCCTAGGCCATGAAAGTTGCGGTGGTCTGTCTCTCCAGGGAAGCCCAAGCAAACCAGGCTCACAATGCCCAGGAAGTAGGCTTGTTAGCAGGCAGGTTTGGGAGAACATGGAAAGCGCTATTCCATGCCAAGTTTACATGGTAACTGAGAACGTCTTCAGTGACTGAAAAAAAAACAAAACGGAGGAGTTCTACTGCAGTAGATTGTACTAGCTCCACCCAGATATGGCAGCCATCAAGGCCCCAGCTTTCGCTTCCTGGACCCAACCTGCTGGAAACCATGCTGGCTGCCCCGTAGTGGATCCTGACTCTTCACCCTTTGGGTCAGACCTAGACCTTGGTCTAAGAAACTGGCCACTCGGCACACCCTGTCCTGAGTCCTTCTTGAAGGCCCCGAAAGTCATCAAAGCCAAGGCCTCCTCAGCAATCAACAGCGGTGGGTCCCCGGGCTTCACGGTTTCCAGTCAGAAGCACTGTTGCACCCGAGATGCCAGTGTACGTGTCCCTCATCATCACTCTGCTTAGCAAAAGCATGTTATTGGGGGCGAATACAACTCTTATCATGACTAATGCATCCATCCATTGTGTCAAGCACATTTGTACATTGGCTGCCATCATCATTCCCAAAACATTTGCTTTCTACATGAGCCCTTGCTATCTGCTCCTCATTTTCCCCCTCCTCCCCCGCTCCTCCCTTCTTTTGACCCCTAGGTAATTTATAAATTATTGTTATTTTGTCATGTCTTATACTGTCCGAAATTTCCCTTCACGTTCACCAACTTTTCTGATATTTATCACCCAGAGAGGGGGTAATATGTAGATCCTTGTAATCGGTTCCCCCTTTCTACCCCACCTTCCCTCCAGCCTACCGGTATTGCCACTATCACCACTGATCCTAAAGGGTTTGTCTGTCCTGGATTCCCTGTGTTCCCAGTTCCTATGTGTACAAGTGAAGATCCTCTGGTCTAGCCCGATTTGTAAGGTAGAATGGGAATCATGATAGTATGGGAGGGGGAGGGGGAAGCATTTATGAACTTGAGGAAAGTTGTGTTTCATCATTGCCACACTGCACCCTAACTCACTCGTCTCCTCGCTGCCACCATTTTATAAGGGGATGTCCAGCTGCCTACAGATGGGCTTTGTGTTCCCACTATGCTCTCCCCCTCATTCACAATGATATGATTTTTTGTGCATTGATGCCTGACACCTGATCACTTCAACAACTCATGATCACACAGGCTGGTGTGCTTCTTCCACATGGGTGAGTTGCTTCTGACCTACAGGGCCGCTATTTCTCTTAAAGCTATATCTTTTGATAGCTAGACACAATCAGTGTTCTTCAACACATTTGCTTATGCATCCACTTTGTCTTCAGGGATCTCAAGTTGGGAAGGTGAGCATCATGGAGCCTCATCGCCACTTTCAGTTGCCTCACTTCTTCTGGTTTTTTCTGTTTAACTGCCATGGAGAGTTACCTTAGTTCCTCTCTAGATAACCACTTCAGAAAATCTGGGGGGAATTCCTTTATCATATCATTACATTTTTTCATGACTGTTTTAACATACACCCAGTATTAAGCAGCCAAAGCCTTTGGAGACCTTTACCGTAGAGTCTTCACAAAAATGGCCCTGGCTGTCATCACCTGCTGTGTGGCACACTGAAGTCTGGTCATTCATAGATGACATATAATTGAAAAAATTGACTGCCATCAAGTGAATGCCTAATCATAGTGACTCTAGAGGACCAGACAGAACTGCCCCGGGGAGTGTCTGAGATTTTAACGCTTTACAGGACGGCAAAGCCCTGTCTCTCCCTGGAGGGACAGCTGGTGGATTCAAACTGCTTCCATGCAGTTAGCACCCAATCTGGTAGCCACTGCATTAGCAGGGCTCCTGTGTTACAGGACTCAAGCTAACAAACCCATACATCAGTACCCTCTAGTCGATGTCAACTCATAGCGACCCTATAAGACAGGGCAGAGCTGCGCTGGTAGGTTTCCAAGTCTGTTACAGGAGTGAAAACAAACAGAAGCAAGCAACCACAGTGCCTTCCAGTCGAAGCTGACTCATAGCGACCCTACAGCACAGGATTGAACGGCCTCTGTGAGTTTCTAAGGCAGTGGTAACTACCTAGATAGTAGAAAGCCTTGTCTTATTCCCGGGGAGCAGCTGGTGGTGTCAAACGGCCAAACTTACAGAATACAGCCCAACTCGCAAAAACTATACCACCATGGTTCACTGACCTTAATAGAGGGGATGAACCATGTCTTCCCTTAGAGGCAGCTTGAAAATCTACTTTACTCGAGTCCCTAACTAAAGATACCGCCCTTATTTTTCCCCAGGGGTAGAGTCTGCTAAAAGATGACCACTTCTCCATCAAAGCCATGCCTCCCTCCATATGTAACAGCCATATGGGACACAGGAAAATCTCAGGACCATTTGGAAGATCATATTCAAGATGGATGTGAAGTGGAGGCAGCCACGGAGACCAGATGCAAGAGAATCTACGGCACAGGGGCGCCGAGGAGCAGAGCCAAGACTATGGAGTACCTTTCCCCATCTGGGCCAAGACTGTGAAACTGTGAGACAGAGTACAGGAGGTCTAGCTTCCTGGCCCACAACACAGATACCGAGGGACCACGGGGCTGACAGGCTGAGCACCAGAGAGACTCAGTTGCTGGATGAGGAGAGGTGTTGCTGTGGACTAATGACTATTTCCTCACTGTTTGCTGATCATGACATGTGGCAACCTATGAACTTCCCTAAAAACCCCCTCACTGTGAGTCTTGTCTGAGTGCTGGGTGTCCAAGGCAACCAATGATCACACTCACCACAGAAACATGTGTTGTGGGAAGAACAGCTGGTGTCAGAATAGGGCAAAGAAGGATGGAGCATGGGGGCGGGGTGTCAGACTCCTGTCTCGCGGCAATGGGGATGAGAGAGGAGGTGAGATACAGCCCGATGCCATTTACCAAAATGGACCTCAAATATGGGGCACTAAGTAGGATCGTGAAAGGGGCTCTTACTGTCTTCTGAAGTGCCATGGCCACTGAGGAGGATTCCTGCCACTGCCACCAAGGCCTACTCGCTCGGGGGCTGGGTTCCTGAGTCAATATATGGCATGAGTTGGCCTCCAAGTTAGAAAAGCAAAGAAGACAATGATATAGGAAATCAAGTTACACAACTCTACTGAAAACAAGGGTCAATTTCTTCTGAAAGCTAAACTTCTAAGACCAATATATCTGCTACATGAAGAAAAATTGGGGTATCTGTTAACACGGAATTCTGACAGAGAAGTCTTATCTATGCAGTCATATAAATACATATGCACGTATGCATACACTCACAGTAATACGTACGTGTGTACCTCTGCGAGTGTACCAGTGTGCTGGATCTCCTCTGGGGTGCAGAAATACTTTGTTCGCAGCTACGAACTTGAAGGCAGTTGTTCGAACCCACTCAGCAATGCTGCAGAAGAAAGGGTTGGCCAACTGCTTCCAAAAGGCTCAGCCCAAGACACTGGTTCCGGAATGTATCTGAGGAGGATCTCTGAAATCCCTGAAACTTTTAAGGACAAATTGACATAGATCAATGCACCCACGAGTTCTCAGTCGTCCCTTCCTTCCACTATACCCACAACAATAAGAGCCATGAACCAAACTGTGGTTAACACAGATTCCAATACATAACCTGGGCTTGATCATAATACACATAGATAGTAACACAGATTTATCTTTTGTGATAGTTAGATTTCATGTCAACTACTGTCCCTGCATGAGGGTAGAGATGGAGCCCAACCTATTAATCAGTGAGGCCTGATGGTGCTTCCTTGGGGTTGTAGACTTTTTATAACGACATTGAGAATGCCTCTGCCTTTGGTTGCTCTTTGCCTTCCTGCTTGCTTGTATTCTGCCTGAGGCTCTAAAGAGTGGCCAATGAGCCCTGCCATACCACTGTGGGCCTTGGTCCACACAACACTGCACCCCCTCTGCCTCTCCCCTCCAGCTCTGCCCATGACCGCTCAGTTTCCTGTTTTGATTTCTTGTTTAGTGACCAGCGTCTGCATGAACCTCCAGGAGGCTGTGGCTACCAATGGGGCCAAGGTCTTGATTTGGACAGAACTAGCTTGGCTGGATATAAAGTTCTTTCTCGATATAAAGATTTTCTTACACATCAAAAAAAAATAGCCATGAACCTTGTCTCTAGCGATACTGTCTGATTTCCAACAGGATTGCCTTCTGATGTCCCCATCATAAGTCGATTATGACGTAAGTTAGGTACCTGATTTAAACAAATTTAGTGATTATTGCCTTTTATCATCAGCATCTTTATAAAGATGACCTTTATCATTTGGAATTGGAAATATTACACAAAAGCTTATGTACATACATTTTTCATCTCTGCACATTACAAACACACACCAGATCACAACACTTCACATGGTGATGAAGAGGAGATGGACAATGCTGGCTTTTGGTCACACTCAAAATTCATTGCCAACAAGTCGATTCCGACCCTCAGTGAGCCTCCAGGGCAGTGGTTCTCAACCTTCTTAATTCAGTGACCCTTTAACACAGTTCCTCATGCTGTGGCAAGCCCCGAATCATATAACTATTGTCCTTGCCACTTCATAACTGTCATTTTGCTACTGTCATGAATCCAGCGACCCCTGTGAAAGGGTCGTTCGATCCCCAAAGGGGTCCCAACCCACAGGTTGAGAACCACGGCTCTAGGGCAGAGCAGAACTGCCACTGTGGGTTCCGCCGGCAGTAGTTGTTTATGGATGTGGGACAGCTTCTCTGTATCCCTCGGAACCGGGGCCCGTTTCCCCTTGCTGACCTTGCTGTTAGCAGTCCCACGTGTAACCCACGACACCACCAGGGCTCCATAAGGAAACATGAAAGGGAGCAAACTTTTATAATCAATTTCCTTCATTCTACCGAGAACACGTTTATTTCATGCAACGTGCTTTCATAAGAAACCCGTATTTCCAATAACGAAAAGGGTTCGAAAAGAAGAACAGGACGAAAGATGAAACCCCCAAACTGTGGCAGTTGTGCTACGTCATTTTCTACTTCCTGCAATGTGGTTTTGAAAATCTGTTGTTTGTTTTCAGGGGAAGGAGTACCTTGTGACTTGGAGCAACGCGGGCTCTTGCAGGCGATGGACCCTGACTTCTGGACTCTGCGGTGCGCTCCCTGTCCTCCCCGGTCCGTCCAGGGACAGGCTAGACAGCTTTACGTCTCATCCCTGAGCAGTCTGGAGGCAAGTCTTGGGTGCAGCCTTCAAAGCTGTCAATGTCCGTGAACCAGGCCGAGGTGCACAGCACAGTCTGATTTCAGGGCTTCCGGCAGCCAAGGGAGGCTTCCATATCCTGGGCCCACCTTTCTTCCTACCACCCTCCTGAGCCCCCGTGAGCACTTTACACGCCGCAGAGAAGGAGGCGCTGTGAGAAGTAGAGTCCAGACGCATAATCTAGGCTTGGGACCACCACCTTGTAAACCCTAGGGAAAACACAGCTGACCTTACTCAATTTCCATGTCCCTGGATTTCAGTGTGGCCTTCAGTCCTTCATGTTTTCCTACTTTCTCATTCTTCTAGCAAGAGATCTCCCTGTGTTCTCTGTGAGGTGATCAGGGACAGATTCCAAGGTTCTTGCTGAAAAATGACACATTTTCGCAGGGATCGTCTGACACTAGTGATCTAATAGTTTCATCATCATCTGGAAGACCTGCCTCCTGGAGAAGCAAAACATCTTGCTGAGAGCCCAACTATGTGGGAGAGCTTGTCACACTTCCTGACTCACCTGGACGAGAGCCTGACCCAGCAAAAGAGACGCAAGTGTAATCAGTTACTCACGCACTCCAGGCCGCTGACCCCTCATTCCCTGCACCCGACCCCAAGGTGGACAGAGTACCCAGGCTCCTCCATACCTGTCTAATGCCGCATTAGGAAACAAGGCGTCTCTCAAGATCGCTGTCTATCGCGCTAGAGAACCGTTTGGGAAGCCTCCCATCCTCGCTGTGTGCATCAAGCACAGAGGCTTCCCTGAGTTTTGATCAAGCACCAGAAAGAACTGTCAATCTGGAGCAAAATGACCAGTCCCGTGAAACCTGCTTCTGAAAGGGGAATGCACAGAACAAAAGCACGCACCTTTAACTCGAAGGCCTGGAGAGAAGCCGGATCCTCTCTGTGTGTCTTTGCAGCCTAGTTTCCTCAGTACAGAGTGGCGGGCACCCCCAGGATTCCATTTTCCTTTGCCAGAGTGGGGGTGACAGGTGGCCACGTACACTCAAGCCAATTGACGAAGATATCATTCACTCTGCTGAAAGAGAGACTCAGTGTGTTACTGTTATTGCTCCTCAATGTTACTAGATCAGCTCAAAGAATACTAACTTCAACATATTTTGTGTCATGAAACTCAACTCTGCTCCTCTGTTGCGAACGGTGTTGCAATGATTTGGCTCCCACCAAACCAAGGCCTATAAAATTTGCAGGTACAGATCACAAAATTACTTTTCGTGTGTTATGTACAATGTTCACCATGACTTTTATATTTCAAAATCATTGCTTCCCAACTCTGGGCATCTGCGAATATACTGGGACTAATGTGAGTATATTCCCAGACTGGTTTCATCTATTCCCAATGGAATACCAGACTTGGGAGGGGATGGATCACTCCTGGGACTCACTGATCAATGAAAACCAGGGCTCTCTGAAAAACCAACAGCCAACAAGGTAGTCAATGGAAAAAAGACGAGAACAATTCCTCTGAAAAAGGGGACCAGACAAGGATGCCGCTTGTCACCACTCCTAAGCAACATCATATGGAGGTCTGAGCTAACAACATAAGACAAAGGAACGGTATCAAAGGTATTCATCTAGGGAAGGAACAGGCAAAACTATCATTGTTCGCAGACCATATGATTCTGTACATCGAAAATCCCGGAAACTCACAAGCGGAGTGTTGGAAGCTATAGAAGAATATGGCAGAGTGGCAGGATACAAGATCAACAAACACAAGTCCATCAGTCTGCTATACACACCGGACAAGATCACAGAAGAGACAAGTAAAGAGGTAGTACCCTTTACAATAGCCAAGCAAAATGGAAACATCTAGGGATACACCTGACTGACAAAACGAAAGATCTGCATGAGGAAAATTATAGAACACAATGACCAGAAACCAAGAATGGACTCAACAAACAGAAGAACATCCCATGCTCGTGGATTGCAAGACTCAACATGCCAAAGATATAAGTTCTGCCCAAGCCACTACATGAGTTCAATGCTATCCCGGTATGAATACGACCATGATTCTTCAGAGATCTGGAAAAACTGACTACCTACTTCATATGGAGAGGGAAGAAGCCCAAAAGTAGCAGAGAACTCCTCGAGAAAAAGGACAAAGCGGCAGGCCTTGCTCTACCTGACTTTTGCACGTACTATACGGCCACAGTAGCCCAAACAGCGTGGTACTGATATAATGACAGATATTCAGACCAATGGAAAAGAGCTGAAGACGCAGAAATGAAAACATTAGCATACAGGCAACTCCTCTTTGATAAGGGCCCCAAAAATACTAAGTGGGAAGCAGACTCCTGCTTCAATAAACGTTCCTGGAAACAATGGATTACCTACCTGCACAAAAATGAAGCAAGACCCTTCACTCAGCCCATGCACAAAAATAAACTCCAGGTGGATCACAGACCTGGAAGTAAAACCCCAAACAATTAGGGCCATTAATGAGGGAATTTGGACAAGCCGGAGAACCTTGGAATAGGCTATCAGAAAGGGGGAAGGACACAAACACAGAGGAGGCACAGATTGAGAACTGGGATATACTGAAGATAAATCACCTGTGTACATCGAAAGAATTCACCGAGAGAGCAAGAAAAGAGCCCACAGCCTGGGAAAACATCTTTAGCAATGACACATCAGACAAAGGCCTTATTACTAAAATATACAATCTTTTTCAAGCTCACACTAAGAAACAAAGTAACTTCCCAGTGTGGAGGTGGGCAAAAGACCTAAACAGAAGTTTCACAGGAGCAGAAATCTCAATGAAGAGTAAATATGAGACAATGTTCCTGATCATTAGCCATAAGAGAAATGCAAATTAAAACAACTGGGAGATTCCACCTAACACCCTCAAAGTTAGCCCAATTCAAGAAACCAGAGAGTAGCAAGTGTTGGGGGGCAAGTGGAGAGGTAGGAACTCTATAAAGATTTACAGTCTCAGGAACACACAGAGCCACTGGGACCTTACCAATAGGGTCACTATGACTCACAACCGGATTGACGGCAAGGAGGTGTAAATTTCAGAACCGATTACAGGAACTCTTAGCTGTGCTGCTAAGAACCAAGAACTAAAGACCGTTAGAGCAAGCCCTCCTACTTTGTCCTTCTTCGGTCTGGGCCCTGCGGTCCTAAGCCATCACTTCCCCTTTGCTGGCACTGCTTCCTGCTGTTCACATGGACAGCAAAGCCAAGGGCAGAGTTGCTCACATGGGGCATGGAGCCAACTGCTCTGTACCCAACGCCCTAAAAGTGACTGCAACCCCACAGCTCACACACGGGTCCATAGTAAGGGTCAGGAAGACGCAAGCAGTCCTCATTCAGCACATTTCCGCTCTCCCCATCTCTCTCACCCTCGGCGGTAAGTGTCCACTCACCAGGAGCACGAGCAGAGGAAGGCAGCTGGCCCCAGGCAGGCAGGCTCCATCCGCCCATGGACAGGAACGCCCAGCACCACACTGACTCCCAGGGTTGCATGGAAATACTCGGAGGGAATGCGCAGAGTGAAGCCTGCTCCGGCAGCTCCTGGGCACTGCGCTGCCTGCAGCTTTCCAGCAACTTCGAGAAGGGCGTTCAGTGCAAGCGCGCCCCGGGGCTCACCTCTCCTGCAGGGCCTGTGGATGGCAGTGCCTTTCCAGGCGCGCGCGGGCTCTGAGGCCCGCTTCGTAGGTGGTGGTGGCATGGAGCGCGGCCTCCGCCACGCGGCAAAGCCGCCGAACCCCAATGGCGGCGGGGTGCCACCTGAGCGCCCTCCCGCCCCTGGGAAGCCAGGACGCCCGCGCCCTGGGCCGCCGCCCTTGGAGGCCTGGCTGGCTGGCAGCCGGAAGGGCCTGATCCCCGCTTTCAGGAAAGGGAAGGGGCGCCTGGGAACCACGTGCTGTGGCCACGCCCAGAAACGCTGCGCCGCCCCTCGGGGTCCTAGTGCGCCCAGATGTTCTCCTGGGAGACCCCTGTCCCGCGCATGCGCGTCCATCAGAAAAGGCGGGGGAGCAGGTCAGGGCGCAGGCGCAGGTAGGAGAGGGTTAGGCAGGGTCCAAGCCCAGGAAGCAGTGCTTAAAGGCGGCACAGCCACTCTAAGGATGCCCGGCATTTCCTTTCTGAAATAAAGGATCCTTTCTGAAATAAAGGTACCCTTCACAGGTAGGGGGCACCTGGAGTTAAGGAACTCCAGCATGGCATGCCTCTCTGCTGAGGAATGGGAACTGGGCAGGTCCTTCCATTAGTTCCCAGGGCAAAACCAGTGGATGGTGAGCTACCAGCTACCCAACATCTTGGGGGTGATGGGTAAATCATCTGCCATGACTTTTCCATCTTATCAACAGTGGCGGGAGCTTGCGTCTCCCGCCAAGTGGGCTTCCGTAGTAAAGTCCTGTTCTCTGTACCTCAGCTACCCCACCAGGATGCCTCCGTGTTCTTCTCCTAATCCATCTCACGGAGGTTGTGGCACATCCCTGCACGGACACAGAATGAGGATGTACTCGTTGTGCTTCAAGGCTTTGCCAAGGTGTACCAGTTGGCACAGGATGGAATCACAGACTCGGGGATCACAGGTTGCTGCCCCTTTGGTTGGGCCGTGAAAATGGCCAATATGCATGGGAAAGGATGCTCCCTACCACTAGCCTTTAGGGAAATGCCTCTCAAGCCCACAATGACATACAAGTCCACGTCCCCTAAAACGGCTCTGATGAAAAAGACAGGTAGTATTTCTGCAGTCCCTGGACAAGGACATGATGCTTGGTAAAGTAGAAGCTCAAGGGAAAAGAGCAATACCCACAAGAGGGATTTACACTGTGGCTGCAAGATTGGGCTCAACCATGAGAACGACTGTGAGGATGGCACAGGACCAGGCAGTGTTCCCTCTGTCCGGTGCCGTGTCTCAGAAGCCACTCCAAGGAGCCTAACAACAACGTTCATCCCACGGCACGCCAAAGGCCAATTACAGACTACATGGAATAAGTCTCTATGGAGAGCTTTCTGAACTTTACCCAGGGATGTGAGCAGTCTTTCCCTTGGGAAAGTTTCTTGGAAAACAGATTAACTACACTTTCCCTAACCACCCAGGCAGGGACAGTCTCCCTTAAGGGGTGCCCTGGGTGTATCCTTGTTGGAAACTACCATACTGAGGTCCCATCCTTGGGAGTCTTGGCCAAGAGTCCTTCCCTGATTGCCTTGGTTGAAAGGCCCTGGACCAATCCTGTGAGCTCTTCTGTGTAACACACCATATGTTTCCCTTTGTCCTGTTAGCAAGCATGTCTCTGCAGGAAGTGAGCATGTGTCCCACCTCCAGCAAGCTATTTATCTTCTTAGCACCTCCAAATGAAGTCTGCAAGCTGTGACCTGATTGACAGCCTAAACTCCACCCCCTCACTCTTAAGTCTCAAATGGACAGCAGATTATGTCACTACCACGGACCACCCCTAGTCAATTTGACACTTTCATAAAACTCTTTAGCCATATAAAATTTTCGAACAAACAATAATAAAATCATACCTGTGACAAACAGGATAAAAGTAAAATGAATACAATTCAATAGGTTCTACCCTCATTTAAACAAAATATTCTATAAGTGACCCAAACAAAAATGTCCTAGACTTATCTGAACAATTGCATCCTATTTCTATAATCCTATAAACATATTCCAGCACCTGTGAAAGTTTGCAAGCCAACCACTTCACGCCTTTATCCTCCCCATTTTGGGTATCCAATTTCTATATTGCCTACTTCCATTAACCCAGAACTCTGAGGAGACAATCATATTTTTATGTGAAGAATCTTCATTCCAGTTGGAACCTTGTAAGCCCACATTCATAAGCAAAGCCAAATCAGGACAGGCCATCCATAAAGTCAGCCGCAACATGCAACAGTTCACAAGCTCAAAACCTTCCCTTCATCTGGTCGAGTTCAGGTCAACTCAGTGTAGGCTGCCTCACTTAGCCTCACCAGGGTGCCCACTGGTTGCCTTGTCTTTAGACCATGCCCCATCACAAATTCTCAACAACCCTAACCTCCTTGTGCTAGGTCATGAAATTCAGAACAATCAAACTGATCTCGTCTATTCCGCTAGGGCTTGTAAAACAGGTCCATCGGTGTCAGTGGGCAGACTCAACCTGTCTCATTATTTCTGTATTTCTCTCACTTGCACTCAACAAGTGGATCTAGGTGGTCACCTAGCAAGCATTTCAGCTTGTTCACAGGCTCCCTTTAACAGTTCAATTCCAGAGCAGAGAGTTTTCTTCGTAGCTTCAGATATTTGCCAGCTGCTACCAAAAATCACGAGTTCAAAATTTAGAACTCCAAAGAATTCTTTTGCGTCCTCTCTCTCCATAGCCCCCTAGTCAATCTTTTGGAATGTAAACATCCTGAGTTCTCCAAAGCACTGGGTGGGGCTTTTCCTTTTAGAGCCTTCTTTGAAGGCCTGTCCTAACCCATTTAAAGATTCCAATTGTAATAGGTCAAGGCAAGCGGGCTTACAAGTTGTCTATTTTCATAGACCCCAATAATCATTTCTATCAATTATTATATCAATGACAATAAGCAGCAGAAATCAGTATAAAAATGTAGAATCAGATTTTTTAAATTCCGTTTTCAAAGCAGTCAAGTATAATTTTAATCTAACTTATGTTAATTCTTATCTAAACTGTTCCATTGAGGCAAAATATTGGATTAGGCCCCTGAAAACAGCAAGCCAAAAGCAGGCTTGCTGTCAGCCATTTTGACCGCTTCTGTCAGCCATTTTTGCTAATCAGCCCTGAGAAATGCAGGGACATTGATGTCCCCTGAGCTAGTTAGTTTATTGTCCCAACCTGTCTGATAAACACATGTGTGCTTAATTGAAGGGCAGAGGGATAAATGACTCGGTGAGCCTCGCCTTTCGAGTTCTCGGGTCTCTTGCTTTCTGATGGTTGGACCAGGCTGCAGCTGCCTTAGCAAATTCCCTGCGTCAGCTCATGAGGCTCACATCCTACAAGACACCCCAGAGGA
The DNA here is from genome assembly GCF_050624435.1 of Tenrec ecaudatus. Taxonomy (NCBI): domain Eukaryota; kingdom Metazoa; phylum Chordata; class Mammalia; order Afrosoricida; family Tenrecidae; genus Tenrec; species Tenrec ecaudatus. The sequence goes on along the minus strand of NC_134548.1, from coordinate 131,192,812 downwards.
GAAGGCACATGGACTTGCCCTGATGCAGCCCTGGTTGCTGGAGAAGCTGCCTGGAGACCCCTGTCAGCACTGAGATGCTTACACATTCACTGATTCGGCTTTTCTGCTAAAGTCAGCGTCATACTCTGTGTTTTGTGAGATGGAGGAGCACTTTGTAGATTGGTGTTGGACACATGGGTTAATGTTGGAATTGTGGGCTTGGGCATCACTGGGTTGGGATGTTGATTTCCACTTAACCTTTCTATAAATCTCTCTCTTATACATGATGCGTTTCTGATTTGTTTCTCTAATGTACCCAGACTAACACATCCCCTGAGCACAAAATGTCTAGTAATCACATTCATGTTTGACATTTCACAGAGGAATAACCAAAGACTGCAACCAAACAAAATATTCAAAACGTTACCTTCCCGTTTTCTTTCCAGAAATCAACCCAGTAAGCAATACGAATATATCTGTCCTCTGGAAAGCAAAAAAAAAAAAACCCCAAAAAAAACACTACCATGAGGCAGAAGTCAAACAAGGATCCACTCTCCATCTTTATTGTTTCTCTAGTAGCCCACTCTCAAGGTACCATAATGTGTTCGTGTGGGTAGAATATCGCCGAGTGAGTGTATCTATATCTTGCCTCCAGTGAGCTTTTCATCTCCTTAGAACCTCCAAATGACTAATCAAGCTGCGACCTGATTGACAGGCTAAACTCCACCCGTTCACTCCTAAGTCTCAACTTGGAAGCAGATTGTATAACTACCACAATAAAGCTGCAGGGTCTCTGTGTGTGAAAAGAAACACCTCACTGCAGGGGAAATTACAAAAACTTGAATGAAATCTACTTTTACTAGTACTCAGAAAGTTCACTTATGTCAATAGTTAGTTAGCAGACTCACCAAAAGAAAGAGAGAGAGAGGGAGAGAGAGAGAGAGAGAGAGAGAGAGATCTTAATAATAACTTAAGACTTTGCAGCCCCAATAAAAAGATTTTAAAAAAAGAAAGAAAATGATTAGGGCAAAAAATGTACGGATGTGCTTTATACAATTGATGTATGTATATGTATATGTATTGTGATAAGAGTTGTATGAGCCCCTAATAAAATGTAAAAAATAAATAAATAAATAAAAATTTAAAAAAAAGACTTTGCTAAATCGAGGCACCTCACAACTTCCACCAGGAAGCTAATTGGCACATACCATTATCTCATTGTTTATTAAAGTGTCAGTGCAAGACATTTCCGTTCCCACCAGAGCCATTTTCTCCCTTACTCTAAACCAAATGTTCGGTGTTATTTTGCTTCAGTATATTTTCTCTTTGTTAATTAGAACAATATGAAAGGGCTAAAGTGGCCCCCAATGTGTACATGGTCTATGGAGCAAAACAAATATAGAGGAATTTAGAAAGGACGTTATGATGGAGAAAAGTAAGGCCATTTATCTAACAAGGATGAAAATGATATGCCATAACCACATTTAACTCATCGTCAAATTAAAATGGTGTTTCCCTTCTTTCTCCTTAATGATACTCACCGTCAATGCTAAATAAATACTTACTAAACAAAAGATAGAAAGAAGAAAAATGTGTTCTGAACACTTATATAAAATACTAAACCCAATGAAAGTCCCAACAACAAGACCATGTTATTTTTTTGACAAGGCAATCAAATCACAAGTAAATACTCCAAGGTGAATTTATTAAAAAATCACTCTTTTTATTAATTAGAATACTGATCCCATCACTCTTTTGCTGTAACTATTAAAACCCTTTATATTGGGAGTGAGAGAAGTCCATCAGGAAAAGTTTCTGTGAAAGATGGAATGCGCTGTCTTATGGAGCTCAAAAGCTTCAGGTAAAATCGAGTTTCAGCTATGCCTCAAATTGTTTTCAGGTTATCTGTGCTTTTTGTTCTCTAACTTTCGCTCTATATTGGTTTTCACCATCGTCAGATATTCAAGATCGCCACAGGCATCTTTAAGTTATACTAACTAATTAATCATTGTAGACAAAAATGATTTCTCATTTCCAGCAGCTCCAGCTAGGATCAAAGATTTAACCCTTATCGGACAGCTCATGCCTAAAGCAATCTTTGTAACTAGACATGAGAGATATGCTGACTTGTGTGTCCATTACATTGGCCACACCAATGAACTCAGCTGGACTTACCCAACCTGGACTAAGATTGGTGAATGGGTAAAATTAAGGGGCTGTGATGTAAGACTGTTAGCTAGATGCTAAGGAGGCAAGGACAACACAATTTCTCTGGTTCTCCTAAAACAACAAAACCCCTTAATTTCTGCCCTATTTTTAGAGGTTGAATTTCACATTTCCACCCCAACCTCAAATATATGGCCACAGTTTCCCAAACAAGACAAATTCACTCAAATGAGTTAGTCCTACCCGACATGGTCTCTCTTCACCACCCTGGCTCTACACAGCCACTTTCCCTGGCTGATGCCCACAATACGTAAGGGCTCAGATTTAAATGCAGCACCTCTATAAAACATTTTCTACGTACCCCCAAAACACACATTTGATTTCTTTCTCGCTTGGAGCACAGTGAGGGGTCCAGCTTGTGTTGGAAGAATTTAAGTCCAATTGAATAGCATTTCTCAACTCCAGTAGACAAATCCTGCCTTCATATGAACCATCTGAATGGAGGCTTCCCAGGCGAGTGGTAAGTGGGAATAGCAATGTGAATGAGTCCAGAAAGTCCTAGAGATTTCTTTCAGATAGTATTTCCCATGATTATCAATTTCACCACACCATCCTCGCTGCAACAACACACACAGAACCAAACCAGCAAAGTCAGCATTCATTACTAGAGGCGAAATGACTATGACGGATCGGTTGTCAATATGCCTGTGATGTTCTGGTTCACATCGCTTGAAGTTTATGTAAAATACCCATGAATGAGGAGAACAAAAATGAAACTGCATGCCTTTGCAGAGGATTCCTTATGGAATTCTGTGGCTTGGCAGCAAATCCGCCAAATCTTTTAAGGAGAAGCATGAGGCACTGGAGAATTCAAGATGAAGCCACTCAGCATTAATCGGGAGACAGGCAAACTGGAAAGATCCAGCTGGGGGTCTGGCGAATTACCCAGAAATTGTGGGCTCTCTGAGTTAGAATCTAGGATGCAAAGACTTCCTGAGGAGAAAAGACAGACGTCCCTGAGCACCTGCAGATGAGAATAAGGGCATTTAACCAGAGTGACTCAGGGATGGCGTTTGAAGAAGACAGGAATATGAAACAACTAGACCCACTCAGGGGTCTCTGACTTGGCTTTCGAATTATTGGAGCATATTAAAAGTCTGAAAATAGTACCGATGAAGAACACCGCTTTCCCCCAGATCCTGGATGCTTCCTCCCCCCAACTACCATGATCCAAATTCTACCTTGCAGGACTGGATATGGCAGAGATTGTACACTGGTGTATATGGGAGCTGGAGGCACAGGGAATACAGAGTGGACGATACTTTCAGGACAAAGGGTGTGAGGGGCGAGGCTGGGAGAGTGGAGGGTGAGTGGGTTGGAAAGGGGGAACTGATTACAAGGATCCACATGTGACCTCCTCCCTGGGAGATGGACGGCAGAGAAGGTGGGGAGGGAGACTCCGGATAGGGCAAGATATGACAAAATAACAATCTGTGGATTATCAAGGGCTCATGAGGGAGGGGGGAGCAGGGAGGGAGGGAGAAAAAAAGAGGACCTGATGTAAAGGGCTTAAGTGGAGAGCAAATGCTTTGAGAGTGATTAGGGCAAAGAATGTACAGATATGCTTTATACAATTGATGTATGTATATGAATGGATTGTGATGAGATGTATGAGCCCCTAATAAAACGTTTTAAAAAAATAAAAGTCTGAAAACGTCTCTGAAAATATACTCCTGTGGGAGAAAATTGACGGAGGACTGAGCTGGGATATGCCCTAAGGTGAACCCAGCCCATGCGAGGTCATCAGGTTGCCCGTGCGCATGCGCGCGTGCGCGTGGGTGGGGTGGGATAGCGCATAATGGTTGCCTAGCCAACAGTCCCTAAGGGCCTGTGGCCCAACTGGCCCAACTGACCCGCAGAGTTAGATCCCAAGGGGAAACTTCGTGAAGACTGCAAAAAAGGTAAAACCCACTTTCCTATTTCTCAATAGTGTGGCTTCCTAGTCAGATAATTATTCTTTGTCTCTCAAGATGGAAAACTCTGATTCGGATGATGAAGAAAGTGAGCCTGCAGCTCCTTACAGACTACAGATGCGGCGCTCCGTTCCCAAAGAAGCTTTCGACCCTTCCGTGAGAAACAGGGGGGAAGAGGATGCCACGCTGAGGAGGCGCCAGTACCTTCTGGGCAACGCAAGTCAAAGTGCGGAAGAAGGGTCACAGCAACGACTACGAGGTTTTACAGAGCCGTCACCACGCCAAGACTCAGGTTAGCATTAAAGTATATCTGGGGAGTGTGTGTAAAATGGATAAGAAATATCATAAACACTACCGGTAGTAAATTTATGCCGAAATGGCATACATTTGAAAGTAAGTAGCCATTCAAAGAAAACTGACATTGATGTTTGATGGGTACTAAGGTGGGGATTTTCCCCTCAATCCCATCCAGGCTCTAATCAGGATGGGAGGTGCTATACTTCCCACCTCACCCTACACCCTCCATTGGTGGTTTCCCCTACTTCCTGAATGACTGCCTCTTTATAGACATGTGCTTTCCGCGCCAGCAAGGGGAAAGCTGGCGCCCTGGAAGTGTGTTGCAGGTGGGGCTGAGTTCGCTTCCCCTGCCCCTGAGGGGCATTAGGCAATGCTCCGGGGCATTGCGGTTGTCCCCCCAAGGCCTCCACAGCACGGAGGATTTCCAGGCTGTGGTTTCCCTGTCTGTGTGCGGTAGACGGTTTTACTGTGTAACCCAGAGGCGACTACAATAGCAGTGCGGTTTGGAGCATGCCTTTATTTTTGTGGTTCTGTTGTCTGTTCTTTGAACCTGACCTACAATTCCCTGACAGTTCTTTAAAATATGAGGTACTCAAGAACTTACAAACTGATAAACGTTGTTTATATTTTGGCAGTAGTCATATTTTCAAATTAATTCTATGTATTATATCAGGTTGTCTAGTAACAGTGGTTAAAATGCGCGGTGGCTAACCAAACACTCAGCAGTTTGAACCTAGCATCTGGCGCACCAGAGGAAGATGTGGGATCTGCTCCCCTCACCATCAGCAACCTTGGAAATCCTATGGCACAGTTCTAACCTGGCCAATAGGGCCATTATGGATCAGGAGTAATTTTCAATTTGGGCATGTGGGATATGTATTGTCAAAGGCCGTTAAGACCGTAAATAATAAATACAGATTAATGAGAATTTGACAAAAGTGGAATTTGATGTAAAGCATAGGTATTATATTGGGGACTTTTCAAAGTTTATGGAAAACTCTATTTCTCTATGAATTTTTGAGGCCCCATTATTGCTTACAGATGCTTACTTTATGGATTACATTGCACTCATAGTGATATAAAAACTAATATTAAAAGTGTGGGGTTTTTTTCTATTTGATATTCAGGCCATCTCAACAATTCAGGGTAATCTCTGAATATGAGGAAATTTTGAAAATACACTCCCTTTAGCTTTACTTTAATGAATTCTCTCAATTTGGTCAGGATTACTTCACTTTCTTAAAAACAGCGAATAGAAACTTTCGTGCCTTTACTTGCCTGTCTAAAGGAGCAAAGAAAGTATTAATCTATAAAGGTAAAATCCCTTGAAAACATCAAAACTGTTTAAGTGCCCACTTTTGTTTGTTTTAGCAAGAAACTACCAGAGGGCTTTTTTTACGGTTGTCCTAATTGTAGTATTCCCATTCTCCCTCCCCAATTTTTTGTCAAAAGGTGGACAAGACCCTTCAGCTGAAGTATCTCCTTGTGATTCCCCTGATGACTGGTTTAGGTCTTTTGAACAACCTGCAAATGTGATGCGCACTAGAGAGAGAGGACAAGAATCCTATGGAATAGTGAGCCAGAATAAACCTAACCATGATGATTCCAGATTAAGATTAGAACGAAATTTTACCCCTAGTGGCAGCCTAGATACCCTCAATGAATATGCCCCATCTTCAAGATATTCCATGGGGGTGTGTATGGGAAATAACACCCAATGGCAAGTGCAAAATTCACTACCTGAATCAACATCTTGGTGTCACCTCTTAGAACAGTATACACCATTAACAGAACTCCAACCTACCAGAGGCCAAAAAAGATCAAGAAGTAGTAGTCCAGACCACCAGAGAGCCGGGTTCAGAGCTGACGGTGACTCAACACCTCTGAATCGAATGAGTGTAGTCTCACAAGGATCTTCTCATGTTCCTTTACCTCAGACTCCTGAGCATCCTCCGTTTCCGGACAGTGAGGTTGCTTCTAGACCCCAGCATCAAGGAATACTCTGCGAGCCAAGAAGTGGAAATGAGTTACAAAGTGGGGGTCTTCTTACAACTTATAGACCATGGATTGCCACACAAGGGGAAAGCTCTTCAGGGCCAATAATCAATGAAGAACCTTGGAGACTGGAAGAGAGAAACCCAACGAGACTCTTGGACTTTGAAGTACACAGAGTTTACCCTGAAGCGCAGTGGGATGGAGGCAGCATAGCTCGTGAAGCTCCAATAACAGCTCCGACATCTGGCTACCTCGTCCCTCATGAAGATGGAGGAGGGAGGTGGTGTGAGCACCAAGGTTTGAGATCATATGGCAGTAGCATGAGAGGGACTATTAATAGGACTTCAAACACTGGCTTAAGTGGTACAGAGTCTAGTGCAACGCAGAGCACCTTCCCACAGCCCGGGCCAGTATTTGACGAATCAAGCAACTTGATGCACACTGTACCTATTTTAGAGCCTATGTACTTGATGAACACCGTGCCTACTTTAGGACCTAGTTACTTCATTTGGAGTGAGTCTTTTTTAGAGCCTGGTGATCTGGTGCACGCTGAGCCTAGTGACCCAGCTTCACGTGACAATATAGAACAGACAGACAATGAGAGCAGTCACAACTCTGAACATAATATCCTTTCTGGCTCTCATTCCAATCATAGCTTTCACAACAGCCCATATGTTTCCATTGCCCCGAGATCGAGCTCCAGTTCCATCACCACCTTGAGTTCTTGTACAATGTCTAGCCTTAGCTCTGATAGTGAAATTTCAGAAAGTAGTTCAGATGTATTCGAAAACGGAAATGAAGGAAGTGTATCATCAGGGTCGCTGTCAGAGTTCATTCAGGAAAGACAAGCCTGGTTCCTTTGGCCCTTCCCTGATCTGGCTCACTTTATCCATCCGAATGAAGGTGATGAGGAGCAACCTATAGGACTCACTAAGGACCAGATTGACAACCTGGAAATCAGGTCCTTTACGGAAAACGATGCAACAAAATCCTGTAGTGTGTGCATTACGCAATACACAGAAGGCAGCCAACTGCGGGTACTGCCTTGCTCTCATGAATATCATGCTCACTGCATTGATCGCTGGCTGGCAGAAAACTTGACCTGTCCCATTTGTCGCAGGAATGTCATAGATTCTGGGGACAGATAAAATGTTGAGATCTAACCTCATTCTTTACAAGATGATCTAATAATGGACAGATAGAAATCACTTGGTTTGTGCTCACTATTTTTTGAAGAATACTTAAAAACATAAACAAACAACCAGAATGGGGTCATTGAGGTCTCAACAAATCAGGACTATTTCTCTAAATTCTGTTTGAGAAATAGACGAAAGATTCTGTGAAAACCATTAAACTGAAAGTAAAATTCAATTCCCCACCACAGTGTCTCATTGAAATTCTGTATAAATATGGCAGGTGCATGGGGTTTGGGTATTGCTGATTCCATATGATCAGTTCTACATGGATTTGAAGTTTTCAAAAGTCTTGTTGCAGATGAGTCCGTGCAAACGCATAACCATGCCACGGGACAGACTAGAATTGCTCCCGAGTTCCAAGACTACATTCTTCATGGCAGCGGGCTCCCGCACCTTTCTCCCATGAAGCAAGCAGTGGGTGTGAAGCACCAGCTGTTCTGTTAGCATCTGAGTGCTGTTTGCATTAACCACTGTATCACCGACCAATTTGAATAATCCTGTATGATTAGGAAAGTCCAAGCCCGTTCCTGGGCCTGTCCTGCTTTGTACATGCATGCAACGAAACACCAAGTCAGAACCTAAAATAAGCAATTTAGGAGTTTGTTTGTCATTCTCACTGAAGAGAAAGGCTGCTACACTCATCCTAGGCTGTACAACGCCCTCAGAATAGTCACTTCCCATCTCTTGTACCAGCAAACTATTGCCACCCCTTATGGCTGCCTTAAAATTACCCATGCCTCGCTAACAAAGCATCAGTCAAGATCCCGTCCAAAACAAAAAGGTGGCACACTTAAATGAGGTGACTGGATGTCTTCAACAAAGGGATCCCGTAGTAAAGCATATTAATAAAGGAAATCAAGGGAGAAAGCACCTTGCAACTAGCAATTTTAAACATCCATTTTTCGACCACTAATCTTGAAGGCGCAAGGAGAGACTTCCCTGGAACCCAACCTATCCTAGAATTAGAGTAGGAGCCAACCCAAGTGGAACTGTGGTCTTAAGCTCTGGCCAATGTGGTGCCCCAACAGACTTGACTGGAAAACGCTCCTAAGGCCCAGCAAAGATCCCTGAACTAACTACAAGCTTTTCTCTTGTGAACTGTTTTGTTCTGTTCTTTTTCAGTGGTTTGTTTTGGTTGTTTTGTTGTCTGGTTGTATACTGTTGCTTTGTGTTCCTCTGTCTAGTTTTCGTGCATGTTAGTGACTCCACATGTCTGTCTGAATAGGACAGGCTGGATGAACTATCTGGATGAAAAACAACGGGACCGACAGTTCCGGGGGGACTTGGGGTGGGGGGTAGGGGGGGTAAGGAAGTGGTGTTAACAAACCCAGGGACAAGGGAAAAACATGGGACCCCAAAGGGTAGAGAAGGGGGAGTGGCAGGCCTGGTGGGAAATGATCAAGGGTAAGGTTGCTTAGAGAAGAGGTATACTCTAGCCCAGGTGGCAATGAAGCATGGTAGTAGGGCAGGAGGAAGGTCAAGGGAGATGGAGGAAAGAGCTAGGAGTCAAAGGGCATTCATGGAGGTCTAGACAAAGACATGTACATGCAAATATATATAGGAGGTTGGGGAAATAGATCTTTGTGTCTATATTTATAGGTCAAGTATTAAGGTGGCGGAAGGACCTTGGGCCTCTACTCAAACACTCCCTCTATGCATGAATACCTTCTTTTATTAAATTGGAACTCTATGATGCTCACTCTCCCGACACAACAGCTGGAGCCAACATGGGTGAACAAGTAAATGTGGTGAAGAAAGCTGATGGTGCCCGGCTATCAAAAGAGATAGTGACTGGGGTCTTAAAGGCTTGAAGATAAACAAGCGGCCATCTAGCTCAGAAGCAACAAAGTCCACATGGAAGAACACACCAGCCTGTGTGATCGAGTGGTCCCAAAGGGATCAGTTACCAGGCATCAAAGAACAAAAAATCATATCATTGACTGCACACCTCCATGATAGGATCGCTGAAGACAAATGGGTGCATAAGCAAATGTGGTGAAGAAAACTGATGGTGCCCGGCTATCAAAAGAGATAGTGTCTGGGGTCTTAAAGGCTTGAAGGTGAACAAGCGGCCATCTCGCTCAGAAACAAATAAGCCCACATGGAAGAAGCACACCGGCCAGTGCGATCACGAGGTGCCCAAGGGACCAGGTATAAGGCATCATGCAAAAAAAAAAAAAAAGATATAAGTGTGTGTATGTATGTGTATTTATGTGTATATGTATATATGTATGTGTATATATATATTATATTAAATGAAGGGGGAAGTGCAGAGTGGAGACCCAAGGCCCAAGTGTCAGCCAATGGAGATCCCCTCATAGAGGGGCTTAGGAGAGGAGATGGGTTAATTAGGGTGTGAGGTAGTATCGATGAAGAACACAGCTTTCCCCCAGATCCTGGATGCTTCCTCCCCCCAACTACCATGATCCGAATTCTACCTTGCAGGGCTGGATAGGACAGAGGCTGTACACTGGTACATAGGAGGGTTGGAGATACAGGGAATCCAGGGTGGATGATACCTCCAGGACCAAGGGAGTGAGGGACGATGCTGGGAGAGTGGAGGGTGAGTGGGTTGGAAAGGGGGAACTGATTACAAGGAGCCACATGTGACCTCTTCCCTGGGAGAGGGACAGCAGAGAAGGGGGGAAGGGAGACCCCGAATAGGGCAAGATATGACAAAATAACGAGGTATAAATTACCAAGGGCATATGAGGGAGGGGGGAAAAGGGAGGGAGGGGGGGAAAAAAAGGAGGACCTGATGCAAGGGGCTTAGGTGAAGAGCAAATGCCTTGAGAGTGATTGGGACAGGGAGTGTATGGGTGTGCTTTGTACAATTGATGTATGTATATGTATGGATTGTGGTAAGAGTTGTTGGAGTCCCTAATAAAATGTAAAAGAAGAAAAAAAAAAAAGAAAATGATTAGGGCAAAATATGTACAGATGTGCTTTATACAATTGATGTATGTCTATGTATGGATTGTGATAAGTGTTGTATGAGCCCCTAATAAAATGTTTAAAAAAAAAAAATTGGAACTCTATGATGCTCACTCTCCCGACACAACAGCTGGAGCCAAAATGGGTGAACAAGTAAATGTGGTGAAGAAAGCTGATGGTGCCCGGCTATCAAAAGAGATAGTGACTGGGGTCTTAAAGGCTTGAAGATAAACAAGTGGCCATCTAGCTCAGAAGCAACAAAGTCCACATGGAAGAACACACCAGCCTGTGTGATCGAGTGGTCCCAAAGGGATCAGTTACCAGGCATCAAAGAACAAAAAATCATATCATTGACTGCACACCTCCATGATAGGATCGCTGAAGACAAATGGGTGCACAAGCAAATGTGGTGAAGAAAGCTGATGGTGCCCGGCTATCAAAAGAGATAGTGTCTGGGGTCTTAAAGGCTTGAAGGTGAACAAGCGGCCATCTCGCTCAGAAACAAATAAGCCCACATGGAAGAAGCACACCGGCCAGTGCGATCACGAGGTGCCCAAGGGACCAGATATAAGGCATCATGCAAAAAAAAAAAAGATATAAGTGTGTGTATGTATGTGTATTTATGTGTATATGTATATATGTATGTGTATATATATATTATATTAAATGAAGGGGGAAGTGCAGAGTGGAGACCCAAGGCCCAAGTGTCGGCCAATGGAGATCCCCTCATAGAGGGGCTTAGGAGAGGAGATGGGTTAATTAGGGTGTGAGGTAGTATCGATGAAGAACACAGCTTTCCCCCAGATCCTGGATGCTTCCTCCCCCCAACTACCATGATCCGAATTCTACCTTGCAGGGCTGGATAGGACAGAGGCTGTACACTGGTACATATGAGGGTTGGAGATACAGGGAATCCAGGGTGGATATTACCTCCAGGACCAAGGGCGTGAGGGACGATGCTGGGAGAGTGGAGGGTGAGTGGGTTGGAAAGGGGGAACTGATTACAAGGAGCCACATGTGACCTCTTCCCTGGGAGAGGGACAGCAGAGAAGGGGGGAAGGGAGACCCCGAATAGGGCAAGATATGACAAAATAACGAGGTATAAATTACCAAGGGCATATGAGGGAGGGGGGAAAAGGGAGGGAGGGGGGAAAAAAAAGAGGACCTGATGCAAGGGGCTTAAGTGAAGAGCAAATGCCTTGAGAATGATTGGGACAGGGAATGTATGGGTGTGCTTTATACAATTGATGTATGTATATGTATGGATTGTGGTAAGAGTTGTTGGAGTCCCTAATAAAATGTAAAAGAAGAAAAGAGGAGAAAAAAATGATTAGGGCAAAGACTGTACAGATGTGCTTTATACAATTGATGTATGTATATGTATGAACTGTGAAAAGAATTGTATCAGCCCCAATAAATTGTTAAAAAAAAATGTAAAAAAAGAAAAGAGGAGAAAAAAATGATTAGGGCAGGGACTGTACAGATGTGCTTTATACAATTGATGTATGTATATGTATGAACTGTGATAAGAATTGTATGAGCCCCTAATAAATTGTTAAAATTAAAAAAAAATTTTTTTTAAAAAGAAAATGATTAGGGCAAAGAATGTACAGATGTGTTTTATACAATTGATGTATGTATATGTATGGATTGTGATAAGAGTTGTATGAGCCCTAATAAAATAAAATACAAAAAAAAGAAAAAGTAGAACTGAACATGGTAATGGCAACATATGGACAAATATGCTTCATACAATTGATGCATGGATTGTTGTAAAAGCTGTAGCCCCCAATAAAATGATTTAAAAGAAAAAAAATAGGACTTCAAACACTAGCTTAAGTGGTACAGAGTCTAGTGCAACGCAGAGCACCTTCCCACAGCCCGGGCCAGTATTTGACGAATCAAGCAACTTGATGCACACTGTACCTATTTTAGAGCCCATGTACTTGATGAACACCGTGCCTACTTTAGGACCTAGTTACTTCATTTGGAGTGAGTCTTTTTTAGAGCCTGGTGATCTGGTGCACGCTGAGCCTAGTGGCCCAGCTTCACGTGACAATATAGAACAGACAGACAATGAGAGCAGTCACAACTCTGAACATAATATCCTTTCTGGCTCTCATTCCAATCATAGCTTTCACAACAGCCCATATGTTTCCATTGTCCCGAGATCGAGCTCCAGTTCCATCACCACCTTGAGTTCTTGTACAAAGTCTAGCCTTAGCTCTGATAGTGAAATTTCAGAAAGTAGTTCAGATGTATTTGAAAACGGAAATGAAGGAAGTGTATCATCAGAGTCGCTGTCAGAGTTCATTCAGGAAAGACAAGCCTGGTTCCTTTGGCCCTTCCCTGATCTGGCTCACTTTATCCATCCGAATGAAGGTGATGAGGAGCAACCTATAGGACTCACTAAGGACCAGATTGACAACCTGGAAATCAGATCCTTTACGGAAAACGATGCAACAAAATCCTGTAGTGTGTGCATTACGCAATACACAGAAGGCAGCCAACTGCGGGTACTGCCTTGCTCTCATGAATATCATGCTCACTGCATTGATCGCTGGCTGGCAGAAAACTTGACCTGTCCCATTTGTCGCAGGAATGTCATAGATTCTGGGGACAGATAAAATGTTGAGATCTAACCTCATTCTTTACAAGATGATCTAATAATGGACAGATAGAAATCACTTGGTTTGTGCTCACTATTTTTTGAAGAATGCTTAAAAATATAAACAAACAACCAGAATGGGGTCATTGAGGTCTCAACAAATCATGACTATTTCTCTAAATTCTGTTTGAGAAATAGACAAAATATTCTGTTAAAACCATTAAACTGAAAATAAAATTCAATTCTCCACCACGGTGTCTCATTGAAATTCTGTAGAAATATGGCAAGTGCATGGGGTTTGGGTATTTCTGATTCCATATAATCAGTTCTAGATGGATTTGACGTTTTCAAAAGTCTTGTTGCAGATGAGTCTGTGCAAACGCATAACCATGCCACGGGACATACTAGAATTGCTCCCGAGTTCCAAGACTACATTCTTCATGGCAGCGGGCTCCCGCACCTTTCTCCCATGAAGCAAGCAGTGGGTGTGAAGCACCAGCTGTTCTGTTAGCATCTGAGTGCTGTTTGCATTAACCACTGTATCACCGACCAATTTGAATAATCCTGTATGATTAGGAAAGTCCAAGCCCGTTCCTGGGCCTGTCCTGCTTTGTACATGCATGCAACGAAACACCAAGTCAGAACCTAAAATAAGCAATTTAGGAGTTTGTTTGTCATTCTCACTGAAGAGAAAGGCTGCTACACTCATCCTAGGCTGTACAACGCCCTCAGAATAGTCACTTCCCATCTCTTGTACCAGCAAACTATTGCCACCCCTTATGGCTGCCTTAAAATTACCCCATGCCTTGCTAACAAAGCATCAGTCAAGATCCCATCCAAAACAAAAAGGTGGCACACTTAAATGAGGTGACTGGATGTCTTCAACAAAGGGATCCCGTAGTAAAGCATATTAATAAAGGAAATCAAGGGAGAAAGCACCTTGCAACTAGCAATTTTAAACATCCATTTTTCGACCACTAATCTTGAAGGCGCAAGGAGAGACTTCCCTGGAACCCAACCCATCCTAGAATTAGAGTAGGAGCCAACCCAAGTGGAACTGTGGTCTTAAGCTCTGGCCAATGTAATCAGTGCCAACCTCAATTATCGAGGGAGATAAACAGTTGGAAATATACACCCTTTCTGTCCTCTTGCCGTCCAACCTGTTGAAAGAATCCATTAGCCAAACACAACATGAAGACACACAGGGCAAAGGAGATTGGTTGATAAAACCCTTAAAGGTCTGTCTGTGGGGGTAACAAAGTAGAAGCAAGACTAGGGCGGATGTGGAGGCGACAGCAGAGACTATCTACCATAATCAGAATTCCTAAGTCTCTTCCACCCAAAGTCTATACAGACTTTCTAGTCACTTCATGTTGCCCTCTGTCTCATTCTTTCAACCTCTTTGAATTTTCCTCTTCTCTGATCACCCAGATCCTTGTATGGTAATGGAGAGAGCAGGCACATTTGATCATGAGAAACCACGGGAAGATGGCAAATGCTTAGAAATGATTTCCTTTCTCTAAATCTTGCTCCTACTTAGGTTTGCTGTGGTTGCAACAACTAAGTACAAAAGGCAGGGCTCTGTCTCACCCAGCACTCTCTATGTTTCTAGCTAGGTGCTCTAATTTATCACGATGGGCACACAGCACACACAGATAACGTTCATGATTATTTCGTTCACTATGGAAATTACCGGGTTACAATTCAAGTGAGAATTGCTCAGAACAGAGTTGTTCATTCAGGACATGATACCAAGTTCTCTCGGGGCTGCTAATGAATGCCTAAAGGTCATGTACCTTCCCAGTAAGCCTCTACCCAAAGGTACTCAGTGCCAGCTGTGCGGGTCAGCAGTCCCAGCTCCACCAATTAAGTGCTCCACAAGTCAGCTTCCTGCCCGAAAGCACTCAGCTCTACATGCTGTGTGGGCAGGAAGTCCATTCCTCTTTCTCATGTTTATATCCTGGTTCTGCTGCTGCTGCTGTTGCTCTGCCATTCCTCTGCTGTCACAGCTCTCTTCTGGATCAAGGAGGTTCACTACATGGGAATAAACGGAGAGCCTAGTGACTTGTTAATCAGGGGAAAACTAGCTTGCTTCCATTACCCGTTGTTGGCTCTGTGTTTTGCATCTGACCAAAGTAAAACAGAGAAGGAAGTTTATGTTGTTAGGCTCCGTCCAGTCAGTTCCTACTCAGAGCGACCCCATATACAATTGTAGGAAGCACTGCCAAACCCAGAGGATTCCTCACAACCTTTAGATTGGGCTGCTTTTCACCTTTGCATGACCTTCACCTTTATCCAGTCCATCTTGGTTCTTGGTGATACCATTTGTGTCAGAGTAGAACTGTCACCCATGCAGTATTCCAGGTCTGGGTTGTTGTTTTCTTGCTCTTTTCAGAATGGTGATCTCCTGGACTTCATTCCAAGGCACCGTTGGGTGGATATGAACTTCCAACTCTGTTTTGCAGCCACCCACATGACCTGGGATTCCTGTGTTCTCTCTAGGTGGATGACATCGTGTAGAGAAGAATATGTTGATTTAATTAAAGGATTTCAGGGGAGTGTGTCTTCAGGACCAGCTGAATGGGATTGTGCAGAGGTTGGCATGCAGTGTCTTCTCAACCATGTTTGTATCTCTAAGTAGGCTCTTTCCCCATTGTAGAAGAGACAGCTTCCTTATAATCCTACATTTGTGAGCAGTTGGGCAGCCCCTGTGGACTATGACAATATTGCACAATCCCTCCAGAGAACTAGTTCTTATCTAGCCTGGCTCACTTCCTCCTCCCTAAACCAGTTCTCATAATCAGGACTTGCTTTCCCCTTAATGAGCTAGCCTGAGACCCCTGCCCACCCCTGAGGACTATGGAGTCAACTTTGACTCACCACGTACTGGACCATCTACAGTCCCAGGAACCTCTGGCTCTTTCATCCTTGGATTTTGCAAGTAACATTATCACACAGCTCTTAACCCCGTGCGAGACAGTTTTGCGCTCACCGAAATATTGGGATTGGGTTAATCAGCTCAGTTTTGGATCAGTTAAGTTGAAGTTCTTCTGAAAGACATGGTTTTTCACTCCTGTGCAGAGCTGCAGTTTCAGAAAACCACTGATGCTTTTATACCCTGTCTACAGGGTTACTATCATTTGGAATAGACTTGATGGCCTTGAGTTTTGAGGTTTTCAGCAAAATTACCAAGGAGACATATTGAGTAGGCCACTGCACAGTGCGCTGTAGACAGCATCTGGACTGAAGATATACAGCTGGGAATGAACAGCAGTAGGATAGCATTTCATCCACGAGACTGGTGAAGTTTACCCGGGGAAGGATTGTGAATGTGAAAGAGAAGTGCAGAGGCTGAGTGAACCTGGGGTATTGCAATGCATGCACAGGGTGCCTGCAGAAACCACGGAGCCAGCAAAGGAGATGTGAGTGTGTCACCTAATCCAAACAGCCATTGAGTTGATTCTCACTCATGGTGACCCTGTAGAACAGAGTAGAACTACATCCTGCTTCCCAAGGAATAATCTTTATGGCAGTATAAAACCTCATCTTTTTAACACAGAGCAGCTAGTGGTTTCAAACTGCATATCTTATCATTAGCAGCCTGATTCGTACCCACCAGTGCTCCTTTGAGTGACCTAATAGGTAGGGAAAAATTACACCACAGGTAAAATAAGCAGGGGAATAAATGCCTTGACCAATAATGGAGAAGCAACTCCGTTATGTGCTGTTGTTAGGCCAAGTCAGGAATTATGGTTGGAAAAGCCATGCTTCAAATAGTACATGGCAGAGTGACACCGAAAATCATGGGGTGCTAGGCGGAAAGAATAGGAGGACGTGAGTCTTATGATTATTCACTGTAGAAAAAAACAACATGTGTTTAGGATGGTGTGGAGGGTTTCTTGTGTGGAGGGCCACAATTGCTGTGCATGCTCTTTGGAATGGATGGAATCTAATGGGTAGGTGGAGAAGCTGTCTTCAGCAAGCCATGATTGTGTGTTCATGAGAACAGGAGAGATGGTAGACTATGTCTATGGTGATGGAGTTGGGAGATGGTGGTGGCAGACTGGGATTTCTCTTTGGGTTGCTTCTCTCTAAGGATATGAGGATGGTGATCAGATAAAGCGAGTAGAGGATAAGTTGCCTTGGAGGAATGTAGAGTACTCATGACATTATTTCCTTAAGGTGGGGCAATGTGTAGCTTAAGAAAATACAATAGCAAACACGTATTGAATGTCAAATTTAAGTAGCTGATCCAAGTGTAAAGAATAGAAAGTGAGCAGAAGGGGCAAGGTTGTGACCACGTAGGTAACTGACACCCAGAACTCAGTAGAGATTGGTGAGTGGGGAGATTTGGTCGCCGAGTAGGGGGTGTCAAGGCTGTCAGTCAATCCCTTAGACAGACCAGAGAATTTCTCTGAACCAGAAGCTGACTTCATCCCCATCAACCGGCACTCCCTATGGATTCCCAAGGTTTCCTGCCCCACCCCACCCCAGCTGCCTGTTTTGCGACACTCCAGGTGCTTGCACCACTTTGAGCAACGGAGGCATCTGTCCTGTATACGTGCTCCTCACAGACCCACCAGCACATGCCTCCCTCCAGAGGTTCCTGCCCCACCTTGGCGATCCTCACAGACACACCAGCCCGCCCTGTCTAACCCTCCCCAGAAGTTCTGCCCCACCTGATTCTCTAGGCCTACAAGACTTCCTGCACAAGTACGCCAGAAACTCGTGCAACTGCTGTTTGGTGACCCAAGTCTGCCAGGATTTCCCACTGCATTCCTCCTTCTCCCTATGAAATCCCCCTTCCCCTAACATAAGTATCTTGGCCCTCCTTCCCAACCCTCATTCTATCAGAAATGCCCCTGGCTAGGAACAGACCACCCGATCCCCACCCCATCCCCCAAATATGTGCCCCTGCACCCAGGACAACACTTTCCATCAGACTGCAGCAATCACAGCTGCAAACAGCCCCTACGGAGGCCTGGGGATGGTGGGAGCACAAAGCATGGGCTAAGGAGAGAGGGAAATCCCAGCAGGACAAAGGGGATACACAGCCCCTCAAGGCAGTTAGCTGTAGGCAGCCTGCAGAAACACCAACACCAGCCTCACAAAGAGAGAGCCTAGGGCTCTTTGACTCTGGGGGGAATGGCACCTAGTGCCAGTAAATCAACAAAAAAGCAGCAAGCTGCTTCCACAGCTTCAACAAGAAAAGAGAAACAAAACCCAATGCCAGAGGATGACCTGAACTTAACAGCAATCATAGAAAACACAGATGTTGACTTCCTACAGAAAGATATCTTCAGAATGCTTCTTAGAGTCATACAGGACATCAGGGAATCAATCCAGAAAAGGGGTGAAATGATAGAGGAGATAAAGGCCATGAACCAAATGGAAATACAAGAGCTAAGGGCCAAGATTAAAAAAACTGATATCAAATTCATAGACTTCGTCCACCGACTGGAGGAGGCAAATAACCACACCTGTGCCCTAGAGGATTGCCAAGCAAAAATTGATAAACGTGACAAAAGCTCAAACAAGTCTGTCAGAGAAACTGAAGAAAACCTCAGAGCTGTGTCTGAAGCTATGAAGAGGAACAACATTAAAATAATTGGATCACTGGAGGAAATTACAAGGAAATCAACATAAAAAATTGTGATGGAATTCTTGGGGGACATTTTCCTTAGCTTAATGAATGAAAACCAGGTAACCATACAGGAGGCTAAAAGCACACCAGCTAGACTGAATCCCAAGAAGTCACCAAGACATATAATTGCTAAGCTATCCAACTTTGAGGAAAAGAAGAAAATTATTAGAGCAGCTAGGGAAAAACAAGCAGTCACATATAAGGAACACAGATACTATGCTCACAATTATCAGTTGACACTGAAGAAGAAGAGATAGTGGAGCAAGATATTCTGAAAATTGAAGGAAAATAATGCAAATCCAAGAATACTCTCGCCATCCAAACTGAGTATCAAGGTTGACTGAGAAGTGAAAGTCTTCCTTGGAAAGGAAAAACTCAAAGAATACATTAAAAAAAAAACCCAGCACTACAAAAGATCCTTACCAACTCAGTATGGGTAGAAGAACAACACTCACAAGCACAAATAAGAGACCACCATACAGAAAAACTACACCAAAAGACCACCCAAGGGAAAAGAGCTCTCAAGATAACATTAGCTCAACGATGAAAAGAAGGCAAGATGAAGCACACACACATATATGCACAACCCATGGATAAAAAGTGGAGGTAAGAAAACCCTCAAAGAAGAGGTTTAAGATGACATCACAGAGTCCACAGATCGATGCAATAACTCTGAATATCAATCGAATGAATTCAGGTATTAAGAGATAGAGGATAACAAAGCCCACATGGAAGAAGCACATCAGCCTGTGTGATCACGATGTGTCGAAGGGATCATGTATGATGTATCAAAGAACAAAACAAAATCATACCATTTTGTACTTGCCTTCCCGATATGAAAGCTGAAGACAAATGGATGCATAAACAAATGTGTTGAAGAAAGCTGATGGTGCCCTGCTACCGAAAGATATAGGTTTTTGGATCTTAAAGACTGGAAGGTAAACAGGCAGCCATCTAGGCTAGAAGCAACCAAGCCTACATGGAAGAAGCACACCAGCCGGTGTGATCATGAGGTGTTGAAGGGATCAGGTACCAGGTATCAAAGAACAAAAAATCACATCATTGTGGATGAGGGGGGATGCAGATTGGGGACCCAAAGCCCATCTGTAGGCAACTGGACATACCTTACAGAAGGGTTTTAGGGAGCAGACAAGCCAGTCGGAGTTCAGTGTAACAATGATGAAACATACGCTTTCCTCTAGTTCTTAAATTCTTTCTCCCCACACTATCATGATCCCAATACCACCTTACAAACCTGGATAGACCAGAGAATGTACACTGGTACAGATAAGAACTGGAAACACAGAGAAGCCCGGACAGATGAGCCCTTCAGGACCAGTGGTGAAAGTGGTGATATTGGGAAGGTGGAAGGAAGGTGGGGCAGAAAGTGGGAACCGATTACAAGGATCTACATATAACCTCCTCCCTGGGGAAAGAACAACAGTAAAGTGGGTGAAGGGAGATGCTGGACAGTGTAAGATATGACAAAATAATAATAATTCATAAATTATCAACGGTTCATGAGGAAGGGGGAAACGGGAAGGGAGGGGTGGGCTCAAGTGGAAAGCAGATATTTTGGGAATGATGAGGGCAACAAATATAAAAATGTGCTTTACACAATGGACATATGTATGGATTGTGACAAGAGTTTTATAAGCCCCCCAATAAAAGTATTTTAGAAAAAGAGAGAGAGCGATTAGCAGGCTGATTTAGAAAACATAACCCCTTGTTCTGCTCCCTAGAGGGGACACATCTCAAGATTACAAACAAAAATAGGCAGAGAATCAAAGGCTGGAGAAAAACATACCAATCAATTAACAATTCTAAAAAAGCAGTAGTTGCAATCCTAATCTCAGATAAAATTGATCTCAAAGTGCGAACCATAATAAGTGATAAAGAGGGAATGCTCAAGGGAAATGTAAATCAAGAACCACTAAGTATTTTATACATAGACAAGAAGATAAACAAGAAACCAACTGAATACGTCAATGAAACACTCCAAAAGATGAACAAAGAAATCACAGGCTCAACAATTATAGTAGGTGACTTTAGTACACCATTCTCTGAGAAAGATAGATCACAGGGAAAGAAACTCAACATGGAGGCTAAAGATATAAACACTACAATTAACCGATTTGACCTGATAGATATTTACAGAGCTTTCCAACCAAATAAAAATAATTGCAATCTTTTTAAGTCCATATGGCACATATTTAAAGATAGACCACATGCTGGGGCACAAGATGAATCTGCATAAATGTAAGCACATTGATATCATACAGACCTCTCTGTGCCCCCTGTGTCACAAGGCTGGAGACAGCAAATGCAGTTATCAGAAGAAGTTTCATAGCAATACATGCACACATGAAAAAGGAAGGGAGACATGACTGATATGCTGGAATGAAATTAACAGCAACTACAGCAGATTCAACAGGACAATCCCATTAATAGCAAAAGAAGAGAAATAATAAAAACCAGGGCTGAGATTCAAGGGAGGGAAAATAAGAAAACTATGGGATAAACTAATGCTGCTAAAAGGTGGTTCTTTGAAAAGATAAGCAGAATTGACTGGCAAACCTAAGGAAAGTAAGGATGGAAGAACATTCAGTAGCAATGATGAGTGTTGAAAGAAAGGACATTAGGAAGGAACTTCAAACTCGTGGGTAATTATCCCATAGAGGGCACTCTGGTGAGTTTGATGTCCAGGAGGTCAAGTGAGAGTGTTCTGGTGAGTAGAAAGATCCTCAGGAAGATGCAGGGGCCCTCCATGTCTTGGAGGTGGCCCTGCCCCATATCTGTTTTGTCCCAAGGTCTATACATCTATGTCTATAAACCAGGGATTCCCCACCCCCGGCTGTGTGCTCTTTGTGTGCCTTGGTTGCCACCCGCCAGTGCCCCCTTCACCCATGGCTTGGTCGCCACACCAGGAACTGGATGACTGTCATGTTGAGCTTCCCAAAGCTGTGGTTTGACCACCAGATAGCAAGTATCCACCCGTGGCTTCCACCCAAGGGAGCTGCACCCTTCCCCTATGGTTTGCCTCTCTCCTAGGGGCTGAGCAGCAATTCTGCCTACACGCTCTGGTCCCTCCCCTTAGCCACCCAGGGCCACAGCACCTAACCCACCGCACGTTTGATCACCTGCGGCTAGGGGCACCCAACACCAGTACTAGGTCACCTCCACCCCCACACAGTCCCATCTGCCATGTAAACAGGTCATGGCACCTGCCACTTCCAAGGTGCTTCAGCTCATCGCAGCCCCAGCCTCTACCTATCTGCACGGAGTGCTGCCCGCACTTCCCACCAATCATTTACCCAGCACTGCATCTTCTAGCAACCTGCTCTCCTCGCAGCCTGCACATCCTTGCAGGTCCACCACGTACCCGCCAGCCATACTACCTTAGATCCCAACGGGGTCACCAAACACCCATAGGTCCCCTACAGTCATTTCATTGTTTCAGGAGCTATCCATCAGTCAAAATGAGCTCCCCACATCTTTCTCCACCTGTGCTTGCAACCTCTCAACGCTGTTGACCAGTGAATCGTGGCAGTGCCTGCCTGCACTGTAGCCTGAGCCACCTCTACAGTAGGCCACAGACAACCCTTGAAAACACCATTGCCAGTCACACAAAAAAGAATTCAGGGTCTCTTTGTCTCTCAGAAATATGTTGCCTGGCTCTTACAAGTCATCATGTAAACAACAGTATACCACATCTCTCCCAACAAACAAACCAGAAAGATAAACTGCAACAACAGAGCTAACAGTGTTCACAGAAAATCTGATGGGCATTTGCCACCAAAAGAAAATTTCAGAGGATGCTTGGAGATGAGGGAAGCTACACAGACTAAGGATGCATCGATAGAGGAAATGAAGTCCACAATAGAGGGGATGAAACCCATGCACCAAAGGGAAATACAGGAGCTAATGGATGAAGTAGCAGAAGCTACACACAAGTTCGCAGATCTCAAAAACAGTAGAGTAGGCTGAGAACCGGATGGGTGGTCTGGAAGACAATAAGGCAGATCTTATGAGAAAGAGAGTCAAACAAGCTAATAAACAGCCGAAAGAAAACCTGAGATCAATGAAGGTTGTTATGAAGATTAATAACATCCAAATTATTGGCCTACCAGAACAAAACACAGGGAAGAAGTCAACAGGTAATCTAAAAACACAATTTCTGGAAAAATCATCCCCACCTTAATGATTGAGAATCAGTCATTCATACAGGAAGCAGAGAGAACATCAATTAGACTAAACCCTAGTAAGAACTCACCAAGGCACATAATAGTTAAGCTGTCCAATTTTGAGGAAAAACAGAAAATCCTAAGAACAGCTAGAGGAAGGAAGACAGTCATATACAATGGCTGTCAGGTAAGAATATGCTCAGACATATCAACATTAACTATGAAGAGGAGGATACAGTGGATTAACATAGCCAAAAGCTAAACAGAAAAAAAAAGTCTCCTACTCTGCCAAATTATCTATCAATATAGAAGGGCAGATAAGGGTCTTTCAGGATAAGGAAAATGTGAAACGACAAAAACAAAAGACTTATACAGTGAAAATTACAAGACCCTAATGCAGGAAACTAAATGCCACCTCCATAAATGGAGGAGTATACCATGCTCATGGACCAGAAGACTTATCCTTCCCAGAGGACTTGAAAGTTTAATGCCAACCAGATTCCTAACCTTCTTCAAAGAATTGGAAAAACTGACCACCAATTTCATATGGAGAGGGAAGAAGTCCAGAATTAGCAGAGAACTCCTTAAGAAGAAAGACAAAGTCGGAGGACTTTCTTTACCTGGCTTTAACACCTACTACACAGCAAAAATGGTCAAAACAGCGTGGTCCTGGCATAAGGACAGAAACTAAGGCCAATGGAAAATAATAGAAAGCACAGAAATAAAATCATCAGCATATAGACAACTGATCTTCGACAAAGGCTCCAAACGCATTTAGTGGGAGAGCGATGCCCTATTCAACAAGTGGTGCTGGAAACAATGGAAATCCACATGTAGAAAAATGAAACAAGATGTCGACCTCACCCCATGCACAAGAACACACTCAAGGTTGATTATGGACCTAGAAGTAAAACCACAAACCATCAGGACCATTAGCTAATGACTCGGGACAAACCTACAAGAAATACAAAGGCTAACTGCAATAGGGCAGGGTACACACAAAGGGGAACCTGAAATTGGCAAGTGGAATTTGCTAAGGATAAAACAACTGTGTGCATCAACAGACTTCACCAAGAGGATTACAAGGCAAACCATAGACTGGGAGAGGATGTTGAGCAATGAAACAACAGACAAAGGGTTTATAGCAAAAATCTACAACACTCTCCTTGTCTGCAAAAAAGAGGAAAACAGTTAACCCCTTGAAGGAGTGAGCGAAAGACCTGAAAAGAAGTTTCACTGGAGAGGAGATCCGTATGGCCAATACACGTGAGGAAATGCCATTCGCCATCAGAAAAATGGCAATCAAAAGAACCGTGAGATACCATCTATCTCCTTTGAGACAAGCCCAAATCAGAAAATGAAAGCGCAACAAATGTTGGAGGGGATGTGATGACATAGGAACACTCCTACATTGCTGGTGATCTTGTAAGTATGTATAGTCGATATGCAAAGCGATCTGGTGATACATTTTTCAACATAGAAATTGATCTACCTTATGACCCAGCTGTCCCTCCACTGTGCATATACCCAGAAGAGGTATGCACATGAATAGAAAAATAACAGCTAATTAGTCCACACACTCATACAGAGGGCTCAATTCAACTCCCTTCCGTGGAATAGTTAATACACTGAATGTCCTTCAACACAGGAGGGCTGGTGGGTCCAAGATAAAGGAAGCAGTTGAGTTCTGCCCTAGGCCAAGGCAGGTAGTCCAGCCATAGGCAGCAAGCAGCTGGGTGGGTCACCAAAAGTCAGCAGCTTAGGATCTTAGGGAAGCAGGCTCAGATGGAATATCAAATTCAAGCAATGCAAGACAATAGGAACTTCCAGCTTCAAGTTCAAGTGGTGTATATACCAACAGCGTGGCAAAGCAGGTCTCCATGTAACCTCAAACTCTAGTGACACGATTCACAGGCTGGCAGTTCCAAAGGTAGTGTAGCTCACAAGTTGAGACAGACCTCTAGCTGGTCTGATCACCAGAGGACAAGAGGGTAAGGGGTGGGCTTTGCCGAGCAATTTCTCTCTTTGCCCTCAAGGCAAACTGAGACCTTATAAATCCCACATGTTCTTATTGGCCATTTTGGCACAATAAACCTACCTATCACAGTCCACTCCATGCCAACTGGGACCTGTGCACAATTCTTTAGCCATACATAATTTCCAGACATTAATGAAATCACACTTACACCTAACATCATACATATAAATGAGAACACTGAATCTAGTTGTATCTGGTGCATCATACACGAACAAGGGGGGGGGGTATTCAATAAGAACATGCAAACAACATAAACTGACTATGGCAAACCTGCCTTTTGGAATTGGTCATGTAATCATGACCTATGTAGAACTGCCTTCTTCTACCAACCATTCTGTATTACCATTGACTTCGGCCAGAACCTCTGCTGGCCAAGGTTGTTTGTCTGGTGGAGTGGCCGAGGCCTTCATTCCTGAGGGGTCTGGGTCATTAGATGTCCTGTCAGAAGTGGGTTACTGTAATTTACCATTTACTTTAATCTCAGGGCATGATAGTAGTAAGAGACAGCTTACGGGTACCCCTGGAAGCCAAACACTCTTCTTTGGCTCCATTATGTAACACCAGTCTAATTTCTCCTTGGTAATCAGGATCAGTCACCCCACTGACTACAGTGGCACTCTTCCTGACCGGTTGATCCAAAGGCACGAGAAGCCCAAAGTGGCCAGGGGGCATTCTCATCTGTGGGTTCAGTGGAATCTGTGCTGCGTTTCCGGGTGGGAGAGTTCCTTCCTTTGGGACCAAGACCTCCTGGCCTGAAGAGCATAGGGTTTCTGGAACAGGAAGCACAAATGCTGCAAGTGGAGCACTAGGAGTAATAGTGCCACTCCAGCTTCCACCCCTTGGGTCCTGGACCCATTAATCCTGGATATTGGATACATAGCATCATATCTTGTCCATTGCTTTAGAGAGTATACAGCCTCCTGGAGAACAATGCCTATGCCCCCCAAGTCATTGCCACCTAGCTGAGGCCAAAACTGTGTCCTTAGGAACCCATTACATGCTTCTATGAAAACATCTACTTCAGGACGACGAGGAACATAATACAACCAGTGCATTCCATGGGCATGAGACCATTGCCACACTTCATTTGCTGTAAAGTGCGTTCTTTTATCTGAAGCAATGCTATGTGGGATGCCATGCTGGTCGATAAAGTGTTCAGTAAGTCCACGAATGGGAGTTTTTGGCAGGAGCATTGCATGTAGAGAAGGCAAATCCATATGAAGGGTAAGTGTCTCTTCCAGTAAGAACAAAAGGCTGCCCCCTCCATGACATAAGTTGTCCTGTGGAATCAAGCTGCAACCAGGCTGCTGGTTGATCTCCTGGAGGAATGGTCCCATAACTTGGACTCAATGTTGGTGTCTGTTGCTGGAAGATGGGGCACTTAGCAGTGGCAGTGGCCAAGTCAGCATTGGGGAGAAGTCCATGTTGCTACACCCTTGCATAACCTCCATCCCTACCACCATGCCCACTTTGTTTATGTGCCAATTGGGCAATGACAGGAGCGGCAGAGGAAAAGGGAGGACTAGTCTCTACAGTGCGTGTCATCTTATCCACTTGATTGTTAATGTCCTCCTCTTCAGAAGTAACCCTTTGGTGAGCATTCATATGAAACACTTTCCTAGCCCATTTACAGAGGTCTAGCACATACCTCTTTTCTACTCCTCCTTGTCCCCAATTTTCAAATCACGTTCCTGCAAATTCCCTGACCATCCAGCCAAGCCCTTAGCCAGAGCCCCTGAATCATATATATGTGGTGTTTCACTAAGACAAGGCTGTGGCCCACGTGAAGCGTGAGGAACGATAGACTGGTTCAGGGTTGAACGTGTTTATGTGCTAGCTGAGACCCAGGCAGCCACATTGGCAGACAGTGCAGGAGGTCCATGAACTTGATGTGAGAATGCCACGTGGCTTTGGAAGAAGCATTTGAAGGGAGAGTTTGTGTAGAGGAATCATCTCTCCTGTGGTTTTTAGGACTGAAAGATTTTTTTCCTTCAGAAAAAAAAGAATTAAAAATATGTATAACCATGGTGAATCTTAATCAGAAACAAAGTTTCTGGATGTCAAAGTAACCAAAAAAGGAATAGCATTTGAATGAAGATATCTGAAAACACTGTTTTCCATCTAAAAAAATGATTGCTGTGTTCCATCATGTCTACACAATAGATGCTCTGTGCCAACCAATGGGGTTGTCCTTTATCAATGTCTGGGGAGATAGACATTGTGAAACATGAGGTGGAAACGTTCCTGTCTGCACTGTCTTAACAAGTTCTTTTTGGACAAATGTGGGAACAGGGAATTGTGCTGCATGTTCCACCTTCAGGTTCCAGTCATGGATCCAAAGTGAACCAGTCACATTATCCAATGTCTCTCCCTTCAGAAAATACATAGAGAAGCTTAGAGTCAGGTTAGGCATTTTGCAAGACAGACTGATTGCTGAGTCATGTCAAGGAGGAGGCTTCCAGTCTGGTGTGGCGACTGAAGTAGTTTGAATTTGCTTACCGGTGGGAAAAAGAACATGCCTCCTTTTTTCCAAGACTGTTCGATGAAAGATTTCTTTCTCTGGGACATGCACAGGTGGCCTATCCTTCCGCTCATGCTGCGCATCCTGTAATCTCCCTCTCCAGGTCAGAGATGGAGCAACGGATTGCTTCCGGGAGCAGAAGTTGCATTTCTCATGATTGTCAGCATTGGATTGTCCATCTGCCCACAGATTACTCCTAAATATGTGGCCACGACATTCAACTAGTCATCAGCTTCCAGATATGTCTCACAGGAGAGCTGACCCTTTTTGACCTGCACGAAAGGGTACAGCAATGTGGGTGGTTTCCTTCCATTGACAATGCCTAAAAACTGGCTTTTGATCCCCTTAGTTTACACAATGCAGTCCAGGAATTCCTGGTTGTCGTTCCTGCCAGCCTTCAGGCATTCAGGGAGAAGCCTCTTGCAGGGCCTCTTTCCACCCAGGCCAGGCATCTGTTCAAACTCCTCCAGGTCCTCAGAATTTATCCTTGGAAAACTCCAATCCAGATCGCTGTCCTGGATGTCTTTGAGAACCAGATAACTGATATCAGCGTCAAGATCCTACAGAGCTCACGGTTCGTCTGTAGTGGTCCACCATGTAGCAGCTCTATTCCACGCTCTGGCCATACAGGTTCCTGGCTCTGTTGGTGAGCTTGTCTTTCTGCTCACAATCAAAGTGCTTCAGTTATCAGGCAGGGACTCGCATGGCCCTCCACTCCTCCTGCACGAATGCCTCAATCAAGATCACATTTGCCAGGTGCACCTTCTCGACCCCACACACAGCCAAGAGAGTGTACCACCCAATCGGACTTGACTGGAGGACACAGCTAGAGGTAAAACAAAATCACACCTTGATCTTTTTACAGGGCCTTCTTTCTATTTAAAATTTTTTGGTTGTCTTTCCTTTTTTTTAAACTTATTTGATTTTTTATGGGTCATTCAGTTTCTTTTTTGTCATCATTGTTTTCTCTGTTGTTGCTTTGTCTTGCTATGCCTTGTTTTTTGGTGTATAGTATTATCTCTGAAGCTCTATCTGGATAAGACAGACTGGATGTACAGACTGGAGGAGAAAATAATGGGACTGATGGATCTGGTGGGACATGGAGAGGGGAGGTACGGGTACGTAGGAGGTGTTGTCCAACTCAAGGACAAGGGTGCAACTAGGGATGCAAAATTACTGACAAGGAGGGTGTGATAGGCCTGGTAGTGTTTCAGCAAGGGCAATGTGACTGAGAGAGATTACTGAAACCCAAATGAAGGCTGAGTATGATAGTGGCACAACAGGAAAGTAAAAGGAAACAGAGGAAAGAACTTGGGGGAAAAGGGTATTTATAGTGGTCTAAATACAGGCAAGTACATAGGTAAATATATTCTAAATAGGTTTATATAGGATTGTGGGAAAAATAGATATATGTGCAAATATTTATTGGCTTGGTATGAAGGCAGTAGATTGACACTGGACCTCACACAAGTACTTACTCAATGAAAGAACACTTTGTTCTATTAAATTGGCATTCCATGATGCACACCTTCCCTACACGATTGCTGAAAACAAATGGGTGCATAAGCAAATGTGGTCAAGAATGCTGATGATGTCTGGCTATCAAAAGATATAGCATCTGGGGTCTTAAAGGCTTGCAGGTAAACAAGCAGCCATCTAGCTCAGAAGCATCAAAGCTCTTATGGAAGAAGCACACCAGCCTATGGGACCAAGAGGTGTAGAAGGGACAAGTTATTAAGCGCCAAAGTACAAAATATCGTATCAGTGGGTGCCTACCTCCCCAATATGATCACTGAAGAAAAATGTGTGCATAAGCAAATGTGGTGAAGAATTCTGAGGGTGCCCAGCTATCAAAAGATATAGCATCTGAGGTCTTAAAGGCTTGAAGAAAAACAATCGGCCATCTAGCTCAGAAGCAAAAAAGCCCACATGGTAGAAGTACACCAGCCTGTGTAACCATGAAGTGTCGAAGGGATCAGGTATCAGGCATCAAAGAACAAAAAATGATGTAATTGTAAATGAGTGTGAGTGCAGAGTGGAAACCCAGAGCCCATCTGTAGGCAACTGGACACCCCCTTACTGAAGGTTCCTGGGGAGGAGATGAGGCATTCAGGTTTCAGGATAGCTATGATGAAACTTACAAATTTCTTCTAGCGCTTAAATGCTTCCTCCCCCCTCTATCATGTTCACAATTCTACCTTACACATCTGACTAGACCAGAGGATGTACATTGGTACAGATAGGAAATGGAAACACAGGGAATCCAGGACAGACGACCCCTTCAGAGTGGTGATACCTGGAGGGTAAATGGAAGGTGGGGTAGAAAGGGGAAAGCCATTACATGGATGCACATATAACCTTCTCCCTGGGAGATGGACAATAGAAAAGGGAGTGAGGGGAGACGTCAAACAGCGTAAGATATGACAAAATAATCATAAGTTATCAAGGGTCCACGAGTGTGGGGGAAGCGGAGGGGGAGGGCAAAATTGAGGAACTAAAATAGAAAGCAAATGTTTTGAGAATGATGATCACAACAAATCCACAAATGTACATGACCCAATGCATGTAGGCATGGATTGTGATAAGAACTGTAAGAGCCCCCAAGAAAATTATATAGATAGATAAATAGATATAGAGATAGACAGAGAGATATTGGGAAGCAAGGATGTTTCTTTGAGGACTAATATGCTCCTGAGATAAGCTACGGTGTTTTAAATGGGCCCATATGCACATGCAAGTTGGACTTTGAATATATAAGACTGAAGATGAATCGATATAGTTGACTTTTGGTGCTGGTGAAGAATATATAATGTACCATGGACTTCCAGAAGAACGAAAAAATCTCCCTTGCAAGAAAGATATATCACCAAGACACACTGATTAGAAGAAAGGCTGGCAAGAATGATTCTCACATGCTTTGGACATGTTATCAGGAGAGATCAGTCCCTGCAGAAGTACATCATGTTTGGTTGTGTAGAGAGGGAAACACAAAGAGGAAACC
This sequence comes from Tenrec ecaudatus, assembly GCF_050624435.1. Classification (NCBI taxonomy): domain Eukaryota; kingdom Metazoa; phylum Chordata; class Mammalia; order Afrosoricida; family Tenrecidae; genus Tenrec; species Tenrec ecaudatus. The sequence goes on along the minus strand of NC_134548.1, from coordinate 131,162,276 downwards.
CTGAACAAGATAGACTGACACAGTAGCTGCAAAAACGGTCTTCAACATGCCATTTGTGAAGATGACACAAGGCGGGGCACCGCTTCATTCTGTTGTGCATAGGGTTTCTGAGGCAGAACCAACTTGATGGCACCTAACAACATGTTCTTTGAAGCACTATTCACAAAAGGAAAGATATGGAAAGAACTTATGTGCCCATGAACACATAAATATCTTAACAAAATATATTACATGCTCATACCAACCATGGAATCCTATGAATGTATAAAGAATAGTGATACATATCCAAAACATCACATTATGTGGATGAGTTGAAAAGGCCATTGTACTGAGTTGAATGCGTGAATAACAAATGGCAAAATATTTCATCTTCCCACTTTTGTTTGAAGAAAAAATATTCATATGTACAGAACCAACATGCATTGGGTGAGATAGTCTCATTGGCATCAAGGCGATGCTGACTCATAGCAATCCTACGGGACAGGGTCGAACTGCCCCTATGATTTTCTGAGACTGGAACTCTTCACAGGCATAGAAGGTCCCATTGTTCTCCCCTGCAGATAGCACACACCTCTTATTTATGGTAACAGGAAAGGTAGCATGAAATGCAAGTCTTGACATATCTTAAACTTTCTATGAATAAATAGAGGCAACATAGGTCAATGAATGAGAGCACAAAAATTAGAGCCAGACTAGACAAAGACATGTACATGCAAATATATATAGGAGGATGGGAAATAGATCTATGTGTCTATATTTATAGGTCAAGTATTAAGGTGGCGGAAGGACCTTGGGCCTCTACTCAAACACTCCCTCAATGCATGAATACCTTCTTTTATTAAATTGGAACTCTATGATGCTCACTCTCCCAACACAACGGCTGGAGCCAAAGTGTGTGAACAAGTAAATGTGGTGAAGAAAGCTGATGGTGCCCGGCTATCAAAAGAGATAGTGACTGGGGTCTTAAAGGCTTGAAGATAAACAAGCGGCCATCTAGCTCAGAAGCAACAAAGTCCACATGGAAGAACACACCAGCCTGAGTGAGCGAGTGGTCCCAAAGGGATCAGTTACCAGGCATCAAAGAACAAAAAATCATATCATTGACTGCACACCTCCATGATAGGATCGCTGAAGACAAATGGGTGCATAAGCAAATGTGGTGAAGAAAGCTGATGGTACGCGGCTATCAAAAGAGATAGTGTCTGGGGTCTTAAAGGCTTGAAGGTGAACAAGCGGCCATCTAGCTCAGAAGCAAATAAGCCCACATGGAAGAAGCACACCGGCCAGTGCGATCACGAGGTGCCCAAGGGACCAGGTATAAGGCATCATGCAAAAAAAAAAGATATAAGTGTGTGTATGTATGTGTATATATGTGTATATGTATATATGTATGTATATATATGTATATATATATATCATATTAAATGAAGGGGGAAGTGCAGAGTGGAGACCCAAGGCCCAAGTGTCGACCAATGGAGATCCCCATATAGAGGGGTTTAGGAGAGGAGATGGGTTAATTAGGGTGTGAGGTAGTATCGATGAAGAACACAGCTTTCCCCCGGATCCTGGATGCTTCCTCCCCCCAACTACCATGATTCAAATTCTACCTTGCAGGGCTGGATAGGACAGAGGCTGTACACTGGTGCATACGAGGGTTGGAGGTACAGGGAATCCAGGGTGGATGATACCTTCAGGACCAAGGGTGTGAGGGACGATGCTGGGAGAGTGGAGGGTGAGTGGGTTGGAAAGGGGGAACTGATTACAAGGATCCACATGTGACCTCTTCCCTGGGAGAGGGACAGCAGAGAAGGTGGGAAGGGAGACTCCGGATAGGGCAAGATATGACAAAACAACGATGTATAAATTACCAAGGGCATATGAGGGAGGGGGGAAGGGGGAGGGAGGAGGGGAAAAAAAAGAGGACCTGATGCAAGGGGCTTAAGTGGAGAGCAAATGCCTTGAGAATGATTGGGGCAGGGAATGTATGGATGTGCTTTATACAATTGATGTATGTATATGTATGGATTGTGGTAAGAGTTGTATGAGTCCCTAATAAAATGTAAAAGAAGAAAAGAGAAAAAAATGATTAGGGCAAAGACTATACAGATGTGCTTTATACAATTGATGTATGTATATATATGAACTGTGAAAAGAATTGTATGAGCCCCAATAAATTGTTAAAATTAAAAAAAAAATTAGAGCCAGAGATGGGCTAGAATATCTTCTGTACATAAACTATGTGACCTTGGGTGAGTTAGTTAATATCTGACAGCCATATTTTTCTCATTTATAAAATGGGTATAACAGAAACTATAGGGTTGGTGCAAGGATGAAATGCATTGATACATATAAGCATTTGTTTTTTCAGCAGGTGTTTAGAGAATGATAAGGGCAACATATGTATGAATGTGCTGGACACAAATGATGTATGTATGGATTGAGATGGGAGTCAATGACCCCTAACAAAATGATTTTTTTAAAGGAAGACATGACAAAATAATAATAATTTATAAGTTATCAAGAATTCATGATGAAAGGGAGAGCGGGGACAGAGGGTGGAAATGAGGAGCTGATACCAAGGTCTCAAGTAGTAAGCAAATATTTTGAGAACGAGGAGGGCAACAAATGTACAAATGTGCTTGACACAATGGATGGATATATGGATTGAGATAAGAGTTGCATGAGCCCCCCAGAAATGATTTTTAAAATGTTTTCGCCTGTTTAATATAATCTGTCACAAAACATTCCCCTCAGCCAATGGGGAACGTGAAGGGGTAATAATAAAGATCATGAGAGAAAAAAATGCACTAAAATCCATTTAGGTGATAATCCTACAAATTTCTAGTAATTTTAAGCCATTTAGTTGTATGGTATGTAAATTATATATCAATAACATTTACATTTTTATATCTAATTTTTAAAAGAATGAATGAAGAAAGTGAATAACTATCTAAAGATAAAAAATACTCCACGCAGTTGAAGAAACTAATGCCTGAAACTTTTCCCCATATAAATATCATATTTATTGTCCTGGTAAACCAAATTTGTAGCACCAATTAAACAATATCTGAAAATCTCCTTGGGGTAACATTTTCTTTCCACCTAACAACACGACTTTTATACTGTAGGATCCACTGTATCTACCTATGAAGTTAGCTAGTTACCTCTAAAATAATTTGTGGAGAACATTGATTAAGTCCTAAGCAGGACAAGGCAAGACAAAGATAAAAACACACCACCCAGATGAGGAAGACCATGAGTATGCGTTCAAAATGGACTCCAAGATTGAGAAAGGTTGTCGCAGGGCAAAGGGATCTCAGAAAAGCATAATTGGTGGCATGTAGATACATGAGTTACCATTGGGATGATACGAGTGGGAAAGAGACCATGATACCATGATTGGGACATACATTGTGTGAGACAAAAGAGCTCACAAGATTGGTCAAGTGCCTTCAGACCAAGTCAGTCTGGGCATGAGTCAGGGACATGACTCAAGTATGCTGCTTTTTGAAAAAAAACTGGCCACACTGAGATGGCTGCGTGGGCAGGAGCATTGCCATGGTGGCAAAAGCAGTCCTCTGTCTGACACACGCTGTTACCCAATCATTTCAAAATCTCTCACTAGAAAGCTTGGTTAACAGTCTGATCTGATGGAATGTACTCTAAATGCCCTATCCTCCTCACATAAAACCAAAAACAACAACATCAAACAATAGAGCACCTTCTTGATCTATGATTTCACTTGACCAGCTATTTTTGGCCAAGGTGAGTATGGGGGTCAGTCACTAACTTGACTGAAGTTTGATTTCGTGGTACTCAGGAGAGCACTATGTCTCATCACCAGTAATGACCTTGAAAAATTCTGGGTCCCTTCAGAACTGTTCTTGTAAAGTACAACGTGTTTCCACTCGATGCTCTTTTCCTTGGTCAGTCAGAACCGGAGGCACTAATTCCACTGCGACTCTCCTTGTTCCCAAATCTTCCATTAAATTTTGCTGAACAGAGTTCCAATATAGTCCAGATAACTTCCGCATGTCTTCAGTGGTTTCTCGTGAGTCTTTGAGGACAAGTGCACAAATTTTGTCAACATTTTCGTCCATGCGGGAAGTGGACAAATGTCAAGGAGGTTTGTCAACAATAGACATTTCACCTTTTTTGAAACAAGAAAAAAAAAACATGTGCACTTGTGTTTTCCCCAGAGTGCTATCCTTGCTGTGTTTAACATTACAGCAGTTTCTGTGGTATTTTTCCAGAGAATGAAACAAGATTTTACAGCCACATACTGTTGTCTTAAATTAGCCATCACAAAACACAAGTTTGAGCCAGACTGCTTTTATGGAAAAAAAAAACAAAAACAACTCACTGTGACCCAAGAGACTCTTCCCAGGTGACGCCACTGGGTGCACTAACTCAGCGCAAGTCTCTTGATGCTCACCCAGCGGGCAAAATGCATACTATGAAAGCTCCACTCAGTCCAGGTTGGGAAATAAGTCTGTTACTCAGGTCCCAGTCCTAATGCCATTAACTAAAAAGAATGTTCCTCAGGTGTGTGGCCTGCTTCGAATATAAGTGGATGCTACAGAAAAGCTTGCAAGTTCTGAGTCCTGCATTGGGCTCATCAACGTCCAGTTCTTTAGACTTGAGACAGTGACCTGCTATATTTCTTGGTGATTTTGAGTCATCAGTAGTCCGAATGTGACGTGCAAATTTGGGTTCACTGATCTCTGTTGTCAAAAGTCTGACCTGCTGACCTTGGACCATTTACCTCTGTAGCACTTGTTCTCAACGTTCTTAATGCTGTGACCCTTTAATACAGTTCCTCAATTATTTTCATTGACACTTCATAATCGCTATTTTGCTACTGTTATGAATTGGGTTGACCCCTGTGGAAGGGACATTCAAATCTCCAAAGGGGTCGCAACCCATAGGATGAGACCCGCTGCTCTGTAGTCATAGATTTGACCTGATGACTTTGGATCATTTACCTCTGTAGTCATAGATCTTAGCTGATGACCTTAGGTCATTTATCTCCGTAGTCATAAGTCTGACCTGCTGGATGTGGATTCATACATGTCTGCAGCCACCAGCCTGTTATCTACCCACCAATCTTGGGTTCATCAGCTTGTACAGCTATACAAGTTAGGTACTACCTCCACATTAAACCCTAACATGGTGAATTGGAATCTACCTGGAACTGGAACTGGACTTTGCGAATTCTAAAATTGTAGCATAATTCTCTCTCTCTCTCTCTCTCTCTCTCTCTCTCTCTCTCTCTCTCTCTCTCTCTCTCTCTCTCTCTCTCTCTCTCTCTCTCTGTCTCTCTCTCTCTGTGTGTGTGTGTGTGTATATACACAAGATTCAGTGGTTTTGTTTTTCTAGAGGACCTACTCTAACAGGACCCACCTTCATGGAAAACAATGTGACTATGAATTGTATGATGAGTCCTACACCCTCCTCATCGTCAATTTCAGATCACTTGTTGTTCCCTTGTCCATGGGTTTGTTAACATCCACTTTCTTTTCCCTTCCTTCCCCTGTGTCCCCCTCAAACAGTCAGTCCCGCTCTTTTCTGCTCCGGATTGTTTATTCCATCTATCTTATCTACGTAGACAAGCAGAGACAATAATAAGCACACAAAGAAGACAGAGCAAAACAAAGAATAAAAAAACAACAAAATCCAACGACAAAAAAGCCTATAAATAGTTTAAGGTCTGTTTGTTGACCTTTAGGAGTGTTTTACAGTTGTGTCTGATGGGATGCCATGCCCTGACCGATGGTCTGTTTTTGGTATTCCCCGGGGACTTCATTGCTTTGCTCCCCTTGGTGTTCTTTTGCACATCCTTAGTGTTTTGCTTTGGTGTGGTGCGGTCAGATCAGGCACAATTCCTGCAGTGTGTCTCCAGTGTGGCACCATGGGTCAGTGAGGGACGTCCTGTCTCATGGTGGGGTTTGCCTTGTGATCCTCTCTGTGCATTGGCTGCTCTGAGCAGGAATATCATCTATGGGGCTTGGTGTGCCAGGATGTACTCCACTCGCTCCCCCTTCCCTTTCGTTTGCTCCGCTGTGCTCTATAGAGATGTGTCCCTCTTCCTGAGCAGTAGCTTCATTGCTGTCCTCTGAAGTGATTTCTTCTAGGGGAAGAGGTTATCCATGTAGCTGGGAGTTGCGCTGCCCTCTCAGACCTCTCTATTGGTTACCTGCTGCATGCTGGTATGTTGGCATCTGCGCACACCGGGTAAAGGGTGTAGGATTTCTAGTAGGGCTTGATCAAAAGCAATGTAACCGTGAGGAATTACTGAAACCCAAATGAAGGCTGAACATGATATTGGAGCCTGAAGAAAGTAAAAGTAAATAGAGGAAAGAACTAGGAGGAAAGGGGCAAGGGCAGATTTCCACAACTTGAGGAACAATAATAAAGGATCGTGGCATTAGGAAGGCTGAGAACCACTGATGGAAATGTAACCCCCTCCCTGGGGGACAGACAAAAGGAAAGCAGGTGAAGGAAGACATCGGTCAGTATAAGACATAGAAAACGACAACAATTGTTAAATTATCACGGGTTCGTGTGTGAGGGAGAGGAGCGGACTGAAGGGAAGTGTGTGTGGTGGGGGAACAGCTGATAGCCAGGGCTCAAGTAGAAAGAAAACGTTTTTAAATTGATTATGGTAACAAATGTGCTTGACACAATAGATGTATGTATGAATTATTATGAGTCGCTTGAGCCCCAATTAAATGATTAAACAATAAATTAAAAAATGTGAGATGAGGTGTTGATTCTGAATATTCAGATGTGACCTGTAGGCAACCACAAACATCTTTCAGACAATGAGACTTTATAGATAGACACAAACAGATGAAAACCATTCGATGATGGATAAAAGATACATGTGGCCCTAACACGAGGTGACGTGGTCAAAAGAGAGCAATTCGAAGATACAAGGACCGGCTATTTTTCTGGATTCTCTAGAGTGATTAGAGAGCTAACCACACCTTAGTTACAGATTCTGGCCTCAAAAACGGTTTCAGCTTTAAGCCATTCAATTGGTGGCGATTTGTTCCAGCAGCCCTTCGTTTCAATAAATTCACCAAACATTGCTCTAGTGATTTCCCTCTGCTGTCAGCACTGATTTCATATTCCGTGTGGAGTTTTCAGGTTCTGAGACCTGACACGGAATTAAGTGATTGCTGAAGACGGTGTGTTACTTTGGGTTTTCTAGAAAAGTAAAGCCAGTGATTTAGTTATGAAAGAAATGGTTTGTGGTAGTTTTCTTTTAGAAGAATTAATTATTTCAGAAGAATTACAAGAGCAGTTAATGTAAAGACAAGACTTTCTAGTCCTGTCAAGATGAAAATTCTCAAACACACAAAGGGGCAGTTCTAATTTGTCATAGACAATCGCTATGAGTCAGAATCGACTCAAAAACATGACCTTTGAGTCCCTAGGAGTTGGAGGTTAAAGATGTCCCAAATGTCCCGAGTCTTTCAAGATGCTCTTCTCCTCCATAGTCCCCAGTGAGAGGCCCAACTGCAGCCTAGTGAAAAACCCACTACATTATCATATCTAGGGGTAGAAGAGGCCAAATAATCTACTCAAACTTTCTGGTGACCCAATGATTTTCTTCATGGACCATCATGAAAAACAGGACAAGAATCAATTCATAACTGTGAGCCTTGAGTAGTGTATTGGGCAGGGTTCTCTAGAGAGACAAACCAGATTGCTAGTAATTATATATAGATATATTTATAAGGATAGATATATAATTCAAGAAATGAACTGTTAAATTATATACAGATAGATAATACAAGAAATTAACAGTTAAATTATAAAGCAGTGAGACACTAGCAGTCCTTTAAGGCCTGAGAGCTGCCAGTTGCCAGTCCCTTTCTGTAGAGAGAGCTGGGCTATATATATATCCAGGCAGCAAACAGCAAGGCAGGTCCCCAACTGTCATCAACTGTCTGTCCCCAGCTCCAGAGATGAACATTCCAATCATGTGGCATAAAGGGACCTCAACTTACAGCGACACAGTCCACAGGCTAGGCATCCCACAGGTAGTGTACCCCTTTAAACTGAGGCACAGAACAACCAAGGTGAGGCTCACCGAGCCATTTATCCCCCTTCCTTTCAGTTAATCCTACTTGTGTTTATCGGCCACGCTGGCACAATAAACTATAGCAAGTAGATACAGAAATCAACATGCAAGCTGAGCAGTTGTGGGAAGAAGAATGGGTGTACACCCCTGGATACATGCAAGTTTGACAAAGCATATGTATACGTGTACATCTATTGTGGTTGCAAGCATATTAATGAATGTGGTGGACCATTCAGTGGGCAATGGTATGAAATTTCTTAGATATAACCAACACCTTAAGAAAATCAACACAGTCTCAAGGGACACAGAAACTAATTGACATAATTGGGTCACAAAGAGTGTTCTACATCTGTGGTAGTTACATAATCTGGTCTCAACATTTGGAGGGGTGGAGTCTAGCCTGTCAATGAACTGAAGTTTGATGACCTCATTTGGAGGTGTCATGGAGATAAATCGCTCACTGGAGGCGAGAGACAGTCATGTCCTGTGAGACATTACTGACGACAAGTGTGATGGAGTCACACAGATGCAACCAGAGCCCTGGAGCTGGAAAAGACACGTGGAGACCCATGCCAGTGCTGACATGATTCGGACAAATAGGCTAATAACGGACTTACGTGTTTGTTTTGGACAGGGCTGGGTTGTTTTCTCCATAATCAGTTTCTCTTGTATATAGAGCTCTTTTATGCCTCGTTATGAATCTGCTTCTCTAGTCTACCTGAATTAACACAACACGCAACAGAGATGAGTAGCGATTGAGCTCTTAAAGCCTGTGAGGAGGCATCTAAGATGCAACAATTGGTCTCTCCTATCCAGAGGAAAACAGACAGAGATGAAAATTTAAAGACTTAGGGAAAAAATAATCCTAAAGAATTAGGTACCTGAAAACCTTAGTCTCTACAACCCTAAGACCATAGATGATGGCCCACAACAACTACCAACTCTGCTGGAGAAGATAAACACAGATCAAAAGCGAAAGCCAGAAGAGACTGGACTTGCTAATCGAATAGACACTAGTCGAACCTCAAGATCATGGCAGCTAGTCACCCTTCATGGCTGGATCTGAATTTACGCCTATGGCTCAATCTGCATCCAAATCACAAACAGGTGTACAGAAGAACGAGAACCCCAGTGAGGTGTACATTCTTTAGAATAATCAACTATTGAAGAGCAGAAGGGCAGCATTTACCAAGGACAAAGTTCAGAATGGATAGGAAAGAAGAAGCCATGAAAACAGGAAATACAGAGAAGAAATGGTATTAGAAATGTAACATTGTGGGGAGTGCAATGAGAGGAAACAAAAGATGCATGAGTTGCTCAATGTAAAACGGATGAGTAACCCTTCATTCAAGTCTCAATAAAAATTAAGACAAAACAATAAAACAATGTTCAAATTTGCATATTTACTTCTGCCGTATAATATAAGATAGATCAAGCAATGATTCTTCAGGAGAAGTTCCCCTGAGACAGGTGGTTGTGGTGGTGGTGGTGGTACAGGTAGTGAGGACACAGGAGTTAGTCCAGGGAAAGGAACTGGAAGGGGAAAACTAACTCATCTGCATCTATAAAGGGTTCATACATGTGATGTTCAAGATGGTCATTCAATTTTCCGAACGACTGTTGAAGGAAATCCTTGGAAGTATCAGCAACATGAGGGTCTATGGGACTGCAACATAAACAAAACAATGATTCAGTATTTGCAATGAAATATAACCATCCTGAATACATAGCTGTCTACCTTTGTGCTTGTTTAAAGCGTATACACACAGACACACACACAAACCCTAAACATCACATTGATTGTGGTGATGAGTGCACAGGCCTTTTCAATATATTTAAACCAAGCAATTGCATGAGATATGATTAAATACAAGGAGGAAAAAATTTTAAAACCAATGTCATGATCATTAAGCCAATTGTGATTAATAGAGACCGTAGTTAGGATTGCCGCACTTTCTTCCCACAAAGATAATATACTGCTGACTAAGTTAGAAAGAGTCAAAAATATGTGTTGTTATTAGCTAAACGTTTCACACTGCTCAAAGACCACTTCTAAAACACTTCAACGTTAGGGAAATTGGCATCCTCATTTATGGCTCTGATAGACACTCTAAAAAGAAATGCTGTATATAGATTGAGCCTACTGGATGAGTTGATGAAACTCAGATAATCAATACAAGGTCATATTTTAATCCCCTTACGGACAAAGAAGATTAACCCCCAAAAGTCTTTTGCTTGGCAACAGTGTCTTCTACAAGTTATAGTGAATAATAAGTAGTATACCTTTTCAAATAAAGGAAAGAACCAGGAGGCAAAGGATATTTATAGAGGTGCAAATACAGGCATGTACATATGTAAATATATTTATATATGACGGGAGGGGAATAGAACTATGTACTCAAGCTATATGTTAAGAATTAGGGTTGCCGATGGACATTGGGCCACGACTCAAGTACTCCCTCAACACAAGAACACTTTGCTCTAATAATCCGGCAATCCATGATGCTCACCTTCTGACACAATCAGTGAAGACAAAATGGGTGCATAAGCAAATGGGGTGAAGAAAACTGGTGCTGCCTGGCTATCAAAAGATATGGAGTCTGGAGTCTTAAAGATCTGAAGATAAACAAGCGGCCATCTAGCTGAGAAGCAACAAAGCCCACATGGAAGAAGCATACCAGCCTGTGTGTTCTTGAGGTGTTGATGGGATCAGATTTGGAGCACATAAGAGCCAGAACAAAATCACACATAATGTGAATGGGGTGAGGGTTATGGAGTGGAGACCCAATGTCCATCTCTAGACAATTGGACATCCTCTCACAGAATGGCTACAAGGAAGAGATGAGCCAGTCAGGGTGCAGGGTAGGACCAAGGAAACACACAACGTTCCTCTACTTCTTTGGTGCTTCCTTCCTACAAGTATCATGACCCCAATTCTACCTCAAAAATAGGATTAAAGCAGAGTATGCACACTGCTACAGGAAAGAGCCCGCAACACAAGGGACTCCAGGATAGATAAACCCCTCTGGGCCAACAATGAGAATAGAGTTACCAGGAGGATAAGGGCAGGATGGGGGGAGAAAGGAGGAATCCATCACCAGGACCAAGCTATAACCCCCTCCCAGAGGACTGAGCAACGGAAAAGCGGGTGAGGGGCAACGTAGGATGATGTAAGATATGAAAATAGTCATCTAAATTATCAAGGGAGTAAACAAAAATGAGCTACAAGTGATGACTGCAAAGACATGATCAAATAGAGCCACAGGAAGCCGAGTGAAGTAAGGAAATGGTGACAGATTGGGACAGTTGTCCTTTGACTTTTGACCCAGTTTTCAGTAGGATGGTGAAAACAGACCACTTAAAGCAGCAGACTTGGTAAGCATTCACAAGGTTACTAGGCAATGTTCTCTTTCTTCATGATGCACCACGCAAGGTGTCTTGAGGAGAGTACTTAATCTGTTCTAAAACTTAGCTCTCGCCGCCACCAGGTCAGTCTGACACATAGTGTCCATATCCATACACTCAAACTGCTCCCAGAGATACTGTGAAGTCATTATACAGTGCCTGTGAACGTGAACTTATTCATAAATAGAGCCTTTGATAATGCTATCAATTAGGTTAACACGAGGTCACGCTGGAATAGGGTGAGTCCTGATCCTGTATGAATGGTATCCTTGTAACAGAGAAGACACACAAGGCTATGGAGAGAAGGGAAGGGCAGTTATGTGTCTAAGGAGGCACCAGCCAGCCAAGGTGTGTCACTGCCCCGAGAAGCTGTCATAAACTATGAAAAAAACATGCAAGAGTCTGCGTAAATGTGTCACAGATCCTTCTGAAGGAATCAGCGGGGCCACTCCTCTGATTTCGACACTGCTTTCCTCCACGATGAACTTTAATTCTGATTCCTTAAAGTCACCCACTTGGTGCTCTTCTGTTGGGGCAGCCCTAGGGAATAAATACAGTGGGCCTAATATGTCCACTCATTGTGAAAATTTCCTCTAAAAATGGCCTCCATCAGTTAATGCAATGTGTCACGGAGCATTCTGGGCACATTCAGAAATGAATACCTGGGTCTCTTTTTCATATGCAAATGACATTTATTGTCTTTCTCTTGGTAAACAAATTCGTAGAACTAATTAAGCGAAAATAAAAAGCAACCTAGAAAACCTGCTTGCGCTCACGTACATTCTCGTCCGGCTGCCATGACAAACGTGTACTGTGATGGACACAAGTCCATATGTCCTTCAGAGTTACATCGTTACCTGGGTTGCAGCTTGCTCTTGTTTTTCCCTAAATGCTTGCGTTTTCTCTTCCTTTTCTTACGTGTAGGCTTCAGCTCATCGCTGGACTCTGCTTCATTTATTGAGCTGCAGTGAATCATAATGAATGTACACTTACTTGAACGGTTTCAGGAAACTTTCAATGGCATTAGGATGCGAAAGGAGCACAATTTGGCTCATTGCATTCTGAGACTCTGACAGGCAGAGTTCTTAGCAGCACAGCGAGTACTTCACATAATTGGTTCTGAAGTTTACATCTCACTGCAATCAAACCTGTTCTGAGTCGTAGTGACCCTATAGGTAAGGGCAAACTGCCTCTGGGTGTTCCTGAGACGGTAAGTCTTTATAGAGATTTACAAAGTCTTATCTTTCTCCAAGGACTGCCTACTGGATTGGAACTGCTGAACTTGCGGCTAGCAGCACATCATGGAACCCAATACAGCATCAGTGATGGAGAGGCTTTGTTACAGGATGTACAGGTGATATATATACTTTAATCATTTTATTGGGGGCTCGTAGAATTCTTATCACAATCCATACATATATACATTGTGTCAAGAACATGTGTACATTTGTTGCCATCATCATTCTCAATACATTTGCCTTCTACTTGAGCCCTTAATATCTGTTGCTCATTTTCCCCCTCCCTCCCCACTCCCCCCTACCTCATGAACCCTTCCTTACAAATCTGGCTAGACCAGAGGATGTACATAGCTACAGATAGCAACTGGAAACCCAGGAAACCCAGATGACTCCTTCAGGACCAGTGTAGGTGATATTTTATAATATAGGCTTTGAAATTAACATAGTCAAGGTGCATGGAAGTCACAAGACACCAGGTTTACTGGTCAGATAGAGACAGGAGGGTCCCCTAGACTCTGGCTCCTAGCCACCATTCATGTGTAGAACTTAACTCACACCTGTGGTAGAATACGCAACCATTTAAGAGCAAAAGGGCAGCATTCACCAAAATACAGAAGTTTAGAGAGTTCAGAAAGAGAGACAAAGGGAAACTGAAAACACAGGAAGAAAGCAGGTTAAGAGAGGGCAGATTGAGGGCATGGCAATGGACGGGTTGAAAAAAAATGAACGGGAATGGATGGTTGGTTATAGAACGATCTACTCTGTAAACTCTCACCTAAATCAAATACAAAGTTAAATGAACAACATTTAAGAAGTCTACCAAGGGAATTTGGGGATTATTGCCTTAAATGAAACTTATCTCCTGAAACAACTATTGTGAGTGTTTTTGATTGGATTGTGTGACCCAAAAGATGCTGCGAAGTCATAACCCAATACCTAAGGCTGTAAATTATTCAGAAATAGAGCCTTTGATAATGCTATCAAGTAGGTTAACATAAGGTCATACTGGAATAGGTTGAGTTGGAATCCCATATCACTGGTATCCTTGTAAAAGAAAAGATACATAAGCCAGTGAAGAGTAGGGAGGGCGGCTATGTGAATAGAGAGGCAGCTGCCAGCCAAAGCATGCAACTGCCCTCTAGAAGCTGCCATAATCTATGAAAAAAAAGGAAGGGTCTCTGTGTGTGTCCGTGTTCCAGAACCTTCTAAAGGAGTCAACATGACCACTACTCTGGTTTGGTCTCTACTTCCACAATGATGACCTTCAATTCTTATTGTTTAAAGTAACCCACTTTGTGCTCTTCAGTTATGGCAGTCCTAGGGAAGCGTTATGGTGGGCTTAATCTTCATAATCGTTCTGAAAAGTTTCTCCAACCATGGTTGCATTGTGTCATGTAGTGCATCTCAAAACTGTCAGGGTACATTCGGAAACTAATACCTGGGTCTCTTCTACATATAGGAACGATGTTAATTGTCCTGGTGAAGCAAATTGATAGAGCCAATTAAACTAAACTCTGAAGGAATATGGAACATCTCCTTGTGGTCACATTCTCTTTCTGCCTGCCATGACAATTGTGTACTGTGACGGACACCAGTCAGTATCTTCCTTCTGAGTTACTTCCTTACCTGGCTTGTGTCTTGGTGCTGAGGCTCACCACTAAATGCTTGCGTTTTCTCTTCCTTTTCTTACGTGCAGGCTTGAGCTCATCGCTGGACTCTGCTTCATTTATTGAGCTGCAGTGAATCATAATGAATGCACACTTACTTTAATGGTTTCAGGAAACTTTCAATGGCATTAGGATGCGAAAGGAGCACAATTTGGCTCATTGCATTCTGAGACTCTGACAGGCAGAGTTCTTGATTCTTAGCAGCGCAGCTAATAATCCATGTAATCAGTTCTTAAATATACATCTCATTGCCAGTAAACCGGTTCTGAGTCATAGTGACGCTATAGGTAAGGTCCAACTGCCTCTGTGTGTTCCTAAGTCTGAAAGTCTTTATATAGATTTACAATGCCTTATCTTGTCCCAAGAAATGCCTGGTCGTTTTGAACTGATGAACTTGTTGCTAGCATCACACCAGGTAACCCACGCCACCATCAATTCTTTGGTTTAGTATGTGTCGACTGTACTTTAAAATGTAGGCTGTGCAATTAGCATAGTCAAGGTGCATACAAGTCATAAGAGACCAGCTTTAGTGGTCATATAAAGACAGGAGGGTCCCCTAGACTAGGGCCCCTAGTCACCATTCATGTCTAAAACTTAAATCATGCCTGTGGTAGAATAATCAACCATTTAAGACCAACTGGGCAGCATTCACCCAAATCCAGAAGTTTATAGAGTTAGGAGAGGGAGTCAAAGAGAAACAGAAACACTGGAAGAAAGCAGATTACGTGATGGCATACTGAGGGCATGGCAGTGGACGGGTTGAAGAAAAATGGGTATGGATGGTTGAATAGAAGAGTAATGATCTACTCTATAAATGGTCCCCTAATTCAAATACAAAGTTAAATAAAAAATATTTAAGATGTGCACCGTGTTTGGGTAATCTTTCCCTTAAATGAAGCTTATCTCCTGAAACAACTATTGTGAGTGTTATTGTGTGCCCCCAAAGATGCGGTGAAGTGATAACCCAGTACCTATGGCTGTGAACTTATTCAGACATAGAGCCTTTGATAATGCTATCAATTAGGTTAACATAAGGTCAGACTGGAATAGGATGAGTCTGAATCCCATACGACTAGTATCCTTGTAACAGGAAAGATACACGAGCCTGTGGAGAGAAGGGAAGCGCAGCTATGTGATAGGGAGGCAACTGCCAGCCAAGGCGTGCCACTGCCCCCTAGCAGCTGCCATAATCGATGCAAAAGGCATGGAAGAGTCTGCATGTGTCCCTGTTCCCGAACCTTCTGAAGGAGTCAACATGCCCACTACTACGATTTGGACTCTAGTTTCCACCACGGTGACCTGCAATCCTTACCCTTCAAAATCACCCACTTCCTGCTCTTCTGTTATGGCAGCTCGACCGAGCCAGCATGGTTGCCCCAATCTTTCCAATCATTCTGAACGGTTTCTCCAACAATGGTTTTCATTGGGCAATACAGTGCGTCCCAAAACATTCAAGGTCCGTTCAGAAACTGATGCCTGGGCCTCTTCTACATGTACAAATGATATTTATTTTCTTGACTAAGCAAATTTGTAAAGCTAATTAAAGTATTATCTTAAGGAACCTGGAAAATCTGCTTGTGGTCACATACTTTCTCTTTCCCCCTGCCAGGACAACTTTGCAAGATGACAGACACACGTCAGTACCTACCTTCTGAGGTACTTAGTTTCCTCGGTTGCTGCGGTGTTCTGCAGTTCTCCTCTAAATGCTTGCATTTCTTCTTCCTTTTCTTTTTTTTTCTTTTGTTAAAATTTAATCATTTTATTTGGGGCTGGTAAAACTCTTATCACAAACATACACCCATTGTGTCAAGCACTTTTGTACATTTGCTTCCCTCATCATTCTCAAAACACTTGTTTTCTACTTGAGCCCCTGGTATTCACTCCTTTTTCCCCTCCCTCCCCGCTCCCCCTCCCCATGAACCCTTGATAATTTATTATCATTATTTTGTCATACCTTACACCATCCGACATCTCCCATCACCTGCTCATCCGCTGTCTGTCCCCCAGCGAGGAAGTTATATGTACATTCTTGTAATCTGTTTCCCCTTTCTCCCTCACCCTCCTTCCACCCCCTTGTTATCCCCATTCTCACCACTGTTGCTGAGGGGTTCATCTGTCCTGGATTCCCTGACTCTCCAGTTCCTAGCTGTACCAGTGCACATTCTCCAGTACAGCCGGATTTGTAAGGTAGATTTGGGATTATAGTGGGGTGGTGGTGGTAAGTATTCAAGATCTAGAGGAAAGTGTAGGTTTCATCATTGTCATACTGCACCCTGACTGGCTCATGTCCTACCGACGACCCTTCTGCAAGGGGATGTCCAGTTGACCCCAGATGGGCCCTGAATCCCCACTCTTCACTCTCCTTCATTCACAACGCTGTGATTTTTTTGGTCTTTGAATACCTGATACCTGATCCCTTCACTGCCTCCTGATCTCAAAGGCTGGTGTGTTTCTTCCATGTGGGCTTTGCTGTTTCTCAGCTTATCGCTGGACTGTGCATCATTTAATGAACTGCAGTGACTAATAATAAATGTAGTTATTTATATGCCTTCAAGAGAGTTTTGAATAGCTGTAGGACAGAAAGTGAGCACAATTTGGCTCATTGCATTCTGAGACTGACAGGCAGTGTTCTTAATTCTTATCAGGACAGCTAATAATTCACTTAATCAGTTCTGAGTTTATATCTCATTGCCATCAATGCGGTTCTGAGTCAGAGTGACCCTATAGGTAAGGTTGAGTTGCCTATGTGTGTTCCTGAGACTGTAAGTCTTTATACAAATTTACAATGGCTTATTTCCCAAGAATGCCTGGTGGTTTTAAACTGCTGGACTAGTGGCTACCGTGCAATTCCCTAGGCAACCCACTGTAACTCTCCATGGAACCCACTATACCATCAAGGATGGGGAGGCCTTGTTATAGGATGTGTAGATAATAGTTTAGACTGCAGGTTTTGCAGTTAACGTGGTCAAGGTGCATGGAAATCATAAGAGATCAGGTTTACTGGTCAGATAGAGACAGGAGGGTTCCCTAGATCAGTGGTTCTCAACCTCGGTAATATTGCGACCCTTTAATGTACAGTTCCTCACGTTGTGCTGACCCCAACCATACAGTTATTTTCGTTACTACTTTATAACTCTAAATTTGCTACTGCTATGAATCGTAACATGAATATCTGCTAGTCAGGATGTATTTTCATTGTAAAAAAAATGAACATAGTTAAAGCATGATGAGTAATCACAAAACAATACACAATTATATATTGGGAAATATTTATTTCTAATTACAAATAAAGGAAATTTTCAGTTGAAGCATGGCATAGCATGGGTAACAGGCTTGGTGCTGGATACTGATATGTGGACTTATCTGCGTGTGGACAGACACGCCTGGAGACAAATGGTGAGGCAGTTTCTCAGTTCCTAAGACCATTGGAAATATGTATTTTCCGATGGTCTTGGGCGACCCCTGTGAAAGGGTCGTTCGACTCCCAAAAGTGAGGCAACCCAGAGGTTGGGAATCGCTGCCCGAGACTATGGCTCCTAGTCAGCATTCATGTCTAGAACTTAACTTTTACCTGTGGTAGAATAATCAACCATTTAAGGACAAAAGGACAGCATTCACCCAAATACAGAAGTTTAGAGAGTTAGGGAAGAGACACAAAGGGAAACAGAAACCACAGGAAGAAGGCAGATGAAGTGATGGCATGCTGAGGGCAGGGCAATGGTCAGGTTGAAGAAAATTGGTCATGGATGGTTGAATATAAGACTAATGATCTACTCGATAAACTCATGTAATTCAAATTCAAAGTTGAATGAAAAATATGTAAGAGGTCTACCACGTTTGGGAATCATTGCCGCACAGGATGCGTATCTTCTGCAACAAATACTGTGTGTTATTGATTGGATTCTGTGCCCCAAAGCATTCTACCTTAACAATCTCTCCAATCATTCTGAAAGTTTTCTCAAAAATGGTTTCATTGTGTAATATAGTGTGTCACAAAACATTCAAGGTACATTCAGAAATCATGACTGGATCTCTTCTACATATAGAAATGATGTTTATCTTATTGCCTTGGTAAAGTAAATTTGTAGAGCTAATTAACTCAAACTCTGAAAGAACCACGAAAATCTGCACGTGGTCACACTCTCTTCCCGCCTGCCATGACAACGTTGTATTGTGAAAGACACCAGTCAGTGTCTACCTTCCACGTAACTTCCTTACCTGAGTCGTGGCGTGGTGCTGGTCTTCTCCACGAAATGCTTGCATTTTTTCGTCCTTTTCTTCCATGTAGGCTTGAGCTCTTCACTGGAGGGTGCATCATTTTTTGAACTAAGGTGAATAATAATGTACAATTACTTGTATGGCCTCAGGGCAGTTTTCACTGGCATTCGGATATGAAATGAGCACAATTTGGCTCATTGCGTCCTGACACTCTGACAGGCAGGGTTCTTGGTTCTTAGCAGCACAGCTAATATTTCTCTTAATCAGTGCGGAAGTTTACACCTCACTGCCATCAAACCGGTTCTGAGTCATAGTGACTCTATAGGTAAGACCCAACTGGCTCTATGTGTTCCTGAGAATGTCTTTATATAGATTTCCAAGGCCTTGTCTTTTCCCAGGGAATGCCTGGTGGTTTTGAACTGCTGAACTTGTGGCTAGCAGCCCACCATGTAACCCACTACACCATCAAGGATGGGGATTCTTTGTTATAGGAGGTGTAGATAATAGTTTAGAAATCAGCTTTGAAATTGGCATATTCATGGTGAATGGAAATGAGAAGAGACCAAGATTATTAATCAGATAGAGACGGGAGGGTCCCCTAGACCATGCATCTTAGTCACAATTCATGTCTAGAAGCCAGCAGAATAAGAGATGACATACTGGGGGCGTGGCAATGGACGGGTTGAGGGAAAATGGGCATGAATGGTTGAATGTAAGACTCATGATCTATTCTATAAACTCTCACCTAATTCAAATACAAAGTTAAATGGAAAATATTTAAGGGGTCTGCTGTGTTTGGGGAATCATTGCCTTGAGTGAAGCTTATCTTCTCAAACAAATACTGTGATTATTATTGACTAGATTGTGTGGCCCCAAACATACTGTGAAGTCATAACCCAGTACCTATGGCTGTGAATTATTCAGACATGGAGCCTTTGATAATGCTATCAATTAGGTTAACATAAGGTCAGACTGGAATAGGATGAGTCTGATTCCCATATGACTGAGATCCTTGTAACAGGAAAGATACATAAGCCTGTGGAGAGAAGGGAAGGGCAGCTATGTGATAGAGACAGTTGCCAGCCAAGGCGTGTCACTGCCCCCTATCAGTTGCCATAATCTATGCAAAAAGCATGGAAGAGTCTGTGTGTGTCCATGTTCCAAAACCTTCTGAAGGAGCCAACAAGGCCACTACTACGATTTGGACTCTACTTTGCACCACGATGACCTGCAATTCTTATTCTTCAAAGTCACCCACGTGTTGCTTTTCTGTTAAGGCAGCCCTAGGGAACCAACATGGTGGGCCTAATCTTTGCAATCACTCGGAAACGTTCTCCAACAATGGTTTTCATTGTGCAATTCGGTGTGTCTCAAAACTTTCAAGGTACATTCAGAAAATAGCTGGGTTTCCTGAGGTTTATTGTCTCGGTAAATACAGAGGACGTTTATTACCTCAGGAAAGCAAATTAGCAGAGCTAATGAAACGAAAACCTGAAGGAATCTGGAAAATCTGCTTGTGGTGACATTGTCTTTCAAGCTGCCAAGGCGTCTGTCTACTGTGGGACCCATTGAATGCAAAAGTCAGTGTGTATCCACAAAGTTATCTCGTTACCTGGGTTGAGGGGTGCTGGTGTTCTCCTCTAAATGCTTACGTTTTTCCTTCCTTTTTCTGCATGTAGGCTTGAGCTCATCGCTGGACTCTGCTTTAGTCTCTGACTGCCGTGAATTACAATAAACATGTATTTACTAATATGGTCAGGAGAGGATTCAATAACATTCGGATATAAAGGAAGCATCATTTTGCTTATTGAATTCCCAGACCTAGATAAGCAAACTTCTTGATGATTGCCATGATAACTAAGAAACCAGGTGGGGACGGAACTAAGAACTGTGCGCTCATTCAGGGACACATAAGCCGAAGTCACTTTCTAAAAAGACAAATGAACACAGGAGATGTGAGTGTCGATGGAACTGTTAACTTGACTGTGACTACGGCTTCGTATGCACACACACACACATATGTCAATATATCAATGTAGGGACAGCTAGATCTGCAAAAAACAACAACATTGATGGCTGGAACAGACCAACTAATGGCAAGGGTGGCAAGGACAAAAGAGCCAGATCTCAATCAGTCCTGGCCGGGAAGACAAAGTATTGTGATTTTGAGCATACACAAAAAAATATTGGTAGTTTTGCAATGATCCAATATGACTTGATATGGGAGATAAAAGAATCACACGCTAATGCAATTTTTAAAAGTCATGGAGCCCCCTTATACCAGGTGTTCTAAAGAGATTTTGCCATAAATAGCCTCGAAGATCCTATGTGTTCAGATTTTATTACTAGTGTTTGCTAATAAAATTTTCCGATGAACTGGCTTTGCAGAAAGTTCCTTGACCATAAACCACTAAGAACCACCACTTCAGTTGTCTCTGCGACCTCTCAAGTGGAGGAGAGTGAAACTTGGAAAAATTACATGACTTGTTCAAACATGACGCTGGTAAGCAGATGGCATTATAGTTGTTTGTATTGGCGGCTTCCCTCTGTGAGCTGACCACTTGTGTCTCTCTGCCCCAATAATCTTTATTCCCTTGACACACTTATGAGTCCGCAGGAACAGTGTCTATTGAACACGGAACCAGCTAACACAACAGGATGGTGTGTGCGCCAACGAACATTATCTAAGTGAGTGCCAATATTTGGGAATGGTCTCTTAGGATTTTTTCACCATAACATGACCTAAATGCCTGAGCTTATTAGTCCCAACCCATTTATTGTTCTATCTCATGATTCACAAAATGAAAAAGATAGAAACAACCTAGGTGCCCATTAGGGGAAGAAAGGATAAATGAGCTTTGGTACATACACACAATGGAATACTCCATAGTTAAGGAATAACGATGAAATTGTGAAGCAACGCATGTCGTGGATGGGCACAGACGATCTTATGATGGGTACAGTTAGATGAAAAAGAAGGAGAAATCTTGTATCCGACTGTTATTTGAAAAGAATCAAGAGATTTTCATTAAAGAAAAAGAAACAAGATAGGGAGTGGAAGCAAAGGCTAAGGGGTAGAGAAGTGTTAACTATGGTGCAGGCAAAGATAATATTTTAGAAGAGGGAGATGGGGGGGTTGGGCAGAAAGAGCAAGCCATTGGGTAACTTGATAGATTGATTAAAATATTGAATGGCCGCACAGTTATCTGACATGTAAACCTCCATTTAATTGTCTTTTAACATAATTGCAAAGAAAATGTACGGAGCACGAGTTCATACTTGATCTTTCCCAAGAATTACCTCAATTAAATTATACCTGTTGAGTTGCTAGCTGCAAGGACAGCAATTCAGAACCAACAGCAGCTCCTTAAGGGAAAGATGGGGCTTTCGACTTCTGCAAAGAGTTACAGTCTCAGAAGCCTACAGGCACAGTTGTACTCTAGCTTATGGGTGGCTATTAGTCCAAATGGACTCCAAGGCAGTGAATTTACATTTTCATGTTTTAGCTCTAGGGTCACATACAAAAACAAAACAAAGTCCCAACGTGATAGGTAAGTTTATTGTGCCAAAC
This sequence comes from Tenrec ecaudatus, assembly GCF_050624435.1. Classification (NCBI taxonomy): domain Eukaryota; kingdom Metazoa; phylum Chordata; class Mammalia; order Afrosoricida; family Tenrecidae; genus Tenrec; species Tenrec ecaudatus. The sequence goes on along the minus strand of NC_134548.1, from coordinate 131,140,085 downwards.
AGGCCAATACGAAGATGTGGGATTAATAGGGTCTCTGTTTGATTGGAGGGCAAAGAGATAAATGTCTCCTTGAGCCCCACCTTCCTCTCTCTCCTTGCTCTCTGGTGATCGGACCAGTGTATGGCTTCCTTATCTAGTTTCCTGCTTCAACTTTTCAGCTACACCACCTATGGGACACCCAACCCATAGATCGTGTTGCTAGAGCTAGACGTTCTTTCAAGGCCTGCTTCGCCACGCTGCTGGTGAACACCTATCTTGAGATTGCCACTGTTATATCCTGGCATCTGGCTGACTGTTGATGACCCGCCCTGCTGCTGCTGACTCTGGCCAAACTCCCTTCATTGCTCTACGGAGGCTCAGCAGTCTGCTTCCTTGACCTGGGTTTGAGCAGCCCTCGTGAGCTGAAGGACTTCCAGGATATTAACTGTCCAAGGAAGTGAGCTGAAATGAGCCCTCTGTACCGCTGTGTGGACAAATTAACTGTTATATTCCTCCATGCTATATATTTGTGTGTGTATATATATATAATGATTACATATATAATGATTATATAAATATATGTAATCATAAGTGTCCTGGTTTTGTTTCTCTAGAGAAATTTATCTTTTAGGAAAATAAAATAATAAAAGCACATAAAATGATATCAAATGCAGGAAAATCACAGGCCCGTGGGTGCAAAGTCTTATGGATACAGTGACAGTTAGAAACGCCTCAATGCTGCCAGGGTCTCCGGGGGGTTCCTCCAGTTCCCAGGGCAGGGGGACTGTCTGCATAGTGCCATGTGTCTTGTCAGTAGAGTGTCTCTCAGGAAGTGAGTCCTGAGTCTTGTCAGTAGAGAGAATCCAAGGGAGAGAGCAGAGAGAAAGAGTGAGTGTATGTCTCCCGCCTCCAAGGAGGAAAAACAGGAATACCCAGAATCCTCAGGGGAAAGCCATGCCCACACAGAGGACTGAATGGCTATACTCCAATTGATAGACTAGCCTCCACCCCTTCACTCTTAATCCTCTCAAGTCCCAAATTGACACCAGATAATGTAACCAACACACCCAACAACATCTGCCAAGGACTCAAATCCAACTCCTAGCGACCCTGTACAGGATTTCTGAGACTACAGAAGTCTTTGCAGGTGAGCCCACAAAATTAAAAAAACAACAACAAAACCTCACTGCCAGCAAGGCATTGCCGATTCACTGTGATGCAATGGATGAGGTACACGTTCCTCGGTCAGGTTCCATGTGTCTAACTCTTTGTGGGAATATAGAGTTCCATTGTTCACACACAGAGCATCTAGTGGTTTTCAACTGATGAGTTTATGTTAGCTGCCCAATTTGTAAACACTATACCATCAAGACCCCTAACATGAATGCATAGCAGAGTATCATTGCTAAGTGAGGTTCCATATCATCCTTCAGAGATGTTTCTAGAAAGTATAACCAACTAGAAGTGTAGGAGTAGAGAAGGTCATTTGATAAGCAGCCGGGGGAGGTCAGTTTCTCTCATAGCTCTAAGGTCTATGAAAATATAATCTGATCTTCTTTATCGGTCCTGTGTTTCTGAAAGAGGTTGGTAGCAGTTGTTTGGTTTGAGTATTAAGAACATAGCGGTAATGGTAGCTGAAATTTAATGATTTCTGCAAAACCTACAAGGCACTAGTACACGATAGACTAAGCTTTCAGAAAGTCGAGGCATTCAGCTTTATAAGGAGATGTTCTTTGTTGGAGCTTTTGTTCAAACCGGGTTCAGGGGTGGTGAAACTAAGCAGATAGGATAACGTTTCCAGTTACACTGCAGAACCTTCATGATCATCCTAATTCAAAAACCACACCTAGTATTTAGCGTAGGAGACATTATCTTAGCTGATGTTACCAGCGGAAGTTCTGCAGGTAACCTGTCCAAAAAATGAGCCTTTCAGAGAGAGACAATCCTAACGGAAAGGAAAGTGCTGTCACGTTCCTCTCAGACAGGTGAATCCAATGTCTAACCTTCTCTGCGTTTGATGTCTCGGCACACATGACGGCAGTGCTGCGCGGGCTACAAATGACGCTCATCGATCTTCTTCCAGAAACCTCAAAAGAAAATATTGTTGAACCCCTTTGCCACGGATACAAGCCAAGTCTAAAAAGAAAGACGGGAACAGGATAAAAGAAGCCTTATCCTTTTCTATCTGTGTAAAAGGCCAACACAGACACCGAAACCCCTGTAGGGAGCCTTAGGCTAAGTTGCAAGGGACTTCCTACCGCAGTGGTTCTCAACCTGTGGGTCACGACCCCTTTGCGGGTCGAAGGACCCTGTCACAGGGGTCACCCCTTTCATAAGTGTAGCAAAATAATCTTTTGTTTCACTGCAAATATTTGTATTAAAGGGTCGCAGCATTACGGAGGTTTAGAATCACTGTTCTAGAAGGAAAGCATCTTGACGTCATCAACTGTGACACCTGCATGATGCCATGCCTCAGTTTCCTGGGAGGCGGGCTTGTGGTTTAAGAAAAATAAACAGGTATTCCCGTTTACCAAACTGACAGGCCCTCAAGCAATGAAATATCTCCACATTAATGGAAACAGCAACGTACTCAAAACTGAAGAGTTCTCAACAGGAAAAGCATCCTGGCATGAACTGGCAGACGAGAACTTTGAGTTTGTTCGGCAACTTGATTCCAAGTAGCATAAACAGCTTACACATCTGGACTGAGATATCTCTGTACGTAACAGAAATGGGAACTATTTCCTAAAACTACATAAAAATATCCAGGTTGAATATCCCTGACTTCCCTAAACATGCGTTTTGAATTAAATGTTGCTCTTACTAGGATAAAAACAACTGTCCTACATCTCGATAGTGGAAACCATTTTATTGTAGCAGTTTTAATGACATATAATTCAGCATTATACAGTTCCATAGTTTAAATTATTAAAAGAGTTGGGTCACTGTTATTATAATTGCATTTTAGAATATTTTCTTCCTTCTTATCCTCATTCTTGGCTCCCCCTTTTCCCCCGACCTCTCCTGCAGTAACTCCAAGGCCCACTGATCCAGTTACCATCGCTATGGGTGTATATATCCTGGATTTCATGTAGAGAAAAATATACAAAAGTAGAAAGCAAAAAATATGTATCACAAAATAATTTAGTTGACGCACAACTCACACGGTTGTTTGTTTTAAGACAAGCGTTTAACCACCCCAGGTGCTATTGTGTCTGCTAGCTAGGCACCATCTGATTTCTTCACCACATTTTGCTACAGCACCTATATCTTTCATCGGGGCAAATATCGCATAAGGCCATATTATAAGAACTAAATGTTCTTGGATTAGGCCTACCACTGAGTGTGAGCTCAAATTGCATTCATGTCTTTTTCCACTTTAGAGACATTATTGTCCTCTTCCAGGGGAACAACATAAATCATTGCCACAGGGCACATGGAAATTCTACGGATAGTATTAATGTAGCCAATGGTATAGAATTAAAAAAGGCTGATTAGGATAGTAAAGTATACATGTATAGGACAGCATTGGGGACCAAAATATATGAGTTGTTGGCCTGCACTGATGAAAAATTCATGTACAGGACACTGTTTCCACAATGAGGGTTAGAAATAGGGAAAATATTCAATAATGCTAACTCACAAAGGCAGAACCATGCCTGTGAGATTAAGACATGTCTTTTCAAAATGTAAAGCGAGCATGAAAACAGAAAATGCATGCTAGTCCTGGGCCGCTATTCACTGAGTGGGCTCAAAACAAGAGGTCTGAACCAAAGTTCAATGTTTTTTTGGGACAGCGGTCATCTGGTTCTGCTCACACTAAGGTGGTTCAACTGTAGAGCCAAGGGAGTATTTCAGTTCCTTCACTCTGCCACAGGTGAGTGTTGAAACATCTCTCCATCCTCTTTTCATCTGTAAGAGTCCCTCCTTCACTTGCTTTGACACTCCTTTAGTAAACTCACTGACTACCCTCCACTCAGTTCTGTGTCGTGGCCACCCTCTAGAGTTACACGTGATGCATCAGTTATGCTGTTCAATTATACACATTCTTGTTTTCACTCTGTGTACTTGGGACTAAAACTGTTTCTTTATAGTCAGTATTTCCTACAGTTATTTCTAGGGACTTGCTCAGAATTAGGTTTAATTATGTGGAGAATATTTCCCTGTTGGTGCTGGGCATTGCCACTACATTCTATCAGACACAAGGGGACATTGGTTGGTACAACTTTACTGATGTAAAGGCCAATCAGTGCCTTGCCCATAATAGCACCTGGATCCAGCTACATTACAAAATTTCCCAACAATCTTTTACCTAAATTTTTTAGAAAACATATTCTGGTTTACTTTTCAGTTTTCATACTGACATACCATGAGTTATCAAATTTAAAAGTTCACTTCTATTTTATTGATTAATTTTTAGTACATTGATCAATTTTATAGCCACCAACAGAATTCAATTTAGAACACTTTCATTACCCCCAAATAAGTCTTGTACCTATGAGCATCACTTTCCCATTTCTGCACCACGACCTAGTCCCTGGTATCCACGAATCCACGTTCTTTCTCTAGGGATTTATTTATTCTGGGCATTGCATACAAATGGATCAGATAACCTTTTGCGTCTGGTTAATCAGAAAATGCCTTAAAATGTTTTAGGAACCCAAATAAGAACTGTAATTCAAGGAGAACATTCATTAAATCTTAAAGAGTACAAGGCCAAAAAGACATCATCCGAATGAGGAAGACCACTGGCATGAGGACATAATGGGGCCTAACGTCTTCCAGAGATTCAGCGATTTTCAAAGGACGTGAGAGGGCAAAGAAAACTGTCACAAAAGCATAATTGGAAGCAGATCAATACATCACAGTTACAGATGGGACTGTAGAAATGGAGTGGGGGGAGATATGGGAAGGAGACCATGATTGGGAAACGTACATTATGTTACACAAAAGAGCTGACAAGATTGGTCCAGGGCTTTTCAACCACGTCAATCAAGGCGTGACTCTTGGCCATGACTCCTGCTTATGGGACCTCAGTATGGTAGTTTACATCACAGACACACCCAGTTGAACCCTGAAGACTGGGCGACTAGGGGAAGTGCAGGCAATGTGCTTTCCAAGGAACTTTCCCAATGGATGGACTGCTTGCATCTCTGGATAATGCTCATAAAGAACTCAGTGGAGACTTAATCCACGTTCTCTGTAATTGGACTTTGGACTTTCTTTCTCTTTGTACTCATGCTGTTATTAGGTGCTTTGGAGTCATTTCCAACACACGGCACAGGACCGAACAAAACACTGCCCGGTTCTTTGCCATCTTCAAAATTGTTCTCGTTTGAGCCTACTCTTGCAGCCACTGTATAAATTCCTCTTGTGGAGGATGTAGCTCTTTTCCATTGTCCCTCCACTCTACAAGCTAATGTCCTTCTGCAGGGACTGTTCTCTCCTAACAACATGTCCTGATACATGAGACAAAGTCTCACCATCCAGGCTTCTAAGGAGCATTCTGGCTGTGTTTCTCTTAAGACACATTTTTATGTACTTTTGGCACGCTGTGGTAATTTCAACATACTCCTCCAGCACCATAATTCAAACACATCAGTTCTTCTTCGGTCTTCCTAATTCAGTGTCCAACTTTCACAGGCATAGCCATAGCCTTATGCAAACCCAGGGCTCAGAATTTAAGCTTCAATACAGATGGTTATCCAAATGTAGAAATGTGACATCCCTGACTGCTTTTACGGTCGACAGAGAATATGGCTATGATACATGTGGCCTATCCAGGGCACAGTTGATGTCCATTGGGCCCATTTTTCCTTTTTCCTTTTTGGGGATAATGTAGTTGTAACATTCCCATACAATTTTTTTGTGTGAGCATACATATAGAGCTTAATTACATTAGGGTATTCGACAAAGGTTCAGTTGTTTGTCTATGTTTTGCATTTTTCTGGAACTGCTTTCCCTAGTAATCAATGAAGTTTCTGATTTCTTCACACCTATGAAAGTTTACCTGACTTTGTGATCATAGACATGGTAGTGATATGGAACGGTATCTCACTGTGGAATTCAGTGGCATTTCCCTGAAGTCTAAGGTAGTGGGCATCCTTTCCCATGTACCGTATATACACAAGTATACGTCGACGCAAATATCAGCCTATCAGCCGAGGCAGCTAATTGTACCACAAAAATTGCATTTTAAATGTGCGGGAAAATTGGGCTTATACACGAATATGTGCGCATATTACCCATTTTCATGGGGCAACCAAAGGGGTACCAATCTGTAATCCCTGAGTCTGTGATTCCATCCTGGGCCAACTGCTTCACCTTGGCAAAGCCTTTATCACGAGTACATCCTCATTGTGTCTGTCCAGGGAATAGAGAGAGGTAAGAAAAACCGGAAGGGCCACAACCTCCGTGAAGTGGATTAGGAGAAGAACACGGAGGCATTCTGCTGGGGTAGCTGAGGTACAGAGAAACGGGCTTTACTATGGAAGCCCCCCTGGAGGGAGACCTAACCTCACTCGACTGTCCATAAGGTGGGAGAGACATGGCAGATGATGTACCCATCAGCGGCCAGCAGCTGAAGGACAATAGATTTTGTGAGATTTCCCATAGTGCAGCGAAATTCGAAGCAACAAAAAGCCCCTGCTATGACCATGGGGTTAAGGCAACACCCCCCCTCCCGGGCCCCAACCCCGACTGCGGGCCACCTAGAGATTCCTACCCACCTTGAACTAACAAAGGGCCGTCCTTAACGGCAGATTTTTGGCGCATATGAGGTTTAAAGTCCTCGCGTTGAGTTCCCACGTTGATGTCCACATGCGCCCACGTGCTGTCACTCTGCGCATGCCCAGCTTTCGCTTGTCCCCATAGGTGTCTCTTGTGTGCCGGATTCCTTTCAAATCCCTTTATTGTGCTTGGATCGCTAATTTTCATTTAGAGTAGGCATTCGGTGGAGACAACCGCCCTTATCCCTAATTTTCCTTCTGTCGTACGGACACCAGGATGAAACCTTTCCCTGTCCTCGGTCATCCCCACAATTGTTAGCTTTGAGGCTGTGGTGGCAGCTACGGTATCAATCCATGTTGACGAGGACCTTCCTCGTTTTCACTGCCCCGCCACTGTAGCACACAGGGTGTCACTGTCCAGAGACTAGTCTCTCCTGAGACCTGTCCAAAGTGAAGCTCTTAGGAAGCTTAAGCTTCATGAAACGTATGGAACCCCGTATTTCAAGGCTTCGGCTGGCCAGGAAGCTTAGGGGGAGAGGGTTGTCTACTCATAATACCGGCGCTCCTGTGAAAGGAAATCAGGCACACGTTAGGAGCCTCTGCGAGGAGACGCGTGCAAGGAAAGACCCAAGGCCAGGACCCAACGCTTGCACATGCGCACATTCACCTTGTCTGCGCTTGCGCACTAGAACCCCAGAACACTTCCTCATACACACTGCAGCGCACCCACTGAAAGTCTGCGGAGACCCTCAACCATGCGCTCCCAATGGTTCCTGGTGGTGGTTGGGCCGGGCGGGCAGGGGGCAGGGAGGATGAGGAGGTTTGACAGCCGGGAAGGGATAAACCAGGAAGCTGGGACTCAGTGCTTCCTTTTCAATTTCAATGACCCTCCTTTCCAGGCATCTTCACGTGGCTCTCCACCTGGCACTCCACGTGGATCCATGCTCACTGGAAGCATCGATTTTCTTGGCCACTGCCACGTGGGAGTCTCCCTGTGCTCCCCTGCAAGCTCTCCAGAGATGGTGTGTAGTGTCTGAACCTCCACTATCCAAAACTTCCTTTTCGCTCCTTAGAGTTTACTTGGACTTACAATTGTGCGCGCGTCATTTAAATTCTGTCAGACAAGTGAGAACGGGGAGAATCTGTCCCCAAACCGAACACTAATATACGCGGAAGATTGTGACGCGAGTGCCCCCAGCTCTGTGAAGGGTGGTCGCACGGAGGCGTGAGTGAAGGTCAGTTCCCGGGCTGTCGTCCACAGAACTAACCAGCTCCCAACCTGTGTGGTTGTTTGGGTCCAGAGATAAGCTGAGCTCACACACACTTACACAGCAGCAGACAGGTAAGCCACCACTGTATAAAAGCATGGAGTCATTCCAGAAGACTCTCACAGTTGGGGTAAAGCGGGGCCCATCTCAGGAGTGTAGATGAGGATACTCTCAGGAAATGATTCTGGTTTTTATACAGCACTTTAAAGGGCGGGTGGTTCTGCTCTGCTGAGGGTCAAGCAACTCTCTAATTAGTTACTCAGTTGGTCCTTGTGTTTTAGTTTTTTCTGAGCTGCTGCTTTGGATCAGTATATCTCAGAATTACCTACACGTACAGTCCTGTGTTACTGGGGCCTGACCTTTGTTCCTCTCTTGTTTCAGATGGTCCTTTGTGTGTCCTTTTATCAGACAAGGGAACAGTATAAGCTGAGGTCCCTAATTATCACCTGGGAAACCAGAAAAACTTATTGACTGAGTATAAGCCTAGGGTTGGAAATGCAGGATGTGAATTCGCACAGAGACCAGAGGCCAGAGACAGAGCACAACCACAGACACATCCTTACCAGTTCAGCTGCCGACGTAAGTGAATCACTACGGATGCTTCTGCGAAATCGAGCCATCAAAGCCCTGCAGTGGCTTCAGGGCTTTGAACAGCAATCACCCGCGAGATGTTACACCTCGATGTGGGTACCACTGACCCGTGTATAAGCCGAACCCTAGTTTTTCAGCATGGCTTATATAGGAGTATCCACGGTAGTTCTTGAGTGGACTGACTCATGGCAACCCCTGGCCCCTCAGAGCAGAACTGTTTTTGTTCCATAGGGTTGTCAATTACTGTTTTTGTTTGATTTTCAAAAGAAAATCTCAGAAGGTTGGTCTGCTGACTAACTGCAAGGTTAGCAGTTCAAAATCACCAGCTTCAATTGGAATAGTGTCGTACAGGCTTATATTGAAACTAACAGCCATGTAAGTGAGGCGGTCACAAAATAGACATGGAAGAAGCACACCACTCTGCGTGATTCAAACATGAAAAAGACCAAAGTCCAAATATGTTGGAAGGAAGGGTATTAGAGCTCAAATTGTGAACACCCAATTTTAGAAGGCTATGGGGGCGGGGGTAGTGGGGCCCCAGAAAGGCACCTGCAGAGTGCCTATTTGGACTACGCCTGTGGCAGATGCCCTCTGACAACAGTTGAGGAAGGAGAACAGCCCTGCTATCATATAGTTTATTATAAATGATGGATGGAACGATAGTAAAAATGAAGGCTGGTCCACTGACCTCCATTTTGACCCAACCTGATTTTGCTCTAGGTTTCAATATTTCTCAGTTGTTCCTGGACAGAAAATTTCTCTTTGACATATTTGAATATTGGTGGTGGTCTTTTCTTCCTTCCTTCTTTTCTGTTTGGTTGTGCTTTTGCTTTGTGGTGTTTCTGTTATGCCTTCCAGTTGGCACCAAAGGAGGGGATGCATGGAGACAATCACTGATGTAATAGCTTATGAAGGAGGGAACGTTAAGGAGGAATTGGGGAGCAAATAAGATGTGGGGGCGTGCTTTAGTACTTACTGTGATGATGTATATATAGTTCTTTTTTAAAATCGACAACTGCGGAAGTGAATGATATGTGAATTTTATATCAATCCATCTACTGGGAAAACAAAACATAAACCGCCAGCCTTTCTACTTCCGTAAAGATTTAGTCTCTGAAACGCACAGGAGTGGTTCTACTGTCCGATATAGGGCTAGTAAGAGTCAGAATCACTTGAGGAAAGTGAATTTGGAGTTGGCAGATGTCAAGGTCTTCCTCCTTGGAGGTGCCTTAGAGTGGGTGGGAGGGAACCTAACCCCACCCCACAAGCATTCCTCAAGCCCCTCCCGCCAACCACCTCATAGGTACTTGGTAGCTCACCAACCATTGGCTCACCCCTGGTACCGCCCAGTTCCCATGGCTCCTCTGCTGGTAGGTGGCACATTGAGGTCTGGTCCTTAATTCCAGGTGCCTACTACCTGAGAATCTAGGAAGAGCTTGGGACTGAGCAGAGGTGGCCGGGCACTCAGGACTGCGGGCTCCTGGGATCCGGCTTCGCCCCAGGAAGGGACCATTCTAAGCGCTCCTTATGTGAATGTCAGAAGCGTACCAACCACTCCAAAGTAGGCTCCTTTTGCCCCAGTCACTGCGTGCAGTCTCTCCAGTTCCAGGGGCCAGATTAAGTCCCTGAGGACTAGAGGAGAGAGGAAGTGGTCCATCCCCCTCTCCCAAATTTCCTAGACCCCTCCTCCGGGATCCCAGAGCTTGGGCCCAGAGTAGACCTGCTCCCGCCCACTTCGCTGTCCTGGCGCCACACCCCCCATCTGCTCCTGGATCCCCAGAAGGCTTTCTGGGCTGTCGTGCATGCGCGGGACAGGGGTCTCCCAGGAGAACATCTGGGCGCACTAGGACCCCGAGGGGCGGCGCAGCGTTTCTGGGCGTGGCCACAGCACGTGGTTCCCAGGCGCCCCTTCCCTTTCCTGAAAGCGGGGATCAGGCCCTTCCGGCTGCCGGCCAGCCAGGCCTCCAAGGGCGGCGGCCCAGGGCGCGGGCGTCCTGGCTTCCCAGGGGCGGAAGGGCGCGCGGGTGGCACCCCGCCGCCATTGGGGTTCGGCGGCTTTGCCGCGTGGCGGAGGCCGTGCTCCAGGCCGCCACCACCTGCGAAGCGGGCCTCAGAGCCCGCGCGCGCCTGGAAAGGCGCTGCCATCCACAGGCCCTGCAGGAGAGGTGAGCCCCGGGGCGCGCTTGCACTGAACGCCCTTTTCGAAGTTGCTGGAAAGCTGCAGGCAGCGCAGTCAGTGCCCAGGAGCAGCCGGAGCAGGCTTCACTCTGCGCATTCCCTCCGAGTATTTCCATGCAACCCTGGGAGTCAGTGTGGTGCTGGGCGTTCCTGTCCATGGGCGGATGGAGCCTGCCTGCCTGGGGCCAGCTGTTTTCCTCCGCTCGTGCTCCTGGTGAGTGGACACTTAGCGCCGAGGGTGAGGCCTCTACTTCATCATTATTATTTTAAATACTTTTATTGGGGCCTCTTACATCTCTCTTCACAATCCAGACAATCATCCATTGTGTCAAGCACATTTGTACATATGCTGCCATCTTCATTTTCAAAGCATTTTCTTTCTACTTGAACACTTGATATGAAATCCTCATTTCTCTCCCTCATTTTCCAGCCCTAAGTCCCTCATGAACCCTTGATAAGTTATACATTATTATTTTCATATCTTACATACTCCTCTGCTGCCCTCCAGCACATTTCTGTTCTGAGAGAGGGTTATATGCTGAACCTTGCGATCTACTCTCCTGTTCTCCCCACCACCACCACCTTCCCCTCATCCTCCTGGTATCTCTACTGTCATTGTTGGTCCTGAGGGGTTTATATGTCTTGGATTCCCTGTGTTGCGGGCTTTTATCTGTAGCGGTGTGCATGCTCTGGTCTAATCCTATTTGTGAGGTAGAATTGAGGTCCTGATAGTGGGGGGAAGGAACCACTAAGGAACTAGAGGAAAGTTGTGTGTCTCATAGGTGCTAGACCACATCCTGACTGGCTCATCTCTTCTTTGTGACCCTGCTGTGATGGAAGTTCAGTCTACAGATGGGCTTTGGGTCTCCACGATCCCCCTTCCCATTCACATTGTGTATGATTTTGTCCTTGGTTTTAGATGCCGGATACCTGATCCCATCGACACCTCATGATCACAGAGTGGTGTGCTTCCTCCATGTAGGCTTCATTGTTTCTCTGCTAGATGACTGCTTGTTTATCTTCAAGGCTTTAAGGCCTCAGCGCTGTATCTTTCGATAGCCGGGCACTATCAACTTTCTTCACCATATTTGCTTATGTACCCATATTGTTTTCAGTGATTTTGTCGGGACGGCGAGCATCACAGGATGCCAGATTGTTAGAACAAGGTATGCTTGTTTTGACGGACTACTTGAGTCGAGGCCCAATGTCCATCTGCAACCTTAATTCTTAACATGTTAAGTTACATAGATCCATTCCCCCATGGTTATGTATAAATATATTTACATATGCACATGCCTCTATTTAGACCTGCATAAATGTCCTTTGCCTCCCAGATCTTTCCTCTGTTTCCTTTTACTTTCCTCTTGTCCCACCATCCTGTTCGGCCTTCTTTCGGGCTTAGTTATTCCTCAGTGCCATATTGCCTTTGATGAAGCCCCACTAGGTATCCTACGCCCTACCCTCCATTGATGTTAATTCACTAATTTCATGTCCCTGGGTTGGTCGCCCCCACCTTCCTTTCTCCCACCTCCCGTTCTCCCAGATGCCCCTGGAACCACGAGTCTTCTTATCGCCCTCCAATCATTTTTCCTGCCTATCTTATCTTGATAGACATGCAGAGACATTAATAAACACAAAATCCCGGCAAAGCCTAATAAAACAATGAAGGAAGTCAAAACCAACAAAACAAAGAAAACTACAACAACAAGCTATAAAACAAAATAACAACAACTAAAAGGAAGTCACTGACAACCATTGAAACATCTATAATCCAGCGTTTCTCTACCTGTGGGTCACCACCCCCACAGTAGCAAAACTATAGTTAGGAAGTAGCAATGGAAATAATTTTATGGTTGGGGGTCACCACCAATCATGAGGAACTGAATTAAAGGGACTTGGCATTAGGAAGCTTGAGAATCACTGCTGTAAATAGTTCAAGGTCTGTTTGTTGGCTTTTAGGAGTGCTTTCCAGTCGAGTCTGATGGGGTGTCACACCCTGTCTCCAAAGTCTATTTTTGGTATTCCCTAGGGATTTCATCCCTTTACTCCCCTTGCTGCTCTGTTGTGTTCCCTTAGTGTTTCGCCCCGGTGCGATGGGGTCATATTGGGCACAGTTCCCACTGTGTCTGAACCATAGCCCAGTGGTTCAGTCAGTGAGTGGTTCATTCAGTCTTTGGTGGGAGCCAGACGTATTGGCCTTTCTGTGCATTGCCTGCTCTGAGCAAGCATATCGTCCTCGGGACTTGGTGGGCCAGGATGTGTTCCCCTCCCTCTTCATTTCTCTGTGTGTTCTACTTAGACATGTCCCTCTCCCCAACTGTAGCTTCACTGCTGTCCTCTGAAGTGCATTTTTCTGGGGGTGTTTAGGGGGGCACAGTCCTCACCTTAGGAGCATTGTGGCCACACCTCCAATAGGACAGTTTTGTTCAAAAATTCTGTCCTTGGGTCTCTATTCTTTCACCAAGGTCATATTGTCCAAAGACCCATCCTTCCTCTTTAATTTCACCTTTTGCATACTTGATTGTTTGATCAATTTCACACTGAAGAAATTGGTAGCACCCTTTACTATTGTCAACACTGCCTTCAGTGGTTGGTATGTACTTTTTAATAATGGCCTAATTACTGGTCTTTTTAGCTAAATAGATATCATCTTGTCACAGACCAATATCTCCAAATGTGCTGTTTGATGATGAATTCATGTGACTCCGTTCCACTTCAATTTGTCATCCCTGGTGTAGCAAACCACACGATTGCCCAATTAAAATTGGTCAACACCCATCTCTGTCATTTCACTGAAGCGTACCGTATCAGTCTTAGTGTGTTCTATTTCATTTGTCATGACTTTCCTAGGGTCATATTGTGTACATTTTGTGTTCCAATGCTCATTGCCTGTCTGTAGCTGTTTCTCACTTTGAGCTGTCCCTCCTCAGTGCCTGAAGGTCCGGAAAGCGTTGCTTCATCCAAAGGTCGACTCCACTTTGAGGAGGCAGCTCTTCTGCAGCCGTCCGTCCCTTGAGTGTCTTCCAGCCTGAGGGGCTCATCTTCACAAGACCAGACTGTGTTCTGCTGCTAGGTGCTCAGTGGCTAACCTTGCAGGAGTGCCCCGTCTCTACATGCGCCTGCTCTTAGTCTGGAAGCGCTGCTGAAACACATCTACCATGGGTACCCTTGCTGGTATTTGACATTTGAAAAGCCGGTGTCATCGTGTCTAGCGTTGCATGCTACTGTGTAAACGTCAAAATTAGAATTGTGCAGTGGGGGATCTCTATATTTTTAGAAGGCAATATACCTTGTCCTCTCAACTCCTATTGCCCCCAAATGTTAGGACACCGGTCAGTCCCGCCCTGACCCCCACTGCCATTTGTATTCATTTCACTTGCAGGGTTAGTGTGAGTGAGTAAATAAGGTCAGAAACAGTGAGGTGATGCCCTTGCCCCTTCAGGGCTCCTAGGTAAGCATTCTCCTTTATAGCCCCTGAATGGAGGGCTGTGTGTCCAAAGGAGACACAGTGGCTTTACACAGGCTGCCAACCCCTGAAATGTCTGTTTATTTCACTGTCCCTTCGGTAAAGCTCGACCTGAAGTTGCGACTGCATCCTGCACGCACAGCCTCATATATTCTCTCTCTCTCTCTCTCTCTCTCTCTCTCTCTCTCTCTCTCTCTCTCTCTCTCTCTCTCTCTCTCTCTCTCCTTCTCCCTCTCCCTCTCCTCTCTCTCTTTTTCCTGTCTCCTCTCTCTCTTTCTCTCACTTTCACCCACTACGTTTGTGTTTAACTCCCATGAAGGTTCCTCTGTGGATTGAGACTCATCACATTCAAAGTAAACTCCCATTAGTGTTTTACTAGCCGACCCTTGAACTGCTCCTCTCCCTCCTGCCCCTCCTCTCAACCCTCCTATGTCATGAGAGCCAGACTGCATTTTTCTCTGGGAACGCTTGCAGACTTTATTGCAAATGAAAGCAAACACAGACTGCGGTTCCATTTCTCCTTTCTGTGACTCCAAAAGGCAGCCAGAGCAATGTGTTCCACGTTTTGCGGCATTCGCTAAGTAAGGAGCCTGGCCTCTGCACACCTCTGCAGAGAAAAGGTATGGTTGCATGTTGACCTGTTCATTGTGACCACTGCTCAGTATTCCCCCGTGTGGGGTGAGGTGGGCATAAGTTCTTTATCCTGGGCATCTCCTTTACTTCCAGGTTTCAGATGCCCTTGCTTCCTACCATCCTTCCCTCTGGTCCTCTCATTTGTGTTCTCTCTCTCTCTCTCTCTCTCTCTCTCTCTCTCTCTGTCTCTCTCTCTCTCTTTCTCTCTCACTCTCTCTCTCTCCCTCCACCCCCATCCGGCTCTGTCTCCGTCTTTCTCTCAAACACTTTCCACCTCTATCTCTTTCCAGCATAGTTTCAGTTTGTGTATTACCTCATACAAGGTGTCTGTGCAGATACATTTTATGATACAGGTCGACCTAGAAATTTGATAGTTGATAAAAGACAATGTGGTTGGTATCCTTGGGACCAAAAAAGAAGAGCCCCAGTTTTCTTTTTTTTAATCATTTTATTGGGGGCCCATACAACTCTTATCACAATCCATACAAATATCAATTGTGTCAAGCACATTTGTACATTCACTTCCCTCATCATTCTAAAAAAATTTGTTCTTTGCTTAAGCCCTTGGTATCGCCTCCTCCATTTCCCCCTTCCTCCCCGCTCCCTTCTCCCTCATGAAACCTTGATAATTTATAAATTATTATTTTGTCATGTCTTACACTGTCTAATGTCTCCCTTCACCCACTTTTCTGTTGTCTGTCCCCAAGGGAGGAGGTTATATGTAGATCCTTATAGTAGGTTCCTCCTTTCTACCCTACTTTCCCTCCACCCTCAGGTATCGCCATTCTCACCAATGGTCCTGAAGGGATCATCTACCCTGGATTCTCTGTGTTTCCGGTTCCTCTCTGAGCCAGTATACATCCTCTAGTCTAGCCTGATTTGTATGGTAGAATTGGAATCATGATAGTGGTGGTGAGGAAGCATTTAAGAACTAGAGAAAAATTGTGTGTTTCATCATTGCTACACTGCACACTGACTGGTTCCTATCCGTGACTCTTCTTAAGGGGGTGTCCCTTTACCTACAGATGGGCTTTGGGTTCCCACTCTGTACTCCTCCTCATTTACAATGATATAATTTTTGTTTGTTGATGCCTGATACCTGATCCCTTCAACACCTCGTGGTCACACAGGCTGGTGTGCTTCCTCCATTTGGGCTTTGTTACTTCTGAGCTACATGGCTGCTTGTTCACCTTCAAGCCTTTAAGACCCCAGATGCTGTATCATTTGATGGCCGGGTACCATCAGCTTTCGTCACCACATTTGCTTATGCACACATTTGTCTTCAGCGACCTTGTCGGGAAGGTGAGCATCATGAAATGCCAGTTTAATAGAACAAAGTGTTCTTGCATTGAGGAAGTACTTGATAGGGTTAGGGGTAGTGGGGGTGGGAGAGGAAGTACTTGAGTGGAGTTCCAATGTCCATCTCTTGCCTTAATTCTAAACCTATAAATATATGCACATAGATCTATTTCCCCATCACCCTATATAAATATACGTATGTATGCACATGCCTATATTTAGATCTCTATAAATGCCCTGTGCCTTCTAGTTCTTTCCTCTATTTCCTTTGACTTTCCTCTTGTCCCACTATCATGCTCAGTTTTCATTTGGGTTTCAGTAATTCATCTTGGTTACATTACCCTTGATCAAGCCGTACCAGACCTCTCACAGCTTCTTTGCCACTGATTTTGGATCACTCGTTGTTCCCTTGTCACTGGGTTGGTCAATACCACCTCCTTTTCCCCGCCTACCCTCTCCCATGTCCCCCGGCACCATCAATCACAGTGTTTTCTCTTCCAGACAGTTCATCCAGCCTATGTTTTCTAGATAGACCTGCAGAGATAATTATATACACAAAACAAAGGTGAACACAATAATGACGACAAAGAAAACCAATGACCAAATAAATAAGAAAAAACTATAAATAGTTCAAGGTCTGTTGGTTGACCTCTAGGAGTGTTCTCCAATCGAGTCCGATGAGGTGTTATGCTCTGGCCACAAGGTCTATCCTTTGCACTCCCTGGGGCCACCGTGCTCTGCTCCCCCAATGCTCTGCCCCATGCCTTTCATGTTTTGCCTCAGTGTGGTGGAGTCAGACCACAGTGTGCTGGGGTCAGACCAGGACAATGCAACACTCAGTCTTGAGTGTTGTTCCCCCATAGGGCCGTGAGTCACCAAGGGAAGTCGTGTCTCATAGTGGATCCAGTCATGTGGTCCACTCTGTGCGTTGGCTGTTCTGATTGGGGATATTGTCCTCCAGACTTGGTGGGCCAGAATGTGCTCTGCTCTTCCTCCCCCTTCATTTGCTCCCGTGTGTTCTGATCAGACACGCCCCTCTCCTGCAGCTGCAGCTTCATTGCGGTCCTCTAAAGTTGATTTTCTGGAGGAAGGGGCAGTTGTTTATGTAGCTGGCATTGGGGCCAGGCCCCCAGACTCCTCCAGTGGCTTCCCTCTCCATGCTAGCACGCTGCATTCGCATCCAGGAGCACCATGTTGAAGCCTGGTCCCTCTTACCCTGTGGAGATAAAAACAATACTCTCCCCTTGGGTGGTTTAGCGCCCAGTTCCCCTACCACCCATTTCTTTTTATTCCCCCTTTTCTTTTATCCCCCTTATTGTTAGTTGACTACCATCCACATCCCTGGATTTGCTCTGGAGCCTGCCATACTACTTGGACCTCACCCCAGGAATGTTCATACACAGTAACTTTTTCCATGTGCCCCTTGTGCATTTTTTAACTTACTTCAGGGGACTCATGTTGTACATGTCCTTTGGAGATTGGCTTACTTAGCTTGATTCCTCCAGTTCTGCCCGTGTGGGAATATGCTTCATGCATCCATCGCTGCTTTTAGGCGATGCATAGTACTACATTGTATGTGTGTACACGTTTTTTAATCCTTTGGTTTGTTGGTGGAAATTTGGGTTGCAATTGTGAACTGTGCCGTGGTGAAGACTGGAGCACAGAAGTCTGGCTGTGGTTTCTTTCTTGGCTCTTTGCGATGTAAGCTCGGTAGCACGGTTGCTGGATTGTATGGTAGTCCAATTTCAATCTGCTTTAGAGATCGCCACATCAATTTCCATAGTGGCTGTACATACCTACAGGTCCACCAGCAGTGGATGAGAGTTTCTATCTCTCCGCTTGCCCCCCAACACTTGCTACTCTCTGGTTTCTTGAATTGGGCTAACTTTGAGGGTGTTAGGTGGAATCTCCTAGTTGTTTTAATTTGCATTTCCCTCATGGCTAATGATCGGGAACATTGTCTCATGTTTACTCGTCATTCAGATTTCTGCTCCTGTGAAACTTCTGTTTAGGTCTTTTGCCCACCTCCACAGTGGGAAATTACTTTGTTTCTTAGTGTAATCTTGAAAAGGATTGTAGATTTTAGTAATAAGGCCTTTGTCAGATGTGTCATTGCTAAAGATGTTTTCCCAGGCTGTGGGCTTTCTTCTTGCTCTCTTGGTGAATTCTTTCGATGTACACAGGTGATTTATCTTCAGTATATCCCAGTTCTCAATTTGTGCCTCCTCTGTGTTTGTGTCCTTCCCCCTTTCTGATAGCCTATTCCAAGGTTCTCCGGCTTGTCCAAATTCCCTCAATAATGGTCCTAATTGTTTGGGGTTTTACTTCCAGGTCTGTGATCCACCTGGAGTTTATTCTTGTGCATGGGCTGACTGAAGGGTCTTGCTTCATTTTTCTGCAGGTAGGTAATCCATCGTTTCCAGGAACGTTTATTGAAGCAGGCGTCTGCTTTCCACTTGGTACTTTGGGGGCCCTTATCAAAGAGGAGTTGCCTGGATGCTAATGGTTTCATTTCTGCGTCTTCAGCTCTTTTCCATTGGTCTGAATATCTGTCATTATATCAGTACCACACTGTTTGGGCTAATGTGGCCCTATAGTACGTGCGAAAGTCAGGTAGAGCAAGCCCTGCCGCTTTGTCCTTCTTCTCGAGGAGTTCTCTGCTACTTTTGGGTTTCTTCCCTCACCATATGAAGTAGGTAGTCAGTTTTTCCAGATCTCTGAAGAAGCATGGTCGTATTCATACCGGGTTAGCATTGAACTTATATAGTGGCTTGGGCAGAACTGACATCTGTGACATATTGAGTCTTGCAATCCACGAGCATGGGATGTTCTTCCGTTTGTTGAGTCCATTCTTGGTTTCTGGTCATTGTGTTCTATAATTTTCCTCATGCAGATCTTTCGTTTTGTCAGTCAGGTGTATCCCTAGATGTTTACATTTTGCTTGGCTGTTGTAAAGGGTACTACCTCTTTACTTGTCTCTTCTGTGATCTTGTCCGGTGTGTATAGCAGACTGATGGACTTGTGTTTGTTGATCTTGTATCCTGCCACTCTGCCATATTCCTCTATTGCTTTGAAAACTCCACTTGTGGGTTTCCGGGATTTTGAATGTATAGAATCATATGGTCTGTGAATAATGATAGTTTTGCCTCTTCCTTTCCTAGATGAATACCTTTGATGCCTTTCCTTTGTCTTATGTTGTTAGCTAGGCCCTCCAATATGATGTTGCTTATCAGTGGTGACAAGGGGCATCCTTGTCTGGTCCCCTTTTTCAGAGGAATTGTTCTCATCTTTTCTCCATTGACTACCTTGTTGGCTGTTGGTTCTTCAGAGAGCCCTGGTTTTCATTGATCAGTGAGTCCCAGGAGTGATCCATCCCGTCCCAAGTCTGGTATTCCATTGGGAGTAGATGAAACCGGTCTGGTAATATACTCACATTAGTCCCAGTATATTTGCAGATGCCCAGAGATAGGAAGCAATGATTTTGAACTATAAAGGTCATGGGGAACATTGTACATAGATTTCATAGGCCCTGGTTTGGTGGGATCCAGATTATTGCAACACCTTTGCAAAAGAGGAGCAGAGTTGAGATTCATGGCACGAAGTATGTTGAAGTTAGTATTCTTTGAGCTGATGTAGTAACATTGAGGAGCCATAACAGTAACACAGTGAATCTCTCTTTCAGCAGAGTGAATGATATCTTCGTCAATTGGCTTGGGTGTACGTGGCCACCTGTCACCCTCACCCTGGCAAAGAAAATGGAATCCAGGGGCTGCCCGCCACTCTGTACTGAGGAAACTAGGCTGCAAAGACACACAGAGAGGATCCGGCTTCTCTCCAGGCCTTCGAGTTAAAGGTGCGTGCTTTCGTTCTGTGCATTCCCCTTTCAGAAGCAGGTTTCACGGGACTGGTCATTTTGCTCCAGATTGACAGTTCTTTCTGGTGCTTGATCAAAACGCAGGGAAACCTCTGTGCCTGATGCACACAGCGAGGATGGGAGGCTTCCCAAAAGGTTCTCTTGCGCGATAGACGGCGATCTTGAGAGACGCCTTGTTTCCTAATGCGGCATTAGACAGGTATGGAGGAGCCTGGGTACTCTGTCCACCTTGGGGTCGGGTGCAGGGAATGAGGGGTCAGCGGCCTGGAGTGCATGAGTAACTGATTACACTTGCGTCTCTTTTGCTGGGTCAGGCTCTCGTCCAGGTGAGTCAGGAAGTGTTACAAGCTCTCCCAAATAGTTGAGCTCTCAGCAAGATGTCTGGCTTCTCCAGGAGGCAGGTCTTCCAGATGATGATGAAACTATTAGATCACTAGTGTCAGACAATCCCTGCGAAAATGTGTCATTTTTCAGCAAGAACCTTGGAATCTGTCCCTGATCACCTCATAGAGAACACAGGGAGATCTCTTGCTAGAAGAATGAGAAAGTAAGAAAACATGAAGGACTGAAGGCCACACTGAAATCCAGGGACATGGAAATTGAGTAAGGTCAGCTGCGTTTTCCCTAGGGTTTACAAGGTGGTTGTCCCAAGCCTAGATTATGCGTCTGGACTCTACTTCTCACAGTGCCTCCTTCTCTGCGGCGTGTAAAGTGCTCACGGGGGCTCAGGAGGGTGGTAGGAAGAAAGGTGGGCCCAGGATATGGAAGCCTCCCTTGGCTGCCGGAAGCCCTGAAATCAGACTGTGCTGTGCACCTTGGCCTGGTTCACGGACATTGACAGCTTTGAAGGCTGCACCCAAGACTTGCCTCCAGACTTCTCAGGGATGAGACGTAAAGCTGTCTAGCCTGTCCCTGGAGGGACCGGGGAGGACAGGGAGCGCACCGCAGAGTCCAGAAGTCAGGGTCCATCGCCTGCAAGAGCCCGCGTTGCTCCAAGTCACAAGGTACTCCTTCCCCTGAAAACAAACAACAGATTTTCAAAACCACATTGCAGGAAGTAGAAAATGACGTAGCACAACTGCCACAGTTTGGGGGTTTCATCTTTCGTCCTGTTCTTCTTTACGGACGCTTTTCGTTATTGGAAATACTGGTTTCCTATGAAAGCATGTTGCATGAAATAAACGTGTGCTTGGTAGAATGAAGGAAATTGATTATAAAAGTTTGCTCCCTTTCATGTTTTCTTATGGAGCCCTGGTGGTGTCGTGGCTTACAGGTGGGACTGATAACAGCAAGGTCAGCAAGGGGAAACGGGCTGCAGTTCAAAGGGAGACAGAGGAGCTGAGTGCGTGCCAACAACCGCCTTCAAGTTCATAGCTGCGAACAAAGTATTTCTGCCACCAAGAGGAGATCCGGCACACAGGTACACACGCACAGGCACGCACGTACGTATTACTGTGAGTGCATGCATACGTGCATATGTAATTATATGACTGCATAGATAAGACTTCTCTGTCAGAATTCCGTGTTAACAGATACCCCAATTTTTCTTCATGTAGCAGATATATTGGTCTTAGGAGTTTAGCTTTCACAAGAAATTGACTCTTGGTCTAAATAGAAATGTGTAACTTGATTTCCTGTATCATTGTCTTCTTTGCTTTTCGAACTTGGAGGCCAACTCATGCCATATATTGACTCAGGAACCCAGCCCCAGAGCGAGTAGGCCTTGGTGGCAGTGGCAGGAATCCTCCTCAGTGGCCATGGCACTACAGAAGACAGTAAGAGCCCCTTTCAGGATACTACTTAGTGCCCCATATTTGAGGTCCATTTTGGTAAATGGCATCTGGCTGTATCTCACCTCCTCCTCTCTCATCCCCATTGCCGCAAGACAGGAGTCTGACACCCCGCCCCCATGCTCCATCCTTCTTTGCCCTATTCTGACACCAGCTGTCCTTCCCAGGACACATGTGTCTTAGGTGAGTGTGATCATTGGTTGCCTTGGGCACCCAGCACTCAGACAAGACTCACAGTCGGGGTTTTTAGGGAAGTTCATAGGTTGCCACACGTCATGATCAGCAAACAGTGAGGAAATAGTCATTAGTCCACAGCAACACCTCTCCTCATCCAGCAAGTGAGTCTCTCTGGTGCTCAGCCTGTCAGCCCCGTGGTCCCTCGGTATCTGTGTTGTGGGCCAGGAAGCTAGACCTCCTGTACTCTGTCTCACAGTTTCACAGTCTTGGACCAGATGGGGAAAGGTAGGTACTCCATAGTCTTGGCTCTGCTCCTCGGCGCCCCTGTGCCGTAGATTCTCTTGCATCTGGTCTCTGTGGCTGCCCCCACATCACATACTTCTTGAATGTGATCTTCCAAATGGTCCTGAGATTTTCCTGTGTCCCAGATGGCTCTTACATATGGAGGGAGGCATGGCTTTGATGGAGAAGTGGCCATCTTTTAGCAGACCCTACCCCTGGGGAAAAATAAGGGCGGTATCTTTAGTTAGGGACTCGAGTAAAGTAGATTTTCAAGCTGCCTCTAAGGGAAGACATGGTTCATCCCCTCTATTAAGGTCAGCAGACCATGGAGGCATAGTGGTTGCGAGTTGGGCTGTATTCTGTTAGGTTAGCCGCAGCAGAGAGAGGATTCAACCTGCCGAACATTACATTAGTCACCAAGTACGTGCCCAGAAACTATTGGTAAGTATAAGAGGGTGCTTGGGCCACATGGAAGAAGCACACCGGCCAGTGCGATCACGAGGTGCCAAGGGACCAGGTATAAGGCATCATGCAAAAAAAAAGATATTAGTGTGTGTATGTATGTGTATATGTGTGTATATGTATATATGTATATATGTAGATATATACCATATTAAATGAAGGGGGAAGTGGAGAGTGGAGACCAAAGGCCCAAGTGTCGGCCAATGGAGATCCCCCTCATAGCGGGGTTTAGGAGAGGAGATGGGTTAATTAGGGTGCGAGGTAGTACCGATGAAGAACACAGCTTTCCCCAGATCCTGCATGCTTCCTCCCCCCAACTACCATGATCCGAATTTTACCTTGCAGGGCTGGATAGGGCAGAGGCTGTACACTGGTACATATGAGGGCTGGAGGCACAGGGAATCCAGGGTGGATGATACCTTCAGGACCAAGGGTGTGAGGGGCGATGCTGGGAGAGTGGAGGGTGAGTGGGTTGGAAAGGGGGAACTGATTACAAGGATCCACATGTGACCTCTACCCTGGGAGAGGGACAGCAGAGAAGGGGCGGGGGGAAGGAGACTCCAGATAGGGCAAGATATGACAAAATAACGTTGTATAAATTACTAAGGGCACATGAGGGAGGGGAGAAAGGGGAGGGAGGGAAAAAAAAAAGAGGACCTGATGCAAGGGGCATAAGTGGAGAGCAAATGCTTTGAGAATGATTGGGGCAGGGAATGTATGGATGTGCTTTATACAATTGATGTATGTATATGTATGGATGGTGATAAGAGTTGTATGAGTCCCTAATAAAATGTAAAAAAAGAATACAGGAGAAAAAAATGATTAGGGCAAAGACTGTACAGATGTGCTTTATACAATTGATGTATGTATATGTATGAACTGTGATAAGAATTGTATGAGCCCCAATAAATTGTTAAAAAAAAAAAGAGGGGGCTTGGGATTCATGGAAAAATGGGAATAAAAGAAATGGACTTTTGTCCCCTGGTTTTTTGAAGCCCCCTCACATCAGTACCGGCGTGAGTGCGTGATACCAGAAAATCCAGACTCATGACGTCTGAGTCCACTTGGACTGTAGTTTCCCGATGGGACAGAGTAGAATTGCCTCATAGGATTTGCAAGGCCATGGTCTTTCTCTCTGTCAGGGATCAGGCGCAATTCCCACACTATGTCTCCAGTGCTGGAAAAACGAATTTTCAATGATCAAGTCATTGGTCTTAACCAAATTCTATCTTGTGATCTCTAGCTTTGTTTCTGTCAACAAGACCATATTTTCTATGTACTGTTCCTGCCTCTTGTTTCCAATGTTTACATTCCGATGGCAATAATTACCAATGCATCTTGATTGCATGTTTGATCTTTTTCTATTTTTTTATTGATCTATGTCAAAGTGAAGATGATGGTATAATTCTTTGATATCTTCATCATTAGCTTTTGTGGTGGGTACATAAGTTTGAATAATTTATCCATTGGATTTTGAGGAAGGCAGACATATATAATCCCATCCCAGACCTCGTGGAATTTCTAGATAGAATTTGAAATGTCCTTGCTGATGATGAAAGCAACCACATGACTCTTGGTTGTGTCATTGCTGGCACAGGAGTCCGCATGATTTTCTGATTCAAAATTACCAATGCCAGTCCGTTCCAGGTCCTTGATCTGTGTGCATTCATTTAGTGTTTGATGATGATTTCCGCTCTTCCTAGATTCATGCTGTGCACATTGCATGTTCCTATTTTGGTAGCTGTTTCTTTTCATTTTGAGCTGTGTCCCATCAGAAAATGAAGATCCTGGTGGCTTTAGTCCATCCATGTCACAGTGGTCGACTCTAATTTCATAAGTAGAAAAACCTAGTCTTTCCCCTTGGAGACAATGGTGGCCTCGACGTGCTCAACTGGGGTCAGCACTCCAAAGGGAACCCACTAAGCACCAGGGCTCCTTCCAGTACAAGAAAGCTTCGGAACGGGTGAAAATTTCCCATTATATTTTAATTCTATTTTCTTGAAATTCTATAATCCTCCACACCCCCCACCCACACACCTATGTATCTAAGTCACTAAGAATAATGCCCGTGGCCCATTTGAAAGCTAAGCTGGCTACTAGGTCTGGCTTGGCTTTTTTCATCAAATGGCAGAGGAAGCAGCCTGGTGATTTGTGGTTTTGACCATGGTCTCATGCACACTTTGCTGTCTCTTCAGGATTAGGCCTGTGACATTCGAATGGGTAGTTGGAGGGCCCCTCAGAGGGTTATGAAGGTTCTCTGCCACCTCCAGAGCAGATGGGAAAATCACAACAACAGGTTCCCTGACACACACACCCTGTGCTGTGAGGTTACTAGGCTCTCGGCTGTTTGGGGCATGACCTCAGTGCCTGCCATGTTTGGGAAAATTGGAAATGTGTTTATTTCTCCCTTGCACACTGAATATAAAGTAAATTATTTTAGATAAAATTCTTGCATATTTTTGAGTAGGCAAAGCCCTGCAATAAACCTTCTCCCATAATCTCCACCTACGTTTGACTACCTGAATTCATTTCTCTACAAGTGGATGTAAGGGAGAACGAGGTTGCTGGTTTCTTTTTGAATGCGTCCAGGTGCAGCTGCTCCGCCAGGATGCCTGCTTTCCAAAGTCTAGGTTTCTAGCAGGTTCTTAAACCAGTAGCCACCTTCTCCTTTTCTAGAGAACATATGCTCCATCCATTGGGTGTCGTGTGTGCCTGCAGACATAGTGTGACAATACTTGTGTCCCTCACGCACTGCTGTCCAGTTGGTTCCGACACTGCGAACCTATAGGACGGAGTAAATCTGCTTCTCGACATTTCTGAGACGGCAACTCTCTCTGGGAGTAGAAAGCTGCCTCCTCTTTCCTAGTGAACATCTCCAGCAGAATAAAGACTGGGCTAGTCATAAGAGGAGCCCCTCCCCCACTCAGAAAGAGGCTTACAAGCTTCTCTCCCCTCTGCTCCGCCGCCTGTGCAAGTGTGCCATTTTCCCTTGCTTAGGGCTTTTATCACTGTGAGCCCGCTTGAAAGCATGTGGGCAAAGTGAGTCCTGGTAGTCCTGGTTCGCACTCCTAAGTTCTGGACCAGTGTGTAGAAGGTAGAATAAGAGGCTGGCAAAAGGTCCGATAGCAATGCATGCTTGCTCTGCTTGGGATGAAGCTGTGTCCTTAGTAAAACATGAGAGTCTGTTGTAACAGAACAAAACTCGGTGCCTGTATTTGTGTGTGCGTGTGTGTGTGTTCGTGCATGCTTGTCTGGGAGTCTGGGAGGTGATGTGTAAAGTGACAGTAGTGCCAAACAGAGCTTTTTTTAAAAAATTTTATTAGGGGCTCATCCAACTCACAATCCATAGCTATACATACATCAGTTGTATAAAGCACATCCTTACATTCTTTGCCCTTATCATTCTCAAAGCATTTGCTCTCCACTTTAGCCCTTTGCATCAGGTCCTCTTTTTTCCCCCCTCCCTCCCCGCTCCCCCCTCCCTCATGTGCCCTTGGTAATTTATACATTGTTATTTTGTCATATCTTGCCCTATCTGAAGTCTCCCTTCCCCCACTTCTCTGCCGTCCATCTCCCAGGGAGGAGGTCACATGTGGATCCTTGTAATCAGTTCCTCCTTTCCAACCCACTCACCCTCCACTCTCCCAGCCTTGCCCCTCACACCTCTGGTCCTGAAGGTATCGTCCACCGTGGGATCACTGTGCCTCCAGCTCCCATATGCACCAGTGGACAACCTCTGCCCTGTCCATTACTGCACGGTAGAATTCGCATCATGGTAGTTGGGGGGAGGAAGCATCCAGGATCTGGGGGAAAGCTGTGTTCTTCATCAGTACTACCTTGCACCCTGACTGACCCATCTCCTCTCCTAAACCATCTATGAGGGGATCTCCAGTGGCTGACACTTGGGCCTTGGGTCTCCACTCTGCACTTCCCCCTTCATTCAATTTGGTATATATATATATATATATTTTTATAGACAAACTGTAAATTTAATAGCTCTCATTGGAGTCACCTGCCTTTATGGAATTTTGAGTTATCTTTATTTGGGATGATGTTCTCTGGTTTTTGGAGTCTTCTGACCGGCGGGTCTCTATCTGATGGATCACTACCTGTAACTTCCAGCGTCCTCTGAGGTGAACCAAGCCATCTACCACAACCTTCTAACATTATTGTACTTGTCACAACTAAATTATTGGGGGTCAGACACCATGAGATTACTCAGGAGCTTTTTGTTCAGATATCATTTCATGAAACACCTGAAATTACATTTGTACATCATCTAAAAGATGAATAGTTGAAAATCGTATCAAAATTTGTTTAGTTTTTTGAAAATACTTTTGCTATTATAACTGATCTAGTTGCAATAAAACGGTGGGAGAGCAACACATTTTTGTCTTGCAGGAGAGTAAGCAACATTCCTTTTGGCTGGATTGCGTGTACATGGCTAGGCGTCCCCATCACTCGGCTTCACTACCCTAGATCCCTGGGTGTCGGGGCATCTTGGTCCTGATGACACTGGACTGGAAAAGACGAGGACGGCAAACACTGCTCATACCTCTACAGTATAGTCTCAGGTGAGTGCTCCTTTTTTTCTGTAACCCTGCTTTCTTCATGCTCGCTTCAAAACCAGGGGACGCAGGATTGGATTACCATATATTCTTCAGTATTCGCCAAGATTTTCAGCACATGTTTTAAGCATTTCTTGTCCTAAAATTGGGTGCCTCGGCAGATATTTGGGTCAGTTTATATTGAAATATATACAGTAAGTAACTATAGCAATTTCTTGTATTGTATCAAACTTCAGGAAGGGTTGTCTCCCAACCTTGCTTCATGCAGCACAGGAACATTGGGGGGACTAGGAATTGGGCTTCCAGCTCATGACAAGGACCTTGAGTGACGTCTTGACTGTGTAGCTCCACATTAGAAACCCATGGAGGAGTGGGGAGCTGATCTGAGTATATACCCTGTCTTTCAGATGATCAGAAACCCCTGAGGTAGAAGGGGAGAGAGCTAGAAGTTTGTGCAGGTGGAAGCGCTTTGAGGCTCTCCCGGAGAGAAGAGCTTTTCCTCTGGGACGGAGCATTCCCAGCTGCACGGCCAGTGGGGAGAGGCAATTGGAAGCCCTTAAGGAGATCCATGTTTTGAAGGCCTAGGTCTTCTCTGGACTGAGCCCTCCTAGGTGATCCACTCAGGCTTTCTCCTGATGTCTCTTGAATTGGGCACACTGGGCCATGATTCTCAGCAGGACCAGTATTGACATGTTAACAAGCGGTGACCAGA
The DNA here is from genome assembly GCF_050624435.1 of Tenrec ecaudatus. NCBI lineage: Eukaryota > Metazoa > Chordata > Mammalia > Afrosoricida > Tenrecidae > Tenrec > Tenrec ecaudatus. Next base: position 131,112,078 of record NC_134548.1, on the reverse strand, counting down.
AACTGGGGTCCAAGGCAATTTGGAAGGGGCTAAGGGTCAAGCTATATGTCTGCACACTCTCCTAGTCACAAGATCAGCAGTTCAAAATCACCACCCGCTCCCTGGGAGAACGACGTGGCTTTCTACTCCCGTAAAGAGTGACAGTCTCAGGAATTGAGAGGGGCAGGTCTACCTTATGATGCAGGATTGCCGTGAGCTTGCACCAGCTCAGTGGCACAGAGTTCAAGTGTTAGCTCCTTAGAAACCTACCTGAAAACACAATGACTGGAGGCCATGTGATTCTTCAACATGGGTGTGTGGTCTGGGAGCAGGAGAGATCTGGGAGGGTCCTGGTCAAGTTGACGACTGTGTTTCCCAAAGGAAAGAGATGATCAGGAACTTCTCTACCTCTGAGGACATGGTTTTCTAAAATCTCACTCTTGCCAGCTTGTTTTGGTAGCCTGGACTTAACTAGAAGGGGAACGAAGTGGACATGCACATGAAACTGGCTTATCAGGTGTTACGGAACTGCCTGGTGAAAGGGGATGGGCCACAATCCCAAGATCACGTACATGGCACTTGACGGGTTGTAAAACAAACAAGTCTGTGTGTCTGTCAGTCTGTGCGGCATAGCATGTTTTCATCGGGCTTACATCCCTGTAGACGTCCCCCTAGAGATGAAGGAGAGGGCACCTGCCGCCGCCGTGGAAGCACGCGTGACAGGAAATCCCCATATGCACATGTATGTAATTTTCACAAGGGAGTATTCTCCCGTGATCCTCACTTACCGCCGGGCACTTACATGCACTTGTCAACGTGTGCCTTTCACAGGAGAATGAGATTGCTGCTTTCTGCCTGACTGTGTGCCCATTCAGCTGCTCCCCCACACGCAGGCTTTCAGCAGTGCCACCTTCTCCATTGCTCTCCTTTTTCACAACTCAGTTCATTCAGGGTTCTTACAGCTCTTATAGCAGTCCATACATCCATTGTGCCAGCTCATGTGTACACATGTTGCCGTCATCTTTTTCAAAACATTTCCTTTCTACTGGAGCCCTTGGTATCAGTGTCTCTTCACGGACCACACCCCCCTTCTCCATTTCTATGGCACATACTCTCAGCCCTATTGGCTTCATGTTGTGTCTGCAAACATCAAGTGACAACGCCATTCACAGTCATTGTCCTGAGTCTTGAATTATCATCACCCTGGAGGACAGAGTCAAGGCCCGCTGAGCAGTAAGTAAAGCACCTTCTGCATCCAGGTAGAGGGCTGCATGAGCTTGTCTCCCAGGGCCTGCTCCGCCTCCCAGGAAAGGGAGCGCTGCTTGCATTGGGCCCTGTGCTCCTTCATTGGGGTGCAATGTCACTGTGGAAACCCTATGGAAAGCATGCAGGTGAAATGGAACCTCGTCCCCACTTCAAGACAGGCCAGGTCAAGGTGTAGAAGGCAGAGGAACAGGCTTGCCAGTGACCTTACTTCAGCAGTAAGGGATCTTTTCTCAGATTCCAAGCCTAGATGGCTCCTAGGCCTGGCTTGTTGATTTTTAATGCTCAAAGGGCGCAGGGAGCTGCCAGGAGCACTGGGATGCTGGCCTTTGTGAGGCAACCCTGCCATCAAGCGGAAATATTTACTGTGGCTTCCTTTCCATGACAGTTGTATTCAAGGTCAAGGGCTATGGCATTAGGAAGAAGGGTTGTGGGTTACTCTGAGGACCTTGATAGCCAACCTGGCCACTCCCAGAGCTATTGTGAGAACTGCAGAGCCAGGCTCCCTGAGACATGGGCCCCCGACTGTCCGGACCTGGAAACCTCAGACTACCAGTCTCTGGAAGCCCTGTGGCCTTATGTGGCCTTGGTGCCCAATTGTTCTGGATCTGTGCTTTCATCCCACCAACACGGAGTGCCAAATCCCGCATTTTGAAAAGACAATGTTGAAGAGGTGAAGAGCTGAAATAGCGTTTCTCCAATGATCTCCTCCGAAGTTCGGTCCCTTCAAGCTACCTGCCTTTTTGTGGGTGTCAAAGAGCAGGAGCTTGCTGGTATCTGGACTGCATGCAGGATCAGCCCTCCATCAGCCTGCCTTCTTGCAACAACCAAGGACTTCTCAGAGCTGTACAAAAACTGTGTCCCCCTTTCTCCAGATCCGCAGCGCATACTCTGCCCAGCAGGTTTCACTCTGCCTTACACACAGCTGGTAACAATCCTAGTCCAGTGAAGGCAAACAGAGCGCCCTCCCAATTCGAGACACATTCAAGTTTCTCTCCTCTCTGACCACCCTCCCTCGAAAGGCCCTACTTCAGTCTACCCCATGCTGTCTCCTTAGGTTCTGTAGCACAGTGCAATCCCGGTTGAAAAGAAGTGGGCACTTGTTGGTGTGGGAAATTGTGTGTTTCTTTTTATTTATTTGGGATATTCTTCTGATTTGGGGGGTTTGTCTCTGAACTAAGCACCTCTACATGGGGCAGCAAATGGGCCTTAGCTACGTAAGTCCACCGAGCTAAACCATGTTAGTAACTGCAGTCTTCTCACATTACTTTTCAGAAGGAAAACCGCCCTAGGCGTCATGAATTAAATAGTTTTAAGTCTTACACAGTCATATGTCACAGGAGCTGTTTGATTGAGATCTCCCTTATTGAAACTGCTAGAACTGAATTCATAAAATGTTGAAGATGATTCATAATTTTTCCCAAGATGAGCAGTATAAATTAATTTCAAAATGAAATTGTTTTAGAAAATTATGGTTGTTCTCATTTCTAATCTCAAACACAAATTCACGGTGCATTGAGTAGAGATTGACTCCTAGTGACCATTCTGGACAGAATAGAATTGTCTGTGTGTGTGGGTTCCTAAAACTCTTAAAATATTTGGAAATCACTTTTTAGTGGATCTTACAGCTCTTACAACATCCCCACTATCAATTTTATCAAGCATATTTATACAAATGTTACCATCATAATTTTCTAAACATTCACTTTCTATTTCGTCCTTGGTATCAGATCCCCCACCCCTCGTGACCTTTCATAAATTGGAAATTAATATTATTGTAGCTCTCCTCTACTACTATCTTCCTCCACCCACGTGTCTGTTGTTCATCCCCCAGGGGGTAAGGAGGGCTATGTGTGGATCATTACAGTTGTTTCCTCCTTCCTCCCCTCCTCTTTCCACGTTCCCCCTAGCTCCTGGGATCACTTTCTTCCCCTCATTTGCCTGCGCACTCATTTTATCTTCAGCCATCTTGTCAGGAGGATGAGCATCACAGAATGTCAGGTTATTAGAACAAAGTGTTGTTGCATTGACGGAGGGCTTGAACTGAGGCCCAGAGTCTGTTCATTTCCTCAATATATTGCCTTAGAAATATATGTACATAGATAGGCCAATAACTCTATTTTTATGAATTAATTTATTTACTGATAGATAACTTTTTCAGGTAGTAGAAAGCCTCATCTTTCTCGTACGGAGCAGCTGGTGGTTTGAATCAGTGATCTTACCGTTTATAATGGAACGCTTAGTCACCACATCACCAGGTAACCTTAGCTAATGTAGTAACATTAAAAAAAGGACAAGCCAACCCATTTGTATCTTTCAGCAGCGAAGAATATCCCTGTTGGCTGGATGGAGTGTACCTGGCCTCCAGGCCGCAATGCTCGGGTTCACTGCAGTGGAGTCCCGGGGCTATGGGCATCTGGGTGCTGATGACACTGACTGGACAGAAAGGGAGCAGAGAGAACCCTGCTCATCTCTCCATGGTGTAGTCTCAGGTCAGTGCTCTTTTGTGTTCTGATCTGTTATCCTTTAAAGACAGGTGGCAGGGGATGGTTGAACAACTTGAGTAATTTCTGGGTTTTGATGAAGGCTCAGGAAGGCAAGTCTCCCAACATTGAGTCACAGAGCACTGGGTGGACACTGGGGGGTTGTGAAGAATCTTGACTCTGGAGGCAAACAAAAGCTGAACTTGTAGCCCTGAAGTCTCCTGCATCTACAGGTGTGAGCCTGAGTACCAAATAACAAGCAGTTGTGACTCAGGGGTCTTCAGGAGCTAAATGAAATCATGTGTAAGAGCAGTTTGCATAAGAGAAGACTTGAAAAAGTTTACAGGAAAATTCCATTTCACTTCCCCATAAATGTGTAGAAGCCCCCTCCAGGCTACATATGCACATCAATCTATTTACTTATAAAAAGCCAATAGGAAGCAAGGAATACCCCAGTGCAGTCAAACCCCAAGAAAGAAGTTCAGCTGGCTTCTGCACCTTCTCTTTTTTTCATTCTACAAAGGGCGGAGGGAGCAGCAGGGAGAACAGTGGGCTGTGCATTTGTGAGGCCACAGTGCCACCAAGCGGAAGAATTTTCAGCCTGTTCTGACCACCGCAAGAAGGTGCAATTATCAGGATACAGATTGCGATATTAGGAAGGGCACTTTGGGGGCCACACCTTCAATCTTGAGCTAGAATGAAAACCACCAACTCAAACTCCCAAGCAAATAATCCCCAGGCCGCCCCGTTGGCAGGATCTCTGAGCTGAGTGGGCGTGGCGTCAGTGGCCGCCATGTTTGGGAGAAATGGGTGAATGCCTGTTTTCTTCCGCCATTAAATGGAAAGGGAAGTGTTTTGAAGGAGAATGATACAAGTATGTACGGGGTTATGGTTTAGATCGAGGGTGGTCGGATCAGAGACACATAGCCCACCTGTAGCCATTGGCACATCCCCCAGAGATGTGTCACAGGAAAGGGAGGAGGCAACCAGGGCTAAGTAAAGCACTGAGTAAATACACAGTATTCTTGTGGTTTCTTGAGGCTCCTCAAACCGCATTACCATAACCTCAGTGATTCCTCTCACTTTGCACTAGACGTGAGCTTATGACACAGGCAACCCAGGAGCAGGAATGGGAATAGCAATAACAGATGCGCAGGGACAAAGGGGGGAGGGGAAGCAGGGGAGGAACAGGTCTTAATGATTTATAAATGCACCCCCTCCAGTGGAAAAACAGTGGAAACCATGGGGGAAGGGAGACAGTGGTCTGTGTGAGATATGAAAATCATAATCATTTATAATCTCGCAGGGGTCATGAGGGGTTAGAGGAGGGAGGTGGGGAAAGAGGAGCTAATACCAAGGGCTCAATAGAAAGTAATTATTTAGTAAAGAATGATGGCAACATGTACAATATGCCTGATACAGTTGATGTTTGGATTGTAATTAGAATTTAAGAGCCCTCAGTAAAACACTAATAATAAAAGGATATAAGATGTGAGTTGGGCGGAAGAAGGCCTGTAGCACTGCCGGCAAGGATCCAGCTGAGAGCAGCCATTGCAATGTGTGCTGATGACATGGTGAGGAGGGGCTAGCAGTTTCTTCCTGTTTCCTTGGCTCAACAGAGCAAAGAGCCCAGAATTCTACGGAGCTCCTAAAGCACCTCTAGCCACAGTGCCCGTTCTACAGCAGATGCTCCCTCTGAATGGTGTCCCTCTGGGCATGCAGAGAACCAAGGATACCCCAAGGGCAGTGCTCATGGACCTGAGGCCTCACCGGTCACTCACTGTCCATAACTGTCTCATGGCCCCGCGTCATGATCCTGGGGCCGCAGTGACCCATGCTGTCTGGGTCCCGGCTCCTGCGCCCTGGTCCTCACGTGTACTCCAACCAAGATTCCATTTCTGAGAGAGTTAAAATCTTCCCCGAGAAGAATGCATGGAAATGTTTCCTATGAACATGGAATTCTGACAAATCTTGTGGAAATGCTGCAGTAAAAGATAAACGTACATGTACAAATCCCTGAGTAATTCATAAAATTGCCAAAAGTATATGTATGCACACTCATATCATCTTTAATAACCTTTTAAAACACTGCAGTTACACAACTAGTGATATTCAAATATCCCGGAGGGAGCACTGACTCTGCTCTCAGGTAAATAGTTCAAACCTGTTCCGTGTTACTCACGAGAAAGTTGAGGATGTCAGCTCCCAAACTGAGGATGTCAGCTCCCAAACTGCGTGTGTGTGTGTGTGTGTGTGTGTGTGTCTGAGTTGCCCCAAGGAAGTGACTTTGTAAAGTGTGTGTGTGTGTTTGTGTGTGTCTATGTGTGTGTGAGAGAGAGAGAGAGATGCCCCAAGGAAGTGACTTTGTAAAGTGTGTGTGTGTGTGTGTGTGTGTGTGTGCGCGCGCGTCATCTCTCAAGAAAGTGACTTTGTAAAGTGGTAATATTTTCATGTAGAACATAGATTCCTAAATTGCTTGGCTTGGTCACCAGAATAGGAAAAAGAAATTACTCAGCATCCCAACTCCCCATGGCAATTAAAAACATTTGTACTAGAACCCATAATTCAGGATAAAGTCCATGTGTTTGCTTTTGCAACACCCTCCCCCCCAGACTCCAACCCCCTGCCCATTAATCAATCCCCCAACTCCCAGGGGGTGGTTTTTTCCACTTTGGGAAACAGTCATCTAGAACTTTTCAAATAAAGAGCCTCCCAGATGTCACCAGTTTGTGTGGCTCATGGTGAGCTTTTTACACTTCCTTTGGGGTGCTTTTCTTTTGATCAGAGGTCCTCTACCTGGGAAAGCAAGTGGGCACAAACTGTCCATTCCTGAAGGTCAGCCAAGGACGGGATCAAGTAACCCCACATCATTGGAATTGTCACAAATAAAATATTTGAGGGTCATACACCATCAGGTTTCATAGCTGGTTCTGCTTGAGCCCATTCATGGAAATATTTGATATGACATTTCTTTCCTTTCTAAAAGAGGGAGAGCTGAAATTCAGATAATAATTTAAGTTGGGCTGAAAAGAACTATTGTTCTAGCCGATCTAGTAGCATTAAAAAGAGAGAGAAAAGCAACAAATCTTAATTATTCCACAGAGTGTAACTGGCTGCCTGGCCACAGAGCTCCGGTTCACTGCAGTTGACTCCCCAGACTCTGGGCATCTGGGTGCTGATGACACTGACTGGACAGAAAGGGAGCAGAGAGAACCCTGCTCATCTCTCCGTGGTATACTCTCAGGTGAGTGCTGTTTTGTGTTCAGATCTGTTCTTTCAAAACCAGGTTGCATGGAATGGTTAAAGAACTTGAGTAATTTCTGTGTTTTGATGAAAGCTCAGGAAGGCAAGTCTCCCAACACTGAGTCACAGAGTACCAGGTGGACACTGGGGGTTATGAAGAATCTTGACTCAGGAGGCAAGCAAAAGCAGAACTTGCAGTCTTAAAGACTTGTGGATCTACTGGTGTGAGCCTGAGGACCAAATAACAAGCAGTTGTGACTCAGGGGTCTTCAGGAGCTAAATGGAATCATGTGTAAGAGCAGTTTGCATCAGAGAAGACTGTAAAAGTTTTCAGGAAAATTCCATTATCTTTCCATTGTATTTCACTTCCCCATAAATGTGCAGAAGCCCCTCCAGGCTCCATGTGCACATCAGTCTATTTCCTTATAAAAAGCCAATGGAAAGAAAGGAATGCCCCAGTGCAGTCAAACCCCAGGAAGGAAGCTCAGCTGCCTTCTGCACCTTCTGGTTTTTTCATTCTACAAAGGGCGGAGGGAGCAGCAAGGAGAACAGTGGGCTTTGCATTTGTGAGGCCGCAGTGCCACCAAGCGGGGGAATTTTCAGCCTGCTCTTGTCACAGCAAGAAGGTGCAATTATCAGGATACAGATTGAATTATTAGGAAGGGTACTTTGGGGGCCACACCGTCAATCTTGAGCTAGTATGAAAGCCACCAACTCAAACTCCCAGACAAATGATCCCAGGGGCCGCCCAGTTGGCAGGATCGCTGAGCTGTATGGGCGTGGCGTCAGTGGCCGCCATGTTTGGGAGCATTGGGTGAATGTGTTGTTTTCTCCCGCCATTAAATGGCAAAGGAGAGTATTTTGAAGGAGAAAAATACACGTATATACGGGGTTATGGTTGAGGTTGGTTGAGGGTGGTCGGATCAGAGACCCATGGCTCACCTGTAGCCTTTGGCACATCCCCCAAAGAGGTGTCCCAGGAAAGGGAGGAGGCAACCAGGGCTCAGTAAAGCACTGAGTAAATACACAGTATTCCTGTGACTTCTTGAGGCTCCTCACCCCGCATTACCATGACCCCAGTGATGCCTCTCACTTCGGACTATACCGGAGCTCATGGCACAGGCAACCCAGGAGCAGGAATGGGAATAGCAATAACAGATGGGCAGGGAGAAAGGGGAGAGGGGATGCAGGGGAGAAACAGGGAACAGGTTATAATGAATGACACTCACATCCTCTCCAGGGTGAAGAACAGTGGAAACCAAGGGGGAAAGGAGACAGTGGTCTGTGCGAGATATGAAAATAATTATAGTTTATAATCTCTCAGGGGTCATGAGGGGGTAGAGGAGCGAGGGGGGGAAAAGAGCTGATACCAAGGGCTCAATAGAAAGAAATTGTTTACTAAAGAATGATGGCAAAATGTACAATATGCTGATATAATTGATGTTTGGATTGTAATTAGAATTGTAAGAGCCCTCCGTAAAACACTAATAATAAAAAGGTTATTCGGTGTGAATTGGGCTGAAGAAGGCCTGTAGCACTCCCCGCAAGGATCCACCTGAGATCACCCATTGCTCTGTGTGCTGATGACATGGTGATCAGGGGCTAGCAGTTTCTTCCTGTTTCCTTGGCTCAACAGCACAAAGAGCCAAGAATTCTACCCAGCTCCTGTAGCACCTCTAGCCACAGTGCCTGTTCTGCAGCAGATGCTCCCTCTGAATGGAGTCCCTCTGGGCATGCAGAGAACTAAGGATACCCCAAGGGCAGTGCTCATGGACCTGAGGCCTCACCGGTCACTCACTGTCCTTAGCTGTCTCATGGCCCCTCGTCATGATCCTGAGGCCGCAGTGACCCATGCTGTCTGGGTCCCGGCTCTGCGCCCTGCTCCTCATGTGTACTCAAACCAAGAGTCCATTTCTGAGAAAGTTAAAATCTTCCCCGAGAAGAATTCATGGAAATGTTGTTGCATATGAACATGGAATTCTGACAAATCTTGTGGAAATGCTGCAGTTAACGATACATACACGTACAAATCCCTGACTAATTTACAAAATGGCCAAAAGTATATATACACACACTCATATAATGTTTAATAACCTTTGAAAACACTGCACTCACACAATTTGTGATATTCAAATGTCCCGGAGGGAGCCCTGACTCTGCTGTCAGGTAAATAGTTCAAACCTGTTCCGTGTTACTCACGAGAAAGTTGAGGATGTCAGCTCCCAAACTGCATGTGTGTGTGTGTGTGTGTGTGTTTGTGTGTGTGTGTGTGTGTTTGTTGCCCCAAAGAAGTGACTTTGTGAAGTGTGTGTGTGTGTGACAGAGAGCGAGATGCCCCAAGGAAGTTACTTTGTAAAATGTGTGTGTGTGTTGTGTGTGTGTGTGTGTGTGTGTGTGTGTGTGTGTGATTCCCCCAAGGAAGTGACTTTATAAAGTGGTAATATTTTCATGTAGAACATAGATTCCTAAATTACTTGGCCTGGTCACCAGAATAGGAAAAAGAAATTACTCAGCATCCCACCTCCCCATGGCAATTAAAAACTTTTTGTACTAGAACCCATAATTCAGGATAAAGTCCATGTGTCTGCTTTTGCAACACCCTCCCCCCCAGACTCCAACTCCCTTCCCACTAATCAATCCCCGACTCCCAGGAGGTGGTTTTTTCTACTTTGGGAAACAGTGATCTAGAGCTTTTCAAATAAAGAGCCTCCCAGAGGTCACCAGTTTGTGTGGCTCATGGTGAGCTTTTTACACTTCCTTTGGGTTGCTTTTCTTTTGATCAGAGGTCCTCTACCTAGGAAAGCAAGTGGGGATTAACTGTGTCCATTCCTCAAGGTCAGCCAAGGACAGGATAAACTAGCCCCCACATAATTGGAGTTGTCACAAATAAAATATTTGGGGGTCATACACCATCAAGTTTCATAGCTGGTTCTATTTGAGCCCATTCATGGAAATATTTGATATGACATTTGTTTCATTTCTGTAAGAGGGAGGGTTGAAATTCAGATAACAATTTAAGTTGGGCGGAAAAGAACTATTGTTCTAGCTGATCTAGTAGCATTACAAAGAGAGAGAAAAGCTACAAATCTTAATTTTTCCACAGCGTATACCTGGCTGCCCGGCTGCAGCGCTCAGGTTCACTGCAGTGGAGTTCCGGGGCTCTGGGCATATGGGTGCTGATGACACTGACTGGACAGAAAGGGAGCAGAGAGAACCCTGCTCATCTCTAGATGGTGTAGTCACAGGTGAGTGCTCTTTTGTGTTCAGATTTTGTTCTCCTTTCAAGACCAGGTTGCAGGGGATGGTTGAAGAACTTGAGTAATTTCTGGGTTTTGATGCAGGCTCAGGAAGGCAAGTCTCACAACATTGAATCACAGAGCTCAGGGTGGACACAGGGGGCTTATGAAAAATCTTGATTTAGGAGGCAAACAAAAGCTGAACTTGTAGCCCTGAAGTCTCCTGCATCTACAGGTGTGAGCCTGAGGACCAAATAACAAGCAGTTGTGACTCAGGGGTCTTCAGGAGCTAAATGGAATCATGTGTAAGAGCAGTTTGCATCAGAGAAGACTTTATAAAGTTTTCAGGAAAATTCCATTATCTTTCCATTCTGTTTCACTTCCCCATAAATGTGTAGAAGCCCATCCAGGCTCCATGTGCACATCAGTCTATTTCCTTATAAAAAGCCAATAGAAAGCAAAGGAATGCCCCGGTGCAGTCAAACCCCAGGAAGGAAGCTCAGCTGCCTTTTGCACCTTCTGGTTTTTTCATTCTACACGGGTGGAGGGAGCAGCAAGGACAACAGTGGGCTTTGCATTTGTGAGGCCGCAGTGCCACCAAGCGGGGGAATTTTCAGCCTGCTCTTGTCACGGCAAGAAGGTGCAATTATCAGGATACAGATTGAATTATTAGGAAGGGTACTTTGGGGGCCACACCGTCAATCTTGAGCTAGTATGAAAGCCACCAACTCAAACTCCCAGACAAATAATCCCCAGGCCGCCCAGTTGGCAGGATCTCTGAGCTGTGTGAGCGTGGCGTCAGTGGCCGCCATGTTTGGGAGAAATGGGTGAATGTGTTGTTTTCTCCCGCCATTAAATGGCCAAGGGAAGCGTTTTGATGAAGAATAATCCAAGTATATATCCGGTTCTCGTTGAGATCGAGGGTGGTCGGATCAGAGACCCATGGCTCACCTGTAGGCAATGGCACATCCCCCAGAGAGGTGTCACAGGAAAGGGAGGAGGCAACCAGGGCTCAGTAAAGCACTGAGTAAACACACAGTATTCCTGTGGGTTCTTGAGGCTCCTCAGCCCGCATTACCATGACCCCAGTGATGCCTCTCACTTCGGACTAGACCTGAGCTCATGACACAGGCAGCCCAGGAGCAGGAATGGGAATAGCAATAACAGATGGGCAGGGAGAAAGGGGAGAGGGGATGCAGGGGAGGAACAGGGAACAGGTTATAATGAATGACACTCACATCCTCTCCAGGGTGAAGACCAGTGGAAACTATGGGGGAAGGGAGACTGGTCTGTGTGAGATATGAAAATAATAATAGTTTATAATCTCTCAGGGGTCATGAGGAGGTAGAGGAGGGAGGGGGGAAAAAGAGGAGCTGATACCAAGGGCTCAATAGAAAGTAATTGTTTAGTACAGAATGATGGCAAAATGTACAATATGCTGATATAATTGATGTTTGGATTGTAATAAGAATTGTAAGAGCCCTCCGTAAAACACTAATAAAATAAGGTTATCTGGTGTGAATTGGGCGGAAGAAGGCCTGTAGCACTCCCCGCAAGGATCCAGCTGAGAGCACCCATTGCTCTGTGTGCTGATGACATGGTGAGGAGGGGCTAGCAGTTTCTTCCAGTTTCCTTGACTCAACAGAGCAAAGAGCCCAGAATTCTACGGAGCTCCTGAAGCACCTCAGCCACAGTGCCCGTTCTGCAGCAGATGCTCTGTCTGAATGGTGTCCCTCTGGGCATGCAGAGAACCAAGGATACTCCAAGGGCAGTGCTCATGGACCTGAGGCCTCACCGGTCACTCACTGTCCTTAGCTGTCTCATGGCCCCTCCTCATGATCCTGAGGCCGCAGTGACCCATGCTGTCTGGGTCCCGGCTCCTGCGTCCTGGTCCTCATGAGTACTCAAAGCAAGAGTTCATTTCTTTGAAAGGTAAAATCTTCCCCGAGAAGAATGCATGGAAATGTTGTTGCATATGAACATGGAATTCTGACAAATCTTGTGGAAATGCTGCAGTTAAAGATACATACACGTACAAATCCCTGTCTAAGTCACAAAATGGCCAAAAGTATATATACACACACTCATAGAATCTTTAATAACCTTTCAAAACACTGCACTTACACAACTAGTGATAATCAAATGTCCCGGAGGGAGCCCTGACTCTGCTGTCAGGCAAACAGTTCAAACCTGTTCGGTGTTACTCAGGAGAAAGTTGAGGCTGTCAGCTCCCAAGCAGCTTTACAGCCCCACAGGCCCGGTTCATTACTCTTACAGCTAATGGCAAGGTCAGCTGTTTGAAACCACTAGCTGCTCCTCAGCAGAAAGATGAGGCTTTCTGATCCCATCCAGAGATACAGTCTCAGAAACGCACTGGGGCAGTTGTACCCTGTCCTGTAGGGTCGCCCTGAGTCACCATCGACCCAGTGGCAATGAGTCTGGCTCGGGTTTGAGGGAGCCTCTCTGTGTCAGATGTGACTTGAGGGCCTTTGTTGTTCCTGTTATTAATCCTCTGGATCATACAGTAGGATGTTGTCATGCCCAGACAAGGAGGACCAATGCTGCTCTCTTCTCCCCCAGAAAGTGTGCAGTTTCTGTTGGATCCTGTGTTCTGCATTTGGGGTTTTCAACTGGTTGAATCTTCAAAGCTAACATGAACACAGCAATCATGAAGTGTTAGTGACATAGATGTAGCGATAGTTATGATGAGTGTGCATGTGTAAATGCATCCTCAGGTATACACCTACAGTAAGCTTCAAAATGTTTTCGGAGAAATTCCATTGTATTTGAATTCATTCGGCAGGTAACACTTGAGAGAAAGATAAAGTTGTCTACGTTAAAATTAAGCAATGTTGGAAATTCTGTGTGGGCATTTCTGCTTTGTCTTATAGGGTCTCTTTCAGTGTGAATCTATTGATTGCCAGTGGGCTTGGATTGGTTTGATTGCTGTCATGTTGATTCATATTTCTGCCCACACAGGTAGATAATAGAACCGTCTTGGGTCAGATTTGAGCTTTCACAGGAATTTGATGTTTGGTTTGAAGTGAGATGAGTGTCTTGGTTTTATTTTCTTTTTCCTTTTATCATGGTCTCCTTGCCTTTTCCGAACTCTCGTGCCGGCTCATCAGGTCCTTGAGAGAGAGAGGGGGGGTGGGGGACATCAGTGTAACATTAGGAGTCACGAGCAGTGGCCATGGCAGGGCTCCAGAGAGTAAGTGACATGCACGGCCACATCTTCCGTAATCCTCACCAGACTGGTGATGTCATCTGATCGTGCCTGTACACACGACGGAAAAGTTCTCAGGTTGAGAAAGTTGAGAATTTTACGTGTGATTGGAGAGTATGGTGCAGTGTCTTTAGAAGCTGGGTAGACATACTTACTTGGCGGGGGAGATCACGAATGTGGTTTTCCCCGGGCGAGGCTTCTCCATTGCATCCCCCATGTGCGGACCCCTGCGATCTCCCCAAATGTAGGAAACTCGACTGCGTAGTTTGGGGTAGTGGGGCACTGTATTCACCCTGTCCCATGATTAAAAAAGATAAAAAAGGTGAAAAAAATAGAAGTTGGGTAGAAAGCTTTACTTTTTGAAATAAGGATTGCTGGTGAGTCTGCTTCACCTGGAAACACCTTGGAACAAACCAACTCCTTCTCACAGGTATTGTCTGCACAGAAAGGAATGGATTTCAGTTGTGGGTCTGAGAAGAAAACTTTTTAATATATGTTTGACATTACCGTGGACAGTTTTCATTAGAATTTATTGTTAATGACAAATGGCTCATCTCTCCTTCCCCCCATATTGCAACCACTGAGGCCACGCCCCACTGCGTCCAGTTCCTGGAAAGCGGGCAAGCTGTGGCTTATTTGTCAGGGAGCCTTGTTCACTGGCTTCTACACAAGCTCTGGAGGTCGTGTACTGAGGCCCCGCCTCCCCTGAGTGTCTCTGTCCAACACTCAAATATTACAGGCCTTCTACTTCAGTTACAGGAGTCCAGGTTGCTGGTGGGCTACAAGTTAAGCTACAGGTTCAGCAGTTCGACTCTACCTGTCACTTCCAGGTGATAAGATGAGGCTTTCTTTGCCTGCCTACTGAAACCCCAAAATTTACCACCTCAGAAACCCTAGGGAACCATTCTACTTTGTCATTTAGGGTTGATATGAATCAGAATTGACTTAATGGAAGTTGGTTGTATTCGGTAAGAGAGATTGGGACCATAATCAGAAAGCCTCTGCTGGATGGCCCTGTGGCCTCACAATTACCAGCCATTGCATACTCCTTGCTGCTCCCGCCGCCGTTTTCCTGTGAAAGCTAAAAATCCTCCCCGAGATTACCGGTGTATCTACACATGTGGGGAATGCAAAACAAAACAAAACATCCTCTGGGTACTGTTGACCCCAGATTCTGATTGAGAAGTGTTACGTAAGTAGACGTAATAAAGATGAACGTGAAGTCCCAGCCTCTAGGGAGTGAGATTGTTGTTGAGCCTGGCGAAGAGCCTGGGCATGAAGGTTTCTGTCTTCTGATCTGAGCTGTGCCCTCCTTCCTTTTCCTCCCGTGGTTCCTCCTGATCTCTCTTGGGTTGAGCCCCCCGGACCACGGGCTTCAGCGAGGCCAGTAAGGAAATAGCAGAAAGACTTGCTAGACTGTAGTGAGGACCAAGGGGGTGGGGAAGGGTTTAGGGGCAGAGTGACACTAATGCCTCTGTGTTCTGTCTCTTCACAAAGAAATCTAGAAATGCGCTGATTTAAGACAGTGAGATTCCTCAGGAGCTGGAAAGTTCTGTCAGTATACACTTCCAGTTGACAGTGGGCTTCCCATAGGAAATCGATGATCACGAGGGTATCTGAATATTTCAGAGGCTCTGGCTCTCTAGGATCAGATTCTCGTGAAACCCAAGCCAAACCCACTGCCAGTGAGGGGATTCCACCTTCTGGCTGCCGTGTGTAGCGGTGCTGAACTGCTCAGAGGGTTTTCAGGACTCTAAACCTTTTTTATTTTTTTTAGTTCTTTCCTCCAAGCGTTTTCACTGTGAATTAGGAGGAGGTTTAGAGTACAGATCATGGTTTCACATTCAACAAATCATGTACATTTTGCTCTGTCTCCTCCATTGCAATCCATTCTCCTGTGAAACAAGGCTTCTTTCGGAAGGAGAGAAACCTGTTGCCTCTGCAGAGGCTAGGGCTTGAAAGAGACATTCCTTACAAGATGTGGCAGTTCCAGCCCCGAAAATCAACACGATGGATGGCAAAGAGTCTGCAGTTAGACAGGAAACTGCTTGCTTCTTTTCTCCCAATTGCAAAGGGCAGAGGGTGAGCTTATAGGGGGGGCAGTTGGCGTTTCTGATGTCATGCTGCCATCCTGCGGTAGTTATTTCCAAAGTCCATGGACCCACTTCTCTTTTCTGGGGAAGCATGGGGTTACAAGAGGGCATGGTCATGCTTGTCCGCACCCCTTGAGATACTGGGCAAGGCCAGATGACAGGGAAGGTCTGCTCAGGAAGTGAGGGAGACCGTTCTGGACAGAGTGGACGGACAGCCAGGGGAGCAGTCAGGCCACCCTTCCAAAGTCGAGGCAGGACTCTTGGTGACTGGAGTCACTGGAGGACACTAGCACCAGGTTCTCCAAGGGGGACTCAGCGTAGTTTTCCTGTGCTTGAACTCCTTTCCAGTGCAGTTGTCATTTACCCTTAGGACAGAATACATGTTCCTTTGACTTTCCCAACAGGGCTGCCACTGAGGCCACCTTTCGAGCTTAGAGAACCTGGTCCCAGAGCTACTGGGACTAAATCAGCTGTGGCCTGGGCTACAGAGAATCTCGGTTTCCGCTCTTGCCCCTTTGCCTTCTCTGGACTCTGGAGCTCCCTCATCCAGAGCACGGGCTGAGCAGCTTGGCCTCAGAAAGAGAGAGACGGGGAGAGTGCAGTCCACTGTGTCCTGGCCAGGCCCATCTTCAAGAACCCCAGAAGGACACTGGCCCATTCAGTGCCCCACGCTGGAGGCCCAGACATCAGAACGAGGGATCCAGGGCTCTGCCAGCCAGTGCCAGCCGGGAGGCTCATTTACTTTAGGATCTTCACAACCCTTCATAAAGAGTCGCTGTGTGACACAGAACTCTGAACGCACACCATGTGCGTGCACACATACACACACTCACACACACACTCACACACTCAAGCACACGTCCATTGTCTCCTGTTTGTCTTCAGCTGTCCTGTGCACCACATTGTGGTTAGGGGCTCACCCCATTGAAAGAAACCCTCCCTTCCCACTGATGAGACCCCTTCACTGCTGTTCGCTCTCCCACCCTTGGTTCCAACCACGCTTGGCAGAACCAGGATGAATGTTTCTGGCTACGCGGTTCTGCTTGTACAAGCTGATGAAGGTACCCCAGAGTCAGGCTTTTAGTTCACCTTGTCCCCAAAAGCAGCTTGCAGGGATCTAGCCTAGTACTCAGTGGCCTCCAGGACCAAGCTGGAGCAAGGGGGTGCTAGGTGTGTGTGTATTCAACTCCCCCTACCCCCACCCCCCATCAGGAAGGAAGGAAATCTAATATCTTCCTTCAGGGACAAGGGCTTAAAAGATTCAGCACGGAGTGGGAGCTGGAACCCCAAATGTGGACAAGATGGGGAGGTTCTAGGCTTAAAAACGGACCAGACTCTGGATGGTTATTTTTTTTTTTAATGACAAAGGGCGGAGGGAGTAGTTCTGGGGAAGAGCATAGGGTCATTTCTGATACAATACTGCCATCCAGTGGTAGGTGTTTGGCGGCCTGGAGACCCGCCATGTTGCATCTGTTGAGCATATGAGAACACAGCAAGTTGGGACCACCCTCTTAGGTCCCCCAGAATAATTGAACACAGGGTCTTGCAGATGCAGTGCATCCTGCGCCATGGAGGAAGTGTGACTGGAATGTGTGACAGGGTAAACAGCGGTGGGTAAGAAGGAGCCAGGCAGCCATGTTGGCTGACAGGTCATCACAGAAAGCCAAGGCTCAGGCTTTGGTGGCGGCCATGTTTGCAAGAGAGTACTGCAAGGTCTGGTAGAGAATGATCAAGGGTAAGGTTAAGTAAAGAAGAGGTATAGCTGTAACCCAGGTGGGAACGGTAAATGGTAGTGGGGCAGGAGGAAAGTCAAGGGAGATGGAGGAAAGAGCTAGGAGGCAAAGGGCATTTATAGAGGTCTAGACAAAGACATGTACATGCAAATATATATATGAGGATGGGGAAATAGATCTATGTGTCTAGATTTATAGGGTTAGTATTAAGGTGGCGGAAGGACTTTGGGCCTCTATTCAAGCACTCCCTCAATGCATGAAACTTTCATTTATTAAATTGGCACTCTATGATGCTCACCCTCCCGACACAACTGTTGAAGCCAAAGCGGGTGAACAAGTAAATGTGGTGAAGCAAGCTGATGGTGCCCGGCTATCAAAAGAGATAGCATCTGGGGTCTTAAAGGCTTGAAGATAAACAAGCGGCCATATAGCTCTGAAGCAACAAAGCCCACGTGGAAGAACACACCAACCTGTGTGATCACGAGGTCCCAATGGGATCAGTTATCAGGCATCAAAGAACAAAAAATCGTATCATTGCCTGCACACCTCCATTATATAATCGCCGAAGACAAACGGGTGCATAAGCAAATGTGTTCAAGAAAGCTGATGGTGCCTGGCTATCAAAAGAGATAATTTCTGGGGTCTTAAAGGCTTGAAGGTGAACAAGTGGCCATATAGTTCAGAAGCAACAAAGCCCAGATGGAAGAAGCACACCAGCCTGTGTGATCATGAGGTGCTAAAGGGACCAGGTATAAGGCATCATGCCATATATATATATATATACCATAGTGAATGAAGAGGGAAGTACTGAGTGGAGACCCAAAGCCCATTGTCGGCCACTGGAGATCCCAACACAGAGGGGTTTAGGAGAAGAGATGGGTCTGTCAGGGTGCGATGCACTGATGAAGAACACAGCTTTCCCCCAGATCCTGGATGCTTCCTCCCCCCTGCTACCATGATCCGAATTCTACCTTGCAGGACTGGATAGGGCAGAGGTTGTACACTGGTGCATATGGGAGCTGGAGGCACAGGGAATCCAAGGTGGATGATACCTTCGGGATCAGGGGTGTGAGGGGTGATACTGCGAGTGTGTAGGGTGAGTGGGTTGGAAAGGGGGAACCGATTACAAGGATCCACATGTAACCTCCTCCCTGGGAGACAGACGGCAGAGAAGGGGGGGAAGGGAGTCTCCGGATAGGGCAAGCAAGATATGACAAAATAATAATCTATATATAATCAAGGGCTCCTGAGGGAGGGGGGAGCGGGGAGGGAGGGGGCGAAAAAAGGACCTGATGCAAAGGGCTTAAGTGGAGAACAAATGCTTTGAAAATGATTTGGGCAAAGAATGTACAGATGTGCTTTATATAATTGATGCATGTATATGTATGGATTGTGATGAGTTGTATGAGCCCCTAATAAAGTGTAAACATAACACAAACATAAAAAAAATAATTTAAAAAAAAGGAGAGTACTGCAAGCCAGAGAAGTCCCCTCAGCTCTGGATTGTGGGCAGTTTGCGCATTCAGCTGGCGTCCCCAGAGCAGGAGTTGGGTAGCACTCCTTGGACCTTAGAGAACCTTGGTTAAAGACCAGGCGAAGCACCAGAAGACAGATGGCCATTCTTGGTGGCTGTGGAGGCAGACCTCGGATATTCCTCTGTTTGCCTCAAGGATGAGTTCGGGAGCATGTCCAACCAGCTACCAAGGAAGGTGGGAGAACCCGAGACAGAGTCCAGACCTCTGTGGCCCTGACCAGAATGAACCAATGTTGAAGGCACCCAGAACGTGAGCCCAAGATGTGGCAGCTGCAGTGTCCTGGTCCAGGTTCCATGGGTCTTGGCAGGGGCCTGTCCTGAGTGCTCCTGGACCCACCGTAAGCAGGACAGATGGCCAGGAAGCTCCATTGACAGATCTCCCCACTGAGGCTACTGTCCCCGAGAGGCCATGGGAGCTTGGGGTGCAATCTGGAGGAAGGCTGAGTTTTGAGAAACGTTACAGTCTGGGAAAGAACATGGACCCACAATGTCTTGAGCCCCCAATACCAAGTGGTGGGGCCTGAACATGAAATACTGCGACAAAGCAGTCAGGATGAAGTTGATCTTGGAGGTGGCAAGTGGCTGGGGAACAAGGCGCTTAGGCTCAGCTCAGCTGCTGCCATTTGTGTGCACAAGTATCATAATCTGCACTGGAGTGAGCTTCGTGGTATTGTTTGTGCCCTTGAGGATCTTCCTTTACCATTTAGAGTTAAGAATACTCATTTCTATATAACTTATGTAGTAATTCCTAGGTAACACCAAATTAAAAGAAGAAGGTGCCTGGCTCTCAGATAAAATAGCATCTTATTGGGTCTTAAAAGCTTGTCTCCAAACAGTGAGAAGTCAACTCAGTTCATATGGAAGAAGCACACCATCGTCAGTCACCAAAGGAGTGGAACCTGCATAATCTGAAGTTGCTTGAGAGATGAATCTCAGATGCGAAACTGTGAGACCCCAGTGTGCAGAAGGTGCTGGATGACAGTGGGAGCCAAGCTTCCTTTGTGAGACCACATAGGAAATAAGCCTCCAGAGAACCCGCCTGTCTACAACTGAGGGACAGGAGGGAGGCAGTCCCTGAAGAGAGTGCTTGGCAGAGAGGAGAAGAGGAGACCAAAGGCACAAACCTGACTTGCACCTTGTCAGGAGATCCCCCCCTATGATGCAGGCTGGACCTGAGCTGGTTTCCAAAATTTCCTGTATTTTTTGTTTGATTTGGGTCTGTTCAGATTTGAGTGTATCTCAGAGGTGTTCATGTGACTGAGGGTCACACTATGCTGTAAGTTGTGTAATATGCTTCTCCATTTTAAACTGTGTGAAACCTAGGATTGATGAATCAGTAGGGACAACAAGTAGAATCAGGGTTTCGGGGGAGGAAGGTCCAGTGGAGGTGGTGGGGTAATGACTTCAAGGAGTCCATGGAGAAATAGAATGAGTTTGTTTGTGGTAACAATTGTCCATTTCTACTGGATCTGATTCAACTATGGAATGATAGGATCTATGCATTAAGCCCCAATTAATCCCAAGTGTTTAAAAAGGAGAAAAAAGAACCCTAATTCGGCTGCTCCCTTCATGCTTCTGGGAGCCTGGTAGGCAAAGTGCTCCCGGTTTCCTGTTCTGTCTTCTCCGGCCCTGAGGTCTGGCATCCACTCAGCCTTCTTTGAGTGCCTCCAACGCATTTTTGCTCCTGTCCCAGGCCTTCACCACAAGGTACAGCAAAATCTCCACATTTGGGATTCTTATTCCAGGAGACCCCAGAGCTACAGAGCTGTGTGCCGCAGACACACGATTGTGAGGCGATAGACCACCTCAAAGCATGCTATCAAGCAAAGCTTTGGAGAGGGAAAGAAGGAGAATGAGCAGAGCTTGGGGCGTGGTTGTGAGAGGAAGGCAAGGAAGGGTGCGGAGGCAGCGAATTACTGAATGGGCTCCACTCGCCAAAGTCTCTGTGCCTCCTAGAGAATGGCCTTTTCTGCTTGAGTCTGTGTCGGAAGGTGGGAAGCCACGGATAAGATTCACCTGTGAATGGCTGTGACTAGGCTTCACTTTGATAGCCTCCCTGCTAGTAACAGATTGGCTTTCTGAGAAGCAGGAGGAGGGAATCTCGTTTCCAGCAAGAGCTGGGAATGGAGCATGTCATTTGGACCACGAAATCCCTACACAGTGAACCTCCTTGATCCAGAAGACACCTGTGGCATCTGAGGAGCACCAGCTTCGTAACCAGAAGCCAGAGGATCAGTGCTGGACTTCCAGGCCACAGAGCAGGTCAATCTGCTGACTGCTTCTGGGCGAGGGGCGGCCTTGGGAAGTGGGTGGAATGCAGCTGGGCACCTACCTGGAGGAGCTGGGTTTAGGGGCGCCTGGAGGACACGCTGAGTGCCTTCCGGTTGAGGCTTGCTAGAGTGGCGTGTTTCTGGGTCATTAATTGTAGGAGCTGGACGCCTTCCGGTAAGGCTTCCAGTGTGGAACGGTGAACTCCTTTTGGACATTTATTAGCAGCTCTGAAAAAACGTTGTGTACTAATGTCCTTGCGGAACATCCGTACCTTGAGCGTTTCTCACATGCGTTGTGATGTGTTCACTCCCACAATAAATGCTATAATTCATTGCAGTGAATTTTGGAAACAGGAGGAAAACAGAGTGTGCGCAGGAGACTGGACCACAAAGGGACACGGGAGGGAAAAGGTAGGGAGGGAGGAAGGACATGGTAAGCCTGATGTCACCGGAGAAGCCCAAGAAAAAGAAGTGTCCGCTCACCAACTGCGACCTGTGAGGAAAGGGAAGCAGTGGTCAGAGAGGAGCATGTCTGTTCTCTGCAGTTGTAGCGAGGCCAGGACATGCACTGTGTCAAAGCAGCACAAACTGAAGAATCCTTACCTCCCGTGACCATCTGGGTGAAATGAAAGATGAAAGGCAATCGTGAATATGTACTTGTTTTCATGTGCAGTGAAGGGTAAACGGAGAGCCAGGGAAACATTACATCTGGTCCCCGCGCTAAGGAGTGGCAGGCTGAAGGATGAAGGAGGACCAAGCTGGGAAGGGCACTCGTACCGCTCCCAGAAGGCAGAGCACACTTGGTCCAGCACCTCGGGAGTTTGCCAGATAGTCCGCAACTGTCGTCTCTTGAGAAATCAGATTCGTCTTCCTCTGAGAGTTCTGGACGATTTTATAAAGATGAAGCCCAGGAGAATGGTGATATGTCATAGTAATTACATTTCTCTAAGCGAGAATAACACTGACGATTTGTAACCGTTTATAATTCAATGCTTTTACAAAACAGATATGAACAAGGAAATTGACCTACCGCAGTCTACATATGCCAAGATCTAAAGGCAAGTGCTTATGTTTTCCTGAATCTCCAAGTATTCTTAGAAGTTTTCTGTGGGGACATTCCGTTGAGTTGCGTTTCTTCTCCAGTGAAGATAACACTTTGTGAATGTCCTAGAGCATCCGAGTAGTTCTGTGCCCCACCTTTTGAAAGCCAAAATGGTGGCTCATGCCACAACTGACATTTCTGGGTGAAAAAAAAATAGTTTTCTTCTGGAAACGGTATAATAGGAAGTTTAGATTAATGGCTAAAAACCTATTCAGTAACTGAAAATAATCTTTTTATTCTGTCTCCATTTCTAAAAATAGATTAGTCATTTTATTTCCATTAAATTAACCCTAACGTCCAAAAACGCAAACTTTCCCACTAAATGTCTTTTGCTTTCCTGTTTCCAGAAGTAAAACTGGGCTTGGATATATATCTTCATCTCTAATTGGATGACATTTTGCATTAAATTTTAAGTAAAAATGTACTTGAGACAAATGTAATTTGCCTGAAATTAATGGTAAGAGCAATTTTGGTGGTAAATAAATATTTACTTCGTATCTTTATATAGATATATTTGAAAGTAGCGTGTAAATATTTAGTTCATCTGTGACCATTTGTCTTTTAAGGCCATTTTATAAACTACTAGGCAGTTAGTGTATTTGAATAGTAGTTTGTGTGACTGTATAGTTGTTAAGTGCATGTATATACAACCAAACTGTATGTAATATTAAAATAGTTTAATATTAGAGGTATAATATATGATATGGTTTAATGTTAGCGCTATAATGTGTACGATATGTTTTCTGTGGTGTGAGACCTGTTATACAGTCAGAAATAGTTGTGGGATTAAATTAATGTTTCCTGGAGTGACTAAGTTAATGATAACTTTTTGTGCATAAAACCCTATCAGTAAATGATGATGTATTTGAACTTTATAACTCTTACACAAAGCATCTCCCTCCATTAGTGAGAGACAGCAGAAGATTCACCTTTCATTGAGGAGACAGGGACTCTTCAAAGAAGCCAATACTGTTGAAAACTTTCTAATACAAAGGAGAGAATCCTTAAAGAGGTTTGTAGTGATTGCAAACACATCGCACCGTTAAATTTTGCATTTAAAATAAGCCAAGAATGCAAGCTTTGAATGCCATTATTACTGTAGTAAAAATGACCTTTATGCTCTGAAAGCTCTCCAGTTTTTAAGGAAAACATATACTTTGCACAGCAGGAGACACACCTTGAATTTCTACATTTAAAGGCGGCTTTCAACTGGACATCAATATAAAGAATGCTGTTTTCTTTTGAGGGTCGGATTTGTGACACCTGTTGGAAAAGTGGATTAAAGCTTACTTGGATTCCTTTTTTCTCTTCAGCCTTCTGGACTTTCCTTAAACTTGTAATGAGGACTCAGTCAGATAAGTTAGATGCTTACTATAATATGTATGTTTCCATCTATGATACATTTTGAACTAGCAGATGGCTTGCAGATCATTAAATTGTTTAATGTTTGCTACTAAAAATTAAAACCTGAAAGGTAATTTGCTGGTTTTCTCAACATGTAATGACACGACTGTATCCTGTATAATATAATCATTTGCCTATTTTTTTAATTTGTTTAAAATCATTTTTTGTGGTATAAGTACTTTAAAAATAAAGGCCAGAAATAGTCATCAGAAAAAAATCCAGTTTTGTATGTGTCCATAAGAACTTTGAATCTTCTTTCTTCCTGTTAGCTTGTTCCCTAGACGCATGTAAAAACATTAATTCAAAAGTCAAGGATTTATTTATTTTTTTTCAAAATCAAGGATTCCTCCGAGGCCACTGAAGAAATTACATTGCCACCTTCTCTATTTCTATAGACGGCTCAGTCCAACACATGTTACGTTGCGCCTGGGAAGGCAGAGTCACTTCAAGAGAAATGAAGCCCATCCCCCTTGTAAGGTGAGAAGGGCCACCTTAAACATATAGATAAGGTACATTTCAGGTGGGGTGCTAAGGTGGTCCCCTACTCATGAGTGCAGGTGAGGATATTGTCTAGAACAGTGGTTCTCAACCTTCCTAATGCCGTGACCCTTTAATACAGTTCCTCATGTTGTAGTGACCCCCCCAAGCATAAACTTATTTTCGTTGCTACTTCATCACTGTCATTTTGCTACTGTTATGAATTGGGTGACCCTTGTGAAAGGGTCATTTGATTCCCCAGAGGGGTCGCGACCCACATGTTGAGAACCGCGGGTCTGGGGCAGGGCTTCTAGTTTATATGACACTTTCAAAGAGGAGGGTGTAGCTGCTCTGCTGATGGTCAAGCAACTTTGTCATCAGTTGCTGCCTAGTTGGTCCATGGGTTTCTGTTTCATCTGGGCTACTGCGTTGGTCAGCATGTCTCAGAATTATCAGGAATAGTCCTGTGCCAGAATGTGACTGTGGCCTGGCACCTTCCAGGTGAAGGTGTTGACCAAGCCAGTTCCCACCGAGTCCTTTTTTGTTCATCTCCTTAGCAAATGGGCTGAAGTCCTCATTCTGTCCCTGTCAGTCCCCAGGGGGAGGTTTCCTGCTATCAGTTATGTCAGGTCTTCCCTCTGTCAAATTCCTGAAGGCATTTTTATTTATGTCCAAACATTTCTCAGTAATCGGACGTAGCAGTCCTGTATATCTTATTTCTCCTTAAAAAGAAAAGTGACGATCAAGGGCATGCCTCCAGGGCTCCCTGGGACAGGCAGGCTCAGCATCCTGGGGTTTGTTTGTAGGAGACGGAGGGTAAGTATGGCTTTTGTGGGCCGTTGGGACGTTTTCCACTCAGAATCCAGTCTGTTGAGTATCACAAGCATTCACATTCTCATCACAGACCCTACTCAGTACTTCTTTGGGCTCCAGGATCCCTGGTGGTTATGCATTGGGCTGCTAACATCAAGGTCAGCAGTTCAAAACTACCAGCCTCTCCATGGGAGAAAGATGTGGCTTTCCTACAGAGTGACAGTCGCAGACACTCACAGGGGCAGCTCTCCCCTGTCCTATGGGCCCCTGTAGCTCCTTGTAAACTCAAGGCCAGTGAGTTGAGTAGTGCGGCCTCAGATCATTGGAGAAAAGCTGCTTGGTGGTGAGGTGCTTCCACAAGCACCACCCACAGTGGCCTCAAGGGGTCGCCTTTTGTTGTTTGTGTGACTAAGAAAACCCTAGAATCACAGAGGCATTCCAAATATGGTGTCCCGGATTGGGGTTTTTAAATTCTCAGGAGACTGCTTTTTCATCCTTCCTACTTCTTTCCTTTATGTAACTCTAAGACTCAGGGAGGGACCCCATGTGTTACACCAGTATTGATCGTCAGAGTTTCTGTAGTTCTAAACTGTTTTTTTTTTTATTGCTACTTCATACAATTCAGTAGTTTGGTCATAACAGGAAGAGTTGTGAAGTCATTACCACAATAATTTTAGAACACTTTCTTCTAGCCTGTACACATTGTTAGTCATGTAATTATTTTTTAATTGTGGCAAAAATATACACAAGAAAACATTCTCGTTTGACAACTTGTACCTGTGTAGTTCAGTGCCATTGATTCACGTACTCTTCGTGTTGAACAGCCATTATTGAAATCCTTTTCCAGTTGTTCTACCCTCATTAACATCAACTCAGTGCCCCGTAACAAAAGCTCATCCACCTATGGTAACCATAGGTCGTTGTTTTTTACCTTTCTAGATAACATATTCCCAGATCACACACTTCCATGGTTTAATCGCTGTTTAGAAGGGTGTATATCCATCACCATCAGGTCTAATTCTTCACTCCTGTGTTCATTGGTTGCTCCCCAATTCCTCTCACCCTTTGTACCCCCATTCCTAATAAACGATTGCATCAGTTATTGTCTCTATGCATTCAGTCCTTCTGTGCTTCATAAAGTGGGAAACTTAACAGACAATAAGAAACATAAGAAAATGAAATAATATAAATATAAAAATATAGAGTAGGAAAGGAAAGACCAACAATATTTAAAAGCCAGAGAAAACATTTCTGCTAATAGAACAAGCAAGAAATCCTCAAGCCCAGAGCAAATTCAGGTTGGGTCCAGAGGAAAGTCAATTGACCAATCATACCAAGGTTCTGTCCATCATGATCAAGTTTATAATAATCTCTGTCTGATACTGAAGGTGTTCAAGTCCCTCTCTGTGGTTAGAGGGGATCTGCTAGAAGGTTAATCTGACTGGATAGTCTGCAAACGTGGGTGGCAGCTGGTATCTCATTGTGGTTTTAATTTGCATCTCACAGATGGCTAGTAATCGTGAGCATTTTTCATGTGTTTGTTACCCTTATATACTTCATTTTTGGTGAACTGTCTGTCCATGTCTTTTCCCCACATCCTAGTGTGGTCGTTTGTTTTCTTAGTGAACTCTTATAAAGGTCTACATATCGTCTGATGCGTGGTTTGCTAACACTTTTTCCCAGTTGGTGGACTCTCATTTAAATCTCCTGATGAATTTTCAAAAATAAAAATACTATTTAATTTCTGACTTTCAAATCACAAGAAAACTTAAATAGCAACCAATCATAATAAAGAGGAAGAAAAGGATTATGACCAGAAGTAGTGTTCCATTTTTTAAAACATTTTATTAGGAGCTCTTACATTATTTACAATCCATAGTTCCATTAGATCAAGCATTATTGGACAATTACCACACTCAGCATTTTCCCTATATTTTCTTTTCTTCAATTCCTTGATATCACTCCCTTTTATCCCCTCCTTCCCCCTCCCTCCCACCCCCTGAACCCTCTTTGTATTAAATATAAATAGAATTTTTTGCCCTAATTTCAGCCATCCCGTGAATCCATTCTCCTTAAATTCTGATGTTCGTTCCCTTTGAGTGGGGTTATCCAGTCATCATAGCTTTCTTTTCCCCCCACCCCCACCTCTTCCTGAGGATACCCAATGAAGTCTTTCCATGTGTATAAGTTATGTAATTTTAGCATGTCCCAATCATCTATCTTGTCTTCCGCTGTGTGGCCCTCCTTCGTTACATTTGGTAGTCTGTGTGTGCCCTGCAATAAGGCCCTTAAATTTGTTTGAACTTGCTCATTGATGATCCTGATCCTTCTGTGGTTTTACATTTAGGTCTTTGATTCATCTTGAGTTCATTTTTTTGCATAGGGCGTGATATGGGTCTTGTTTCATTCCTCTGCCCAACAAAATTTGTTGAAGAGGCTGTCTTTGTCCTATGGATATTTTAGGTCCTTTGTCGAAGATTATTGCCTGTAGGCTGATGCATTTATGCTTGGCTATTCTGTTCAGATCCATTGGCCTGTATCTCTCATTGTTCTAGTACCAGTCTGTTTTAAGTAGTGTAGCTATGTAGGGGCTTTTGGAAAAAGCTACTTTATACATACATTCCTGGGGCAAGGTCCATGTAATATGGCACGGACAAGTCTAAACTCAGGGATATAGATGGTAGCCAACTAAAAAAGGCGGGCAGAGGGGGTGGGGAAGACACGGATTGTGGGAGAACAGGGCACTAATCCACCCAAGGGGTGGGTGTTATTTATATCTGCACAGGGAAGAGGGACCAGACTTCAACTTGGTGTTCCAAGATGAGAATGCAACACACTGGAATGAAGAAGGGAACCGATAGGGAGAACTGAGGGGCCAGCCCCATTACCAACTAAGTGGACAGCCCCCCCCCCCCAAGACAGCTCAGGGAAAGGGACATCCCTGATCAAAGCACACAGAAGCAAACGAATGGGAAGGGAAAAAGAATGAAGCACATCCTGGCCCACCAAGCCCATAGGACCATACTTTTTCTCAGAGCAGTCAGTGCACACAGAGGGCCGTCCCCACCTTGAGACACAATGTCCCTCACTGACCCACAGCACTAGAGGAGATGCACTGCGGGGATTGTGCCCTATCTGACCCCACCACACTCAGGCGAAACACTAAGGGTGTACAACAAAACAGCAAGGGGAGCAGAGAAATGAAGTTCCCCAGGAAACACCCAAAATAGACTGTGGGGCCAGGGTGTGGTGCCCCATCAGATTCAACTGGAAAACACTCATAAATGTCAATAAATAGACCTTGAACTAGTTATAGGCTTTTCTTTCGGTTTTTTTTTTTTTGGTCGTTGGCTTCTTTGTTGTCATTGTTGGAGTCATTGTTTTATATTTTATTGTTGCTTTGTTTTGCCCGGTCTTGTGTTTGTGCATATTATTATCGCTGCATGTCTAACTAAGTAAGACGGGCGGGATAAACAAGCCAGAGGAGAAAACAATGGGACGACAGTTCGGGAAGGTGGGGGGACATGGGACATGGGGAGGCAGGGGGGTGGAAGTGGGTGTTAAACACAGGGACAAGGGAAAAACAAGTGACCAAAAATCGATGACGAGGAGGGTGTAGGATATCTGGTAGGGCTTGATCAAGGGCAATATAACCGAGAGGAATTGCTAAAACCCAAATGAAGGCTGAACATAATAGTGGGATAAGAGGAGAATTAAAGGAAATAGAGGAAAGATCTAGGAGGCAAAGGGCATTTATAGAGGTTTAGACAAAGACGTACATATGCAAATATATATATGAGGTTGGGGAAATAGATCTATATGCCTATATATGTAGGTTTAGTATTAAGGTGGCAAAAGGACCTTCGGCCTCTACTCAAGCACTCCCTCAATGCATGAATACTTTCTTCTATTAAATTGGCATTGTATGATGCTCACCCTCCCGACACAACCACTGAAGCCAAAGCAGGTGAACAAGCAAATGTGAAGAAAGCTGATGGTGCCCAGCTATCAAAAGAGATAGTGTCTGGGGTCTTAAAGGCTTGAAGATAAACAAGCGGCCGCCTAGCTCAGAATCAACAAAGCCCACATGGAAGAACATACCAGCCTGTGTGATCTCGTGGTTCCGAAGGGATCAGGTATCAGGCATCATTTAAAAAAAAAATCTTACCATAGTGAATGAAGTGGAAAGTGCAGAGTGGAGACCCAAAGCCCATTTGTTGGCCACTGGAGATCCCCTCGTAGAGGGGTCTAGGGGAGGAGATGAGTCAGTCAGAGTGCGATGTCGCACCAATGAAGAATACTGCTTTCCTCCAGTTCCTATATGCTTCCCCCCACCTCCACCATGATCTGAATTCTACCTTGCAAGTCTGGATAGAGCAGAGGTTGTACACTGGTGCAGATAGGAGCTGGAGGCACAGGGAATCCAGGGTGGATGATACCTTCAGGGTCAGGGGTGTGAGAGGCAATATTGGGAGGGTAGAGGGTGAGTGGGTTGGAAAGAGGGAACCGATGAAAAGAATCTACATGTGACCTCCTCCCTGGGGGACGGACAACAGAAAGGGGTGAAGGGAGACGCCGGACAGGGCAAGATATGACAAAATAATTTATAAATGATCAAGGGCTCATGAGGGAAGAGGGGAAAAGGAGGACTTGATGCAAAGGGCTTAAGTGCAGAGGAAATGCTTTGAAAATGAGGGCAAAGAATGTACAGATGTGCTTTATACAATTGATGTATGTATGGATTGTGATAAGAGTTGTATGAGTCCCCAATAAAATGATTTTAAAAATGTTTCCAATAATGGAATACCAGATTTGATATATGTAGTAAGTGTAATGGAGAGTGCCCTTAAGGTGATAAGGCTGTTTGGTAAAAAAAAAATTACATAGCTTTGAAAAAATTTCTGATTTTGGGGGGGGGGTAATCCCTCATCTATCTACGTATCTATTTAACAATTATTGACATGCCTTTTTACATTTAAGAGCTACTTCACAAAAGTTTTTCTCAAGACTTTCTCCTATCCTTTACATATATCACTGTCTATATGTCCATGCATAGCACTGATCGTCTTTATAAACTTGATGTAATCAGAAGTTCTGAAAGAATATGCTTGTTTTTGAGCAAATCAGTTAGATAATGGACACATTCTCTAATAAAATGACATTAGTTAATAATGTGTCCTTTGAACCTTGCAAAAATAATGACTGGACTTTACTGTGTTATTTTACATGTTGTTTTTAAAAGACAGTAATCTGAGAAAAATTTCATGTGAGACTTCTACAACTACATGCACTTCTAAAAGTCACCTACAAATAAAACCAATGTTAAAATTGAAGGGGAAAAAAGCCGACCGTCACATCTTCCTTTAAGAAAAACGACTGCCACATCTTCAAGAAAGAGGACTCCCACATCTTCCTGTAAGAAAGCAGACGATGACATCTTTCTTTAAGAAAGCAGACGGCGACATCTTCCTTTAAGAAAGCAGACTGTCACAGCTTTCTTTAAGACGACTGCCCTGTCTTTCTGTAAAAAAGCAGGCCACATCTTCCTTTAAGAAAGCAGACTGCCACATCTTTCTTTAAGAAAGACGACTGCCCCGTCTTTCTGTAAGACAGCAGAAGGCCACATCTTTAAGACAGTACACTGCCACGTCTTTCTTTAAGAAAGCAAACGGCCACATCTTCCTTTAAGAAAGCAGACTGCTGGCGGCAGAGGAGCCCCTATGGGCCCGCCAGGTTCCCGGTGCAGCGCCTGCACGAGCACTGGCCTAGAGTCAGGATTGAGACCACAAGATGGCTGACCAGGACCCGGGGGGCATTAGCCCCCTCCAACAAACAGTGGCCTCGGGCGCTGGAGCAGTGGTCACCTCTCTCTTCATGACGCCCCTGGACGTGGTGAAGGTGCGTCTGCAGTCCCAGCGCCCCTCGGTGGCCCCCGAACTGAAGCTGCCCTCTAGACTCTGGAGCGTCTCCTACACCAATGGAAGTGCCTGCTGTACAGCAACAGTGTCCTGGAGCCCCTCTACCTGTGCCCACA